>NW_021318618.1:8539771-8571745 GCF_001605985.2 Dendrobium catenatum | reverse complement strand
TATAGTCATCCTTTTTAGAGCTAATGACATATGCTTTTCATGATAGAGTTGTGCTTTAGCTGCCCTTTTGTTGCCCTTTAATTGCCATTTAGGTATTCTTTAAGTGCCCTTTTACTGCCCTTTAAGTGCGCTTTAGGTGCACTTTGTGTGCGTTTTTAGTGCACTTTAGGGTTGCTTTTGGTGCACTTCACTAGTTTATGAATATGTACCCTTTTATGCTTACGAAATCATTCACATTGCTAAAGATTATCCTTTACATAACAATTTCATACATATACAACCATATTCATACAACATGTGATCATAAACATAATCAAGAAGAAGTGCAATAATAAAACATTTACTAATTCTTATAATCTTGTTTGGGTATCTTACTTCATGAGGAATTGGTTCTCCTAGACTCAACCTTCTTTTCCTTTTGTAAATAAACTTCACTAAACTTCCTCATTCGACAGCACAATTTTTTCAAATTTGGTCACCACTGTACCAGTTCATTTTTCCATATTCTTGAATTAAGTAACCACCATCTTCAGCTATATTTTATAAATTCCAAAATTGTAATTCAACACAAAGATTACAGAAATTGCTATCTCAGATTTCTAAAAGCTTAAAACTTCTACCTCAATTTCATTACATGATATATCAGCTACCACGCTTGAAGTTCCCACACACAACCCGCCTCTTTCAACTCCAGTTCTCCCACGGCTTGCAGAGCTTCGTCTAAAAGTACATTCTTTATTATAATACTATATACTTAATTCCACTAAGCCACTATACATTAATGTTATCTGTTAGATGAAGTATGAGAGAGATCAGCCATTGCATGTCAAGCTAAGTAGATATGCTACAGTAACCGTAAATAGGAAAATGGATTATTTGTTTTAGCAATTAAATCATTTATTTAAATTAATGCTAAGTATTATTACAACTAATAATTTTAATTAAGTGTTTAAAACAAACTCATTTAAATGATAACATGCCTGTTACATGAATAAAGATAATTATACTATAAGGATCAAAATTAAAATTAAAAGTTAATAAAATAATTTGACATTTTCCATATATGAAAAAAAATAATGAATGATTTTATTGAGAAATATTCTTACTTACTTTTAACAAACTTTGGGTATTATAGCTGAAATGGTCCAATTTTGATTACCTTTGGAGGGGTCTATTGCACAGCTATTTTTTTTTTTTATATTATTTATTTGCTCTGATCATATGGGTTGCAGTACAACATGATGTAAAATTCCAAGTCCTCAAAAGCATGAGTGTCCTAGAAATCGGCCAAAATTATTCATATAATTTGTACAGTTTGATAGTTAATTGTTAATTGGTAGAGGTTTTAATACGATGATGTTTATGCACGTCAATGCTATTAGAGCACTAAATAGGGTCTTATTTCTTTGTACCTGTATTTCCTCTTATGTAGCCTTTATTTACAAGCTAGCATAGTCTGGCTATAAATAGATGTCTGTACTTACCTTTCAAGGACAACTAATAATAGTCTTCTTTATTTCCTTTACTCATTGGTTTTCTCTGGCTTCCGGTTCTTACAATGGCACGTTCTTGATTCACTGAATAATCAAGTTCTTCATGGTATCAGACGGATCTTAAAGATCTCTGGGAATAATGGCGTCATCTACTACCTCCACGCTCGCCGAACGCTCCGATACCTCTTCTTCCACTGTTCCGGTCCTCTCTTCATCCCTCAAATTCGTTCTCTCCAATCTCAAAAACACTGTGCAGAACCCGCTTTCTCCGGACAACTATCCCCTTTGGAGCTCACAGATTTTGAAAATCTGCAGAGCAAATGGCCTAGATTCTCTTCTTGATCCTTCATTTCCCGTTCCAAACAAATTAATCCACAATGCTGACGGAACTACCGTCCCCGATCCCTTTTATGCTCAATGGGTCTTGAACGACCAAAATCTAGCTGCCTCCCTTTGCTCCACCATTTCTTCCTCCATCTTACCTTATGTCCTCAATCTTGACACCACATCGGCCATTTGGACAACCCTTCAAACTCGGTTTCAATCAACATACCGATCCAGAGTCATTCAATTAAAGAATGCTTTGCACAACGTTTCGCTCAAGAACCAGACTATGGTTCAATATCTAAATGAGGTAAAAATGCTCGTCGACCAAATCTCTGCAGCAGGTGGTCATATTGAAGAAGAAGACATTATTCTATATATACTTCGTGGGTTACCTCCCATCTATAATTCCTTCAAGACGTCCATTCGAACAATGACCCAACCGCTTAATCTTGATCAGCTATACTCCTTTCTCATCACGGAAGAGATTCATATGGCTGCCGATCTTGCCAATCCTGTCGTTCCCGATACGTCCAACATGGCTCTGTTCTCAAGTCGCGGCCGTGGAAGAAGGACCCATGGCCGATCCTACAGCAATGCTACCACTACAAAAGATTCTTCTACACCGCTCCCGATCTGTCAAATTTGCCTGAAAAAGGGGCACACCGCTTACAACTGCTGGCACCGAATGAATGCACAGTTTGTTCCAAAACAACAATCCTCAAATAAAGCTCTGATGGCGGATCATTCCTCTGACTACACGGATTGGTATCTTGATTCGGGTGCCTCCTCTCACCTGACAAAATCAATGAACAATCTCTCTATCTCAAATCCTTACACCGGTAATGACGGTATCACTATTGGCGATGGGAGTTCGGTAAGCATCGCAAACTCCGACAAAGGTTTGCTACCGACTCCCTCTCGTAAGCTCGTCTTATCTCAAATCTTTCATTCTCCTGCATTTGATTATAATTTACTTTCAATCTCTCAACTCACAAAGGACAATAATATTGCAATTATCTTTAATCCTTCCGACTTCTTGTTTAAGGATCTAACGACGCACCGAACAATTTTTCAAGGACCTTGTCATGAAGGGCTGTACCCGATCCGAACTCCAACTGCTATCAAGACTCATGCTCTGCATTCTACCAAATGCATCAGCGATCTTTGGCATAATCGGACAGGCCATCCCAGCCAACAAACACTTCACATCATTTCTTCTTCTAATCCTCATCTCAATATTAAAGTTCTTTCCAATAATTGTCACACATGTAATAAGGCAAAAACGCATAAATTGCCATTTGATTCATCTCACCATAGATCTACTTTTCCTCTCGAATTACTGCATTCTGATGTGTGGGGTCCTTCTCCCATAATTTCTAATTCCGGTTTTCTTTACTACGTGTTGTTTACTGATGACTATACGAGGTTTACATGGTTATTTCCCTTAAAACATAAATCTGAAGTTACAACTGTTTTTCAATCCTTTAAAACTTTCATCGAAAATGCTCTGTCTTGTAAAATTAAATGCCTCCGGACAGACGGTGGGGGCGAATATCTAAATAAAGCTTTCACGAGTGTTCTTCAGCAGGACGGTATATCTCATCAGATTTCTTTCCCTTACACACCTGAACAAAACGGGGTTGCCGAACGCAAACACAGGCATCTCTTAGAGACCACCCGGGCTCTCCTCTACACGGCGTCTATTCCCAATTCCTACTAGCCCGATGCTATTTTAACGGCTAACTACTTGGTAAACCGAATGCCATCTCCTAACACTCATAACAGGTCGCTGTATGAACTTCTTTCTCAACAAAAGCCGTCTTACGATCATCTACGAACCTTTGGATGCGCTTGCTTTCTGCTCACTCCTTCACAGCTTCGAAACAAATTTCAACCAAAGTCTCAACTGTGTGTCTTCTTGGGATACTCGGAGAAATATAAAGGCTATAAGTGTTTAGATATTTCTGCTCACAATATATTATTGTCTAGACATGTTACTTTTGATGAAAATTATTTTCCTTTTCTCACAACACAGAACGATTCTACCCAAAAACCCAGTGACAATTTATCATTCAATTTCCTTACTCCAACTTCGGTGGTCCAGAAACACAATGCAGCAACTAGCACTCATCCTGAAGTGCCTAATATTCATCCTCTGCCATCGCAACCAGCTCCTACAATGCCTCCACCAACGGCTGATGATTCGTACATCCCGCCCAGCTTACCCGAACCTCTTCACACTCAGTCCACAAACCATCAAATGACTACTAGATCCAAGACGGGGTCACTCAAACCCATCACTCGCCTAAATCTGATTCATAACAGCAGCAGTATATCTAACCCGATCACTCCATCCTCCTATACTGAAGCCAGCAAACATGCCGAATGGCGCAAAGCAATGGCTGATGAGTTTCTTGCACTCCAACTTCAAGGTACATGGAGTCTCGTTCCTCGACCACCTAACTCGTCTGTCTTAGGATGCAAGTGGACCTACCGTACCAAACTTCACGCGGATGGCTCACTAGCCAAATATAAGGCTAGGCTGGTGGCGCTAGGAAACCATCAGGAGTACGGACTAGATTACACCGAAACGTTTAGTCCGGTTTCCAAACTACCTACTATTAGGATTCTGTTGGCTATTGCACTTCAGAACAATTGGCCGGTAAAGCAAATGGATGTCTCCAATGCCTTCCTTCATGGTTCGCTATCGGAGACAGTATATATGCGCCAACCGCAAGGATTTGAGGACACTATTAATCCAGATCATGTGTGTCTTCTTAACAAAGCGATTTATGCACTTAAACAGGCTCCGCGACTCTGGTATAACACTTTCACATCGTTTCTTGTCTCAATTGGTTTCACACACAGTAAATCCGATCCCTCTTTGCTTATGCTTCATAAAAATAATATTTCTGTATATTTACTCGTATATGTGGATGATATTCTAATTACGGGTAACAATGCAGATGAAATAAACAGTATTATCAAAAATCTTAACGATCGGTTTGCAATGAAACAGCTGGGTGAAGCAACATCCTTTCTTGGCTTACAGATAACCAAAGACAACGAAGTGTACTTCATCTCTCAAGCTCTATACGCACAGTCTATTTTACAAACCGCTCAACTCACTCACTGTAATCCTGTTTCGAACCCTACTTGTACCAAAATGCCAAAGGAATTTCCGCCAGATCCAATACTAACCGAACCATCCATGTACTGACGACTCACCGGCTCATTACAGTATCTTTGTCTTACCAGACCCGACATTACATACAACGTCAATCTTATCTCCCAACACATGCATCAACCGCTACCTGAGCACGCTTTTCTTCTAAAAAGGCTGCTACGATACATAAAAGGTACGATCGATTACGGTATTCCTATATCTAAATCTGATTTTTCCCTCACTTCTTTTTCAAACGCTGACTGGGCGGGTGATCCAATTTCCCGGAAATCAACTTTCGGTTACTGTTCTTTCCTCGGCAAATCCCTCATCTCATGGACAGTCAAGAAGCAGACTACAGTAGCTCGGTCATCAACTGAATCAGAGTATCATTCGTTGGCAGCACTCACGGCGGACATTATTTGGCTACGTCGGCTACTTCTTGACTTCGGCATCCATCAAGACAAACCCACCGAAATATTTTGTGACAATACGTCCGCAATCGCACTAGCTAATAATCCTGTGTTTCATGCCAGAACGAAACACATCGAGATAGATCATCGATTCGTTCGGGATCATATTCAACAACAAAATATACGTATTTTACCCATCAGTACCATTGATCAGACGGCGGATATTCTAACCAAATCTTTATCCACACCACGTTTTCAATTTCTTTGTAACAAACTGACTTTTTCTAAAGTACCCTCAGTTTGAGGGGGAGTATTAGAGCACTTAATAGGGTCTTATTTCTTTGTACCTTTATTTCCTCTTATGTAGCCTTTATTTACAAGCTAGCCTAGTCCGGCTATAAATAGATGTCTGTACTTACCTTTCAAGGACAACTAATAATAGTCTTCTTTATTTCCTTTACTCATTGGTTTTCTCTGGCTTCCGGTTCTTGCAATGGCACGTTCTTGATTCACTGAATAATCAAGTTCTTCAAATGCCAAATCATCTTGGTGGCAACCATAATCAGTCTAATCATTTTCAACTTGGTTCGTATTGTCTTTTCACTTAATTGTCATTATTGATTTTTATTTTTTGTCAAATTGTGTTCTATTTATCTTGGTCAACTTTTTTGTAGTATTATAAAATTTATATTTTAAATTTCACAATTTAAAAAACAATTCTTTGCAAATTTATATATGTAGACATGCAACAGAGGGCTGAAGTGGATGCATAACAAATTTGTGGGAACTATGAAACAAACAATAGATAAATCACTCGAAACAATAATTAAACAAGTGTGAGGAAATAACACAAGGCGATCAATTATTTTTGGGCCCAACCTAATATGGCTTAGATCCAAGTTTTTTTTTTTTTTTTTAACACAAGGCGATCAATTATTTTTGGGCCCAACCTAATATGGCTTAGATCCAAGTTTTTTCTGGAATAATAAGGGCAAGGCCCAGCTTTATTAATCTAAATGAGAAAAATAATTACAACCCAAAAAGAATGCCAAAGTACAAACAGTAAGAAGAAAAAAAAAAAAAACGAAAGGCCTTGGCTCAAAAGGACTCAAAGAGCCCCAAAATAATAAGCTGGACAGTCAGGTCAACTGCTACCCCTCCCCAGTTAGTTTGACAGTTTGGAACCTCATTCTAAATTGAATTGAGTTATTGTAGATTAACTCTTCAACGTACAGGTCTCGATTCAGGTAAAATTGTCAGTCATTGCAGTGTCATTGATTGTTTGAAATTGAGAAAATATGATTTGAATTAGGTGATTTAAAGTGAAATTAAAAATGTTATAAATGATTTTGTCGCCTATCATATTTGATGAGTTATATGAGATATAACTCAACAAATGATGGTAAAGTGTAAGAATCACTTATGAATTAGAGAAAATTTGGATTCTCATTGCATGTGTCAAAATACATGGAGATATTGTAGGTAGCAAATGACAATTATATTGAAGATTGATCTTAATTATTTAAAAAGAAAAAATGAATTTGAATTTGAACTTGATGGATTTTATTCAAATTTTGAAACTCAACATGTTGACTTTCACTCAATCATGAAGGTTTATAGAATCGACATGAAAATCTCAAGATTTAGACTTGCCTTTTTCATTCCACCAATTGAGTAATGGTGAAATGTTAATGACTAAATTTTGTAAGAGCATTCCTTACTCTCCTCTCTTGTTATTTTTTCTTTTGATGTTGGCCACACTCTCCTAAGGAAGAAATGGATAGATATATATTTCCTTTCTCTTTGGACTTCGAATTAGATGGTTAACATCCCATCTTAAAATTCAACTTTTATAACACTTTAAATTAAAATACATGAAGAAAATTAAAAAAAAAAAAGGCTCTAGACAACCTGCATAGTTATCCTAGACAATCATGATAAAAAATATCATAAGCAATTATATAATTTAATTTACTCACATTTGTACATAAACATGTTTGACTTGAAATATAAATTTTTATTTAGCCCCCTTAATTTTATCTTTGTGTGAGCATAGACACCTGCAAAAAACTCTGTGAGCATCTAGGTCGTTCTTAACAACGAGTAATCTAACATCAATCACATCAATTAGTTGATAATATAATAAAAGTAACACAATGATAAACACCATATCAATCAATTATAGTAACCAACACGTAATAAAATTCATAAAAAACTTAACACATAAGCAGCAGAAAAAGAAAGAACACTAGTCTAGCCTAAAATTAAAAGTGGTTGTCCTAACAAATTATCTGAAGTGTGTGCATCAGGCTTTGTAACTTGGATAAATCATATATTAGGTAGTAGTTAAAGTTGTATTGTTCTAATATTTGTAGGTTAAAGGGGATTTTTAATTTGAGTTTAAGGGTCAATATTTTAATGTTAATTTTAATATTAAACTTTAAGTGTTGAGTGATTATTATATTTATTACACTAGGACCATGAAGTTTATTTTACCTTTCTTTGGGCTAAGTTAATAGCCTCATAGGCCCGAGTTATCAGTAGTAACCAGTATTACTTAATTAATTAAACTGGTTGGAATTAAAAGATTAATGATTTTTAAATTAATTGGTTGGTTGTTGATTTGAAACAACATTAAGTTAATTAATTTTTTTTGTCATCAACCAATTTGTGGCGTTGTCATAATGGGCTCGGGAAACCAAACCTCTTTAGGACACATAACCCCGCAGCTTAAGGTAGTCCATCATAAAAATCAGGTAGATGTGGTTGAATTAAAAATTTAATTTTGGTTCACTAATTAATAATCAATTGATTTTAAAGCTTTATACTCCATTGAATTCATTTGTGGTGTTATTACAGTGGGCGACGAACTAAGCCTCCTTAGGATATGTAGCCCCAACAGCTCAAGGTTGTCCATCCTAAAAACATCAACACTGGAGTTTTTGTTGTGTATTTGGGAGCCAGTTATCTCATTCTAATGATTAAGTTGATGTTTGTAGGAATTTTGATAAATCATTGATTTTTGGAATTTTAGAGAATTATTTAATTAATTAAATTAAGTGGTTCAAATTTAACTATTTAATTTAAGCTAAATTCTAGAGTTTTAATATTTGTTTAAACACTAGACCCTAAGGTAAGTAAAACGACATTAAGTTTATTGTATTTGAAATTTTATAAATTAAGTTATAATTTTTCAATTTTAAGTGTGTTTTTAAACTAGAATTGATTGAAGGGTTGACTTTTATTTTGATTTATTTCTTGAAATTTGGAATATTTAATAAATATTAGAACCTTAAAGAATTCTAATGCATTTGATTTTGCTCAATTTAGAATTGTCTAGAATTGATTATGAATTTTTAAATTTTTTGTATTTAATTGAATTATTTAATTGCTTAATTAAGGAGATTTTGATGATTTTGCACCAAACTCAATCCAAACCCCTTAAAATCACTCCCAATAGCCAAGGATGACTTGTAGGAGTGTTTTCAAGAGTTTAGAATTTATTTTATATTTGTTTATAATTTTTATTTAATTAGTTTAATTAAATATTAATTTTAATTAATTATCAAATTAAGCTTAAAATCGAAGTCTCGTGATGGGGCTTTTAATTTTCCTAGTTAAAGGGTTGAATTGTGATCAGTTTGATATATCTTTTGTATGTTTTAGATTTAATTTGTATTAATTATAAATTAATTAAAGTTTTAAGTCAATTTTAAGGGAGGATTTTGGGTTGCATAGATGGTGGACCAAATGGATTCTAAATTAAGTAAAATTTGAACCATAAGTTCACCTAATCTCAACCTAATCTCATAGTCCAAACCCACTAAATTTGGGATCATGGTGGACCTTCTAAGGTGGTTAACCAAATCACCTAAGGTCACCATATGTTTACCTTTAGGGAATTAAAATAGGCTATATAGACCACGAGGGGGGATAAAATAAATGGTTATTTACTCCCTAGCCTAAGCATGAATAATACACAAAAAATGAAGCACTAAATCTCATTGGATATGTCTTTAGGCTAATTTGAACGTAAGGGTCTCTTAATGACCCTTATACTTAAATTAACTTAATGACGCCCTTAAACATATCAACCAGAGGGGAGAATTTTTGGACATTTTAGAGACATGCCTAAAATTAGTCTCCCAAAGTCTTAAGCAATGGTGACTTGATCTAAAGCTAATATTACAAAAATACCACAAGAGAAATTACTATAATTGATTAAGTTTCATGCATGATCATGGCTTGAAACCATTTGACTTTTGTAAGTCTCCTCAAGACCATTCCAATGAGTCTAAGAACACTTAATTTGGTCAAGTGTGTGAGGAGATATTAAAATTTAAAATTTTCTTAATTTTATGCCAATTTTAAATTGGGAATCGCATAGTCAACCGCATGCTTTCCACGCGTCGCCTTCTGATTGGTGAGCCAATCATTGATGGCTAGCTGCGTAACATAGGATTAGCCATAGCCCCGTAAGGATGACCGGACGGTTATGATTAAATCCACTTCGAAACCACTGGAGGTAATATACTCCGCTAATTAAGATCAATGATTAATATTGCATCCCAATTGCCATTTCAGGATATGAGAGTTCTCTTGCATGAACCGAGAGATCCTGTCGATGAACTTCCATCAAATTTCATATAGACGATCAGGAATGTGCAAACTGTCAATCCAATGGTCAAAGTCTGGTGGTTTGATGGTTTGTTTCACACTTGACCACAATTATCTAGCTATGAGCTTGGGATTGATTTTATACCTCAGAGAAAGCTCCAACCAGTGGGGTTTTGTATCAAGAAGCTTAAGGGGATGATAACGAGCATGTCTCCTTTAGACTTTATGATTGGAGGATCACTAAAAATAAGACTTTGAGCGAAGGGCAAAAGAAGTTTGCTCGAAGCAAGCTCTAGAGAGGACTAGAAAGCTAGGGAAACTGGGGGATTTCTTGTAGAGCTATGGGTAAGGATTTTAAAATGCCGAAAGCAAATAAAGAGGTTTGGATAAGGGCACCCTATTCAAACTTTAGTCACAGCTTCAAACGTCCATGATCGATCAGGCAAGCATCTAGATGCTTACTAATTGGAAGGGGACAATATAAGGAAACTCTCTAAATGCAAAGGAGCCAGACTCATGCCATGGGGGAAGCTTTGGCTAGGGATCGTGAAGGGGGGACCACTACTTGGGTGAGGCTAAGGTGGAAAGGTCCCTATGCAACTTATGAACTCAGTAGTGAGCTCAATTGGGTATGATGAAGCCCAATTATGCAAGTTAGCTCGGGTTGACCCAAACCTGGATGGTTTGGGTGCAACCATAGTTAAACCAAATGTTGGATTGACTAGGGGAAGTGTGTTGAGTCAAGGGCCACCCAATGTGATAGACAATTGAACCTAGTTTGGTCTATGTTAAAAATTGGCTCAAGTCAAAGTGATTTTGGCCACTTTGGGCTAGCCTAGGACATGAACCAAGTCAAACCAAGGTTGGGCTAACTAGGAAAGTTGTATTGAACCTAGGGCCACCCAATGCAAGTATCATTTTGGCTTGATGAAGCCTAGGTTGTTTAACACATAGTGGTTTTAGGCACTTTGAGCTAGCTCAACTCCTAGCCTAAGTGCACCCAAGGGATGGGTCAATTAGGGTAGGTATAATGGTCATGGTGGACCCAATGCAAGTGCTGGCTTGATCTAATTTGTCTTAAGGTGCAATTTGATTTATAGGGAGCTCTCTTTGGACACTTGGGTCAAGCCATATGGCTAACCAAAGTGGGCCCAAGGTTTGGGCCTTCAAGGGGACCCTCTTAGGGACCAAATGGGTTATCCTAAGGGTTTAGATATGCTTGATAATGCCTTGGACAATGGATTTGATATGGGTTGAAGTGTATGTGTATTTTGTTAAACTTGATTAACTTGGTCAACCAGGTTGACCTAGGGTCAATAATTGGGTTCATTGAGTTCGGAGGTGGTCTCAAGTGATGGGAAGACCATTTGGATTGAAATATATATTTAAATTCTTAAGGGGAACTTTAGTCAATCATGGTTGAGTTGGTCAACCTAGTCAAACCAAAACTTGGGTTTAAGTTCAATGCACTCCTAATGGTATTTAAGATGCATTAGGGAGGGTTCCATGGCTTGACTTGATTGGGCCATATTGAGGTTTGGAGAAAACTTCAATTTTCCCCTAAAGAGGCATTTAAGTTACTTGGGCCCCTGGCCAGCTTTAAGTCAACCTAGGTCCACCAAAGTATAATTTTGTATTTAACACATCAAAATGAGGATTATAGATATGGTTAAAGGTTTTGGGGAAGATCCTAAGGTCAAATTCCACAAGGTGGGAGGTCCAGTGACATAGGATGTAAATATTTAAATGTTTTGCAGCCTTTCGATTTCAATCAAGTCTTTAGGATTAGAGGTCTCATATTAACCTCAAATTTGGAGGGTTGACCCTAGGGACATGCTTAATAAATGTGCAATTTATAGATCATGAATCATGGGTCATTTGAATGGGTTTTTAGGTGATTGAAAAAATACCCAAGAAGGGTTACAGGACATGGGCCCTTAACCTTGTGTTTTAGTAAAAAATTCTAGATTTAAATGCAATTTTGAATTTGATTGATTGAATTTGAATTATCCACATCAATAGAAATCAATTATGTTATTGAATAAAGGAAATCAAGTGGTGGTCACTAGGTGCCAAGTAACTGAGCTGGGTAGTGTACTTAGTCACCTAGCTATAGTGTGAGGCTACAACTTCAATTGATTATAGGTTGATATAAACTGAATGATTAAAGTTAATTATGTATATGATTGAAGTTTGATTTAAGAATGTATGTTTAAAGTTTGTTTGAAGACTGGGTAGCTGCAAATGGGTGCAGGCTGATGTTTGAAGCATGGATTGAGTTCTGGATGATTGTTAACCATCAGATCAACACGTAGAAGTCTGGATAGATCCTGATGACCTTATATAGAAATGAGGACAACAAAGTTGTGTATTTGTTGTGTAATAACTATGTATTGATCGCATAATAGCTACGTATTCATTACTTATTTCTGCGATATTCATGACTACTTATCTTATATTTTAATTCAACTTTCGGTATAACTTCACTTTGAATCATCATGGAATAAACCTGCATATTCACTGCATATCATTGACATTTTTCTTAAAATATTATTAATACAAGCTTTATTATTAAAAGCAAAAAATTTCCTTATATTATGCAAGAAATGCTATTTTATAATTGTACAAATAGCAAATGCTATTTTACAGCAAAATTAATCTAAGAATACAATAATAACCTATGTCACTACAAAATATATATAAAAATGTTTATTTATTCAAATAATAAAACAATTCATATACAAATTTGGTAATAAATTTTGGTATTTCTATTTACCAATATTTGTGTTCAGCCTAGTTGACATTACTATGATATACAACTCTTTCCATATACTTGTAGGCAAATATTTCACATTCATAACTCTTTGATTGTGTTGGCAAATGACGAGTAACTAGATTGGCCAACGTCTTATATCACTATAAAAAAATTATGTCGTGCATTATGTAGATTTCTTATTAGAATAATATAACAAACAAACATTAGTTGGTTGGCCGCATGAGAGAAAATTAACACTAGCTCTCACTTACGATCTTTGGAAGGAGTTTCTTGTGCTTCGGGTTGGGTAGGGAATCATAAATTCTCAAATCTTTTCATTCAACCACCCAAACAGAAGGGTCCAGTCTTGATTATGGATGACTGGTTGAAATAGAAGACTTGGCACCTTAACCAAAACCTCTTTGATATGTTGGACATATAAAAAGCTATTCTGATTGTACTGCCTATATCCCAACAAGTTGTCAATAAGGGGATGGCTGATGCTCTAAGAAAAAAAATTATATACAAATTATTTATAAAGTGTATACTAACCCAATGAATTGGCGAGACATACAAAAAGGCTTGGTATAGGTTAGGCATAAGTTTAAAATTCTCACACAATAACATACATAAGGCATCTACGTGAAAATTAATAAGGTATTTTTTTGTTAGTATATCATCTACATCAACTCTACTTATTAATTACGATGTTCTCATTGGCAAATATTATGCCAGACTTACTAGCAAAATAAATGTAGCTAATACATACTACATCATAGTGATCTCAATATATATGCATCAAATATGTAACAAACATGCAACAAGCACGCATAAATCACGCGGCAAATACGCAACAGTCATGCATCAATCACACAAAAATCATGCATCAAATATGCAACAATCACACAATAAATACGTAGCAATCACACAAACACTCAACAAACATGCAACAAATGCTCAATAAATATGCAGTAAATGTAATCATGTAATCAACATTCCACAATAAATACAAAATAAAAAATGCAACAAATAGGTAGTAAATAAGCATCAAATACACGATAAATACATGATAAACTTACTTGTCAATATACTTTGCAAAACATTAATCCATAAGTAATTATTTCTCTTTACTGAACATATCCTTGCCCTCATATTCCATTAATGTTTATAGTTGGTCTAGCGTCTATTTCTTACGTATCAACCAGAATTGGATCTAATGGGTAAGGAGGAATTATATTATCTGGGGGAGGAGAATTTAGCTCAGCTAAGGGAGGGGGATTGGATAACCTGGGGAAGAGGTCTCTGTTCTAAGCTTCTTCTTTTCTATAGAATGAGGAGTTGGTTCATTAGGGGTTTCATGTTTTATGTGGATAATTATGATTATAATATTTGGGGGAGGGGGGGTTGGATTAGCTGGGGAAGGGGGGTTTTTTCTTAACTTATTCTTTTCTACATAATAAAGAGGTGGTTCATTAGGTGTTTCATGTTTTATGTGGATAATAAGAATTATAGCAGTTGGGGTGGGTTGCTGGCAGGATGAGGATGCAGAAGCCAAAGGTTGCTGGGGATCAATTTAGAATGAGCAGCCTGGTGGATGAGCTTATATTCAATGATATCAACCTTCACTTTTAGGCGCTCAATCCTCGTGCCTGGTCTATTATCAAGGTTAGTGAACCATTTTGTGCATGCAATTTGGAATGTTGTCAAAAAAAAAAAAAAAAAAAAAAAAAAAAAAAAAAAAAAAAAACTATTTGACAGCAGCCCAATCCTCCACTTTTGTTGGCTAAGGAGAATAAGGGGGCCCATAATGTTGGGGAGAATGAGGGGTAGCTTGATGGGGAGAATGAGATGTGTGGGTGGGGAATTCCTTTCAGGTTGTGGGAGAAAGGATGTGCTTAAGAGAAGGAGGGGGTGTGGTGTTTGTAAGTTCTAGATGGCTGTGCAGTCGCCTAATAGATTTTCTATTTCCCCTTGAGTTACATCCAGGAGGACATAAAAAATCTACACAGAATTGATTCCATTGTTAGCAAATCTCAAATCTTCTTAGAGGAATAAATTGAAATTTACTCTAGTAGAAATGTACATGCTTACCTATCTTTCCTTAGAGTATTAAATATATTGGATGCTTTATCAGCATAACAAAGAAATCAATACTGTCCCATCGAAGAAAATGAGGTGTTAAGTCAAGTTATCTATTTGCATGTAGTGGAAAGTGCTCTATGAATCAAATATGTATAATATCCAATGTAATATTAGCTACTTAATTAATAATTAGATGCTAAATATATGCTGTTAGCACTCATAAGTAGTAGAGGTACAAAATCATTTATATAACACCTAGGCTTCTGCATAAAAATCTTCTTGGAAACTTTATTAAACTCATCAAATAGATAATCTCTTATTAAGTTGAACTAGTTAATATATGAAAAACCATCTATATTATTTGCAATTGTTATGAGCCTTCCTGGTATTTTAAAGTTATTATGTTGGTGTTTTTGATTGAAAAATATATTTAAATATATATATATATAATTTTGAAAAATATTTTAATTTTCTTTGAGTAGTCCAAGTGACCTCATACAAAAATGAGGTCAACAGTTGGAAAAATAGATTTCATAGCAAATATATGATAAATATTTTTAACATATTGACTACAATAAGGTAGTCAATATGTTCAATTCCAGCATATAAGCATTATTCTTCTTTGATGTCACTCATAATAGTGGCTCGCTATGCCCGGATATCTGTTCTTCTTTGTTTGGCAATCCAGTTAGAAGAGCCAATTCATCAACTGTAAATTGTATGGCATGACCCCTG
The DNA here is from genome assembly GCF_001605985.2 of Dendrobium catenatum. Classification (NCBI taxonomy): domain Eukaryota; kingdom Viridiplantae; phylum Streptophyta; class Magnoliopsida; order Asparagales; family Orchidaceae; genus Dendrobium; species Dendrobium catenatum. Next base: position 8,556,160 of record NW_021318618.1, on the reverse strand, counting down.
ATTATAAAGGACTGCTGAGACATGTCCCACAATTTAAGCAGCTTATATATTAGTGGGACATTTTGTTGGTGGGATGCGTACTTCAAAAATTGGTAGTTGTTTAATTTTTTTAAGGTCTCATTGACATCTTTGTTTATTATATCGACAAAAATGTTGCAGATAGTTCTGAACATTGACACATAACATCGATAAGTTAGAGGACGAACATAGCTCTGAAAAATCACAAAGAAACAATCAATAAATAAGCAGTGGATGAGGATTAAAAATGCAGCAAAAAAACAAAAATTCACATCAAATACACAATCAAAACGCATAAAATACGTAAAAATTGCGCAACCAATACACATAAAATATGCAACTAATATGTAGCCAATATGCAACCAATACTCATCTAATACACACCAAAATATGCAGTAAACCATATAAATCATTAACCATAAAAGAGATCGAAAATGTATTTTCTAAACTCAGAAATTTAAACCTTTGCACAGTGGAAACAGTTTTATGCAGCTCATCACATTTCATAGGCAGCTGTGTAGCACATACGCAGTTATTATGCAATTCATACTTAGTTTTTAGGCAATTCATATTCAATTATTATAAAGTTAAAAAATAATCCGACTCAAGTCTTTTGATCTTTCTGCAAATTCAATGAAGAAAATATTTAAATTATGTAACTAGACCGAATCGGTCGGGACAGGCAAAAAAAAAAGCTACTGACAAATTTTCAAAGATTAAATTCATGTGTCACAATTTAATTGAATTCCCCGCACAACCGGCATCAAATAATTTCTCCGAAAATTGACGGTTCCGACTTCCGATAGAAACTCCACGGTACGTTGTACGCTATCAGCCCACCGCACTCCGCAGCGCCTACCCTTCAGGCCTTCATCGTGGCGTAACGGGCAACTCTGCCATTTTTCCTCCTGCGTTCGAGCGTTTACTCAAATAGCTCTGAGCCCAAAGGAAAGGGAGAAGTTTTTTTTTCTCTTAAATTTATTTATAGTCTCTCTATCCGGTTTCGATTTTTTTTCCACTCGGTTCCTGGCGGAGGAAACCATAATACGAACTGGGCTCCCGGATGAATGATGAATTCATGGGGACCTAAACAACTTGACATACGCCAGATCTACGCTCGATACTGTGGTGAATTATTTCATCCATTCTTTTTTATCTCTGTTAGTCCCCTTGTTTTAGGTTTTGTCCGATCATTAATTTCTGTGCTGCGTTTCTCACTATCTTCGCTATTTTAATTAGATTTTCGATGTCATATGAAGAAAGATAGATATGTTAGGATTGAGTGGGAATAACTATTTATTTATTTTTATCAGATAGAAATTTAGGGGCTGTTCTGTTTTTGCTTCATCGATGTTTGTAATGTTCTGTTACGTTATTTAAAGTTGTTGACTGATTGGTTTACTTACGTTTTTAAATAACATTAAAAAAAATATTATTTGTCTTGTTTTTAAGCTGCCAATGTCTATTGTCATGATATCTGAAGAACTATGTTATTGAGTTAATATAGATAGAATTGAAATCTCAATATCATAACTCTAAACCAAATACATTGTATTTAACGATAATACTAACATCTAATAATGCTGACATCTTAGTAACACTAAGATTTCAATAATATTCAACATGGGGTTTTTCAAGGATTAGTTTTTCTGGAGAACCAGCATATAATAATGCTGACATCTTAGTAACACTAAGATTTCAATAATATTCAACATGGGGTTTTTAAAGGATTAGTTTATCTGGAGAACCAGCATCTTTGGCTTAATATGCAAAAGGAAAAACATTACTCAGTGAGGTCTTATTCTTGACTCCTGAAGATGGTAATTCCCTGAAATGTGTAAGTTTACGTAATGGTAATTTTGATGGAGTATTTTGCACCAGAATTGTTCAACATTGGAGGGTAGTAACAATGCTGGTTGATTTTAGGTGGAATTTATGTAGTTGTCAGTTTAAAAATAGGCTTTCTCTGAAATTATGTTCTTTTACCAAAACATTCTTAACCCACTTCTCTCTCTCCCCCTCCCTTTCTCTCTCTACCTCTCCTTTTCACTAATAGTAAATCTATGTTGATGTTTTGACATTATTTCCTATTGGTAATCAAAGAAGATGAAAAAAAGAAACACTGGGGTGCTCATTATTTTCCCTTTAAATCTTGTTAGCTACATCCATATTTATGGATGCATCATTATTTATTCCAAGGGGGTGGCAATTTGATTGATATCATAGCTATTTTTTGAATTTAGATTTGGGAGGGAATTAGGAAGGTTTATTTAGGGAAAGAGGGTTGATTTGAATTCTGATTTGGAAGGTAATTATGAAGGTTTACTTAGGAAAAGAGGGTTGATTTGAATTTAGATTTGGGAGGGGATTAGGAAGGTATATTTAGCATTTATTAGGTCGTTTTATTTTCATTTTGGGATTTGTGTTTTTGTTTTATTCTCTTTGGAGTTGTTCCTAGAGGGCCTAGGGTTTGTGGAGAGTCGATCTACCTCTCGAATAGTAGATCAACTTGTATCTTGGCTTATTTTGCCGATATTAAAAGACATTAGTCCATAATCTCATTCTTTCTCGTTGATTGTGCTGCGTTTTCTCTTCGTTATTATTTTTTATTTGGCTTTATGGAGTTCATATTCCTATCAGAGGGTTGTGGGCAATGTTTAGGATTAGGAAGGAGGAAAGGGTAGGATGGAGATAATGACCACTCTTGATTTGTGGCTAAACTTGTTGCCGGTGCTTGTTTTAGAGGATGCAGACCCCAACAATCTCCCTTCCTCCCTTCCCCTCCTTTCCCTCTTTCCTCCTGTAATGGTACTATTAGATGGGTAGAGAAAAGAGAGAAAGAATAGAGTAGGAAAAAGGTGACGAGCACTTTTGGTTTAGGGCTAATCTGATTGTTAGTGGTATCCTAGAGGATGGCAGCAATGTGACAAGATCCCTTGGAAACTACCTCTAGAGGAGGAGGAGAGAGGTAGCAAGGGATATATGAATATGTAGGTGAGGAGCAATATTGGTTTGCTACTAGCCTCATTGTTAGTTGCTGTCTCCAATGATTTGGGAGATCTAAGGTTGGATACGAAGAGGAAAGTAGAGGAAACATTTCATAGCCAAACATAATAAAATCATAATCATTTAATTAATCATAAATTATCTGAAGATAGTATTAGGAAAGGTGCTTGTGTGAGAGGGAAGACAGTTATACAAGGACAGTAAGGACCAGTTCAATGTAATTCATCATATGTTGATGTTCACTATAAAAAATAATAAATTATCTCAGCTAAATTTGATTATCAACAATAATTACTGATTAATTAACTAAAGTTGCTTATTGAGTTTTCAAATGTCAGGTAGCTACTCTGTGATTACTATACTGGAAGTTTGGAATTAGCCTTCTTTGTTAAACCATCATTTTTTCACTATGTATAAAGTTGTTGGTTGATTTGAAGACTTTTTTTTGGGGGGGGGGGTTTGATTTGAAGACTATAATCCTTTACTTATATACCTTTTTATGCTGATGCTGGAATGCCAAATATTAGCTTAAGCAAATATTTTTTTCTCTCATTATATAACTCTTTTTGAAAATTTTCGTGTAGATATTGTATCTGGAAACGATCATGCAGCTTCAAGGGAGTTGTTATCCATGCTTTCACATTCAATTGAATCGCAAGGGCTTGCAAGGTATTAAGAACTCTTCTTATAGCTGATGTGTCATACTAATAGAAAAACTACTGAGACGATGAATGCAATTTTAAGACTTGCATCGCTTTTTTATAAATCCTTTCCCCTTTGCCATACATGTTATATCAGCTCATATATCTAATTTATCAAAATGAAATTTATAATGATATGATAAACATTAGTCAAGTATTGAAACACCCTTTATGAACAACATTTATGCAACAATAGAATATTAGGGAGCTAGTGGCTGCACAAATTTGTTTCTAATTAAAATGGGAATTAAGTTTCAACTATCTTACATTTAAATGATTGAAATGTTCTTTCCAATGCTTTTTGAGGAATGTTCATAGAAATATTTTGTTATTCGTTTGATCTTATCACAATGCTTACCATTGTATGAGGTGGATAATAATATATAAACTTCTTTGTACGTATTAATAGATTCAATTCTTGGGTGCTACATAATTGTGTACCGATCACATAATTTTAGTTGTTTAACCTAATAACCTTAAGTATTTATCTTGCATTTTCTTGCATGCCAAAAGAGAACACAATTTATTTATTGTACATGATGTGCTAATAGAGCTACCAGCATGATATTAGAATTTTAATTCTCATAAACTTGCTAGGAATAATACAATCAATGAATATGGCATAGATGCTGTCAGTGCACCCTTGATATCGGACGATTCTAAGAATGCATATATTTTAAGGTTTTTTTGACTAACTGTTATCTAAATAATAGTGATCTTGAGAATATTGTTATGTTATTAAGATGACAAAGTTATCTATTAAATAAAATGCATTTTGTTTGATGTTATCTGAAGTATGTGGGACCTGTTGTGATGATAACCCTCTTTTTATCTCTTTTTTCATCCATCAAGCCTGTGATAATCTATTTGACACCTAATTTAGCATCTAGAGTTTTTTAATTTGGCCTAGTTATGTGTTTTATATTATTGCAATGGGAAGAATTGTGTCAAACCAGACCATCTGTTAGAAAAAAGGATGCACGAGGGAAGAAGAAAGGCAAAGTATTGGAATACTTCATTGCTTGAGTATGGTGAAAATTCGAACTATAAATTGAGGGTTACAACGGTGAAAAAAATACAGAAGAAATCAACTCTCTTTAGTATGAAAGGAAATATGAATATTATAGCAGGATTTAGTTTTAAAAACTACTAAATATACATTAGAATCCCTATAAAATCAACCCCAAATTAACCCCAATATAAGCAATGGGAAGCTATGAGCTGGAAATGGGGAGATCTGCCAAATAGGGAGGCTGCTTGCTACACGAATGTTCCAGCTGGGTATTTTGCCAATCAGGGATGCTGGCTAGCTGCTAGCAAGAAAAGTGCCAACCCTCCTTGCTAAATAAGAGCTAGAATCAATCAAGAGTGGTTTCCAAGCTAGGAAAAAAAAAAAGAATTTGCATTAATCATTTTCCTTTATAAAGATGTGGCAATATTTAACGCTCCCCCTCAAGTTGGTTTAAAACATCACATAGGCCAAGTTTGTCAATCTTTTTTTCAAATAGAGGTATAGTCAACCCTTTTTTCAGGATGTTAGAAGTCTGATTAGAAGAGATAATATATAGAACATTCATATTAGTCCGCCATGATGGATAGGGTTATGAGCTCTACTAATAACATGCTTATTCACAATATAATATCATAGTAGTTTGAATTATTTCTTATAGTTTTTCTAACAGTGCCTTATGTCAAATCAATTCACTAATGCCACTGGCCAAGGATTTAGTTTAGCCTCAGCACTACTCCTTGCCATGTCAATTTATTTTGTTATTCATATAAAAAAAATTATCCTATACATAAATGCAGTACCTCAATATGGAAATTTTGTCAATTATGAAACATGCCCGATTAGTATTAATATATAATTTTATGATTCTAGATTCCCTTTCTTAATGAATTGTCCTCAGTTTATATTTTAGGTATTTGAGTTTCCTTATAACAATATTCATATGTTCTTCATGACGTGTATCCATAAACAAACTAATCAAGCTAACAACAAAGGCAATATCAAGTTTGGTGTGAATACAATATTTGAGTTTCCCAACCAATCTTTGATATATTCCTTCATCAAAAATTGAATAGAGAACTAGTTTTACGATCACTCAATTTTGTGTTTATATTCAAGTCATTTAGGGATATGTATGCTGGAGCTGTTACTTGTGTTCAAACACAAGGTGGTTTGACCAAGTATTTTCCTATTTCAGTAGGATTACATCAAGGATCATCCTTAAGCCCTTATCTTTTTGATTTAGTCATGGATGCTCTTACTAGACATTTGCAAGAGGATGTACCTTGATGTATGTTTTTTGTTGATGACATTCTTCTTGTTGATAAGACTAGAGAGGGAGTTGAAGGTAAACTCGAATTATGGAGGTCAACCTTAGAGTCTAAAGGTTTTCGTTTGAGTAGATCTAAAATCGAATACATGCAGTATAATTTTAGTAGTAATAGATCTAGTGGAGGGTTTGTGACTTTGAGCGATCAAGTCATTAACAAGTGTACTCATTTTAGATATCTTGGGTTTATTATTCAGAGTGATAGTGAAATAGATGGGGATGTTATTAGTAGAATTCAAGTTGGATGGTTGAAGTGGAGGAATGCTTCGGGTTTGTTGTGTGATAAAAAAACACCACTCAAACTTAAGTAAAAATTTTATAAGATGGTGGTGAGAACTGCAATGCTTTATGACCCAGAATGTTGGACATTAAAAGAGAAGCATAATATTAAGTTAAGTGTTGCTGAGATGTGGATGCTCAGGTGGATGAGTGTATTTACTTTTAGAGTCAGGATACGAAACGAGCATATTTGTGAAAAGGTTGGAAGTGACAATAAGATTAGAGAGTCGCCTTCGATGGTTTGGTCATGTAAAACGGTGGCCTTCCAATGACCTTGTTATGAGAGTAGATGTATTAGATTTGCCCTATGTTAAGAAAGGTAGAGGTAGACCTAAAAAGACTTGGTTAGAAAATATTAAAAATGACCTTTCTTTATTAGATTTAAATGAAAATTTGACTCTTAACAGTACACAATGGAGAAAAAGGATTCATGTAGCATGTAGTGGGATAAAGGCTTGATGTTGTTGTTGTTGTTGTTTCCGTTGGAGTGTCCACATCTTTGTTTCCAGTTAAGCCAATTTCTTTTAAAACATTTAGAACACATTTTCTTTGAGAAATAGTTAGACATTTTTGTTTCCAGTGATTTTTTGTTTCAAGAAAATACATGAGATACCCAAAGTCATTGATTTCAAACTCCTAAACAAATTTTTCCTTCAAGATACTTCTCCAAATCATGATCCTTTGTTGCAATAATTTTATCTAGACACACTTTTAATGTTATAAACTTAACATCTATGTGTTTGTTGAACAAATTATGATCTGAGTGAGCCTATTTTAATACTAGTTGATACATTATTTTGGTGAACCAGGCTCTAAGTGATTGAACCATTAAATAGATTTTTTTTTTTTTCAATTTGCATATTAAATCTCTCTTCCCATAGTCACTAATTCCTGGAGGAAGATTTTTTAAACTCCTTCATTCAAGTTACCATTCAAGAATGTTTTCTTAATATCCATTTGATGAATTGGTAAATCAAGGATGACTACCATTGAGTGAAGGACTTGGATGGTGTTAAATTTAACATGAGTAAATGTTTTAGAGTAGTCAATCCCATGAGTTTGGATGACCTTTTTTGCAGCCAACTGTGCTTTACATCTCTCAATAGATCCATCAAATTGATATTTGATTGTAAAGACTCATGTACATACAACAAAGATGATATCCTTGGATCTTTAAATGACATGCCATGGTTTGTTTTTTTCAAGGGCCATCATTTCATCTTCGCTGCTACTCTCCATTTTGGTTTATTAAGAGGCTTTGCCATAGTTTGTGAAATTTCAGTTTATGCTTGGTTGGAGACTATAGTTTTCATCGCGGATGATATATGATTATGTCATCACATTTGTCGTAAGATGTTGAGTACAAACACGAGCCTCTTTTCTTAGGGTAATGGGCAATTCTACAGTAATCACACATGGAAAAAAGTTTTGTGAATTTCTCAAGTCTAGGTAGGATTCATGATAAGCTTTGAGAGATAGATGAGCTTTAATTCTTTGTAGATTCTTCCTTTATGAGTAAACACGAAGTTAAGACAAATGTTGTGGGATCAAGTATTGGTTATTTTGATTCGATAGATTATGAGAAGAGGAGTCTTGATAATCTAATTATTGTTGGGTATGAGGAAGGCTCTTAGTGTTATTGATGGATTGGAGGATTTAAGAGGAAAAGCATGAAAAATTTTATCATCTTATACGCCCCTTTAGTGAAGGTTTTATTTTTAAGGAAGGTAACACTCTTGTTTACCATTTTTTTTCATGGAAATGACATTTATACCTTTTTTTTTGCTGAAGAAGGTAACACTCTTATTCCTATTTGATTTGTGATTGTGGATAAAAGTAGTGGTGTCAATTCGGGTCGACGGGTCGGGTTTAGGTCGAACCTGAGTTGACCCGGTCCTAAACGGGTCAACCCGAACCCAAGCCCGAACCCGACCCGTTTATGTAAACGGGTTGGCTATCTCAACCCGGACCTGACCCGCATGGGTTACCGGGTTGACATGACCCGACCCGATTATTTAAACTCGAAGCGGCAGTCGGCAGTGGCAGCAGGTGTGGCGACAGCAGGTGAGCAACGACAAGGAGCAGGAGGACCAGGCGGCACCGCGGCAACGGCCAACGGGCAGTCGGCACGCGTCGCGACTGAATCCAAAGCGGGCGCAGGGCGCTGGCACGCAAGCGACAGAGCTAAAGCAGGCCTTTCTGCGCTGGCACGCGAACCGCAAATGGTGAAGCCGAAGCGGGCAACGGGGCGCTGGCAGCCTGGCATGCGTCGCGACACGACTCACCATTCGCAAACGGCGAAGCGACGCGACTTGACGCGTCGGGCAACGCGGGCAGCCGGACCATTTCCGGGTCATTTTCGGGTAATTTTCAGGTTCCCGGGTCAAGCTGAACCCAACTTGATTTTTGAAACGGGTTAGTTTATTGAACCCGAACCCGACCCGTTTCACAAACGGGATGACCCGAAGCCTGATTTTTTCGGGTCGGGTTAAAAATTGACACCCCTACCCAAATACATAAAGGCATATTTGAAATAGTGCAAGTATTTGAAAAGCATTTAGAAAACATATTGATTGGGGTTTTAAACTGAAGTAGTTAATAGGTAGTCGATTTATAAGATAGGGGTTTTAAACTAAAGCACTTAATAGATAGTCGATTTATAAGATAATGTGTTACCATCCCAAATGAGATTTATGGGTGGGTATTAGTAATGAACATAGTATATTTTGCCACCTTTAAGTTATCTTTTTTTTTTTTTATTAGGCTATACAATTTTATTGGGGTGTGTTGGGATAAGAATTTTGATGGATAATGCTATTTTGATTTAGGTTAATTTCTTATAATGCAGTTAAGGTACTCGGTGCATCTAGAATATTTGCATGTTAATAACATATTTAGTTTAATATTATAGATGTTTTTGAATATATGTTTTGCATCTGATTTGTCTTTCAACAAGTATAGTCAACACACATGAATATTATCATTAATAAAAATAATGAACCATCATTTGCGGTAAATAATTTGTGATTTGAATGAGCTTCAAATATTATTATACAGAACTTTAGTAGCTTTGTATGGTTTAGACTTAAAGAAAACTCTTTGATCTTTGACAAGTTGATATATTTCACAGTGAAAGGCATCTTTATTGTCAAATAAAGAAGAAAATATTTTTTAAGGTATAAAAAATTCGAATGGTCTAACTTATAAAGCCATAACATAGTTTGATCTTTCTTTATAGGAGGAGAAAATTCTTTGTTAATCGTGAAAACATAATTACTCTCTTTGAACTCCTTATCAAAATTGTACAGATCTCTAACCTTGCGAGCACTGCCAATTTTCTTCCCATTCTTTGGTCATGAACAATATTTGATAAGAAAATAATTTTGTAGTTGTAATCTTTCTTTATTTTACGTACTAATATGATATTACAAGAGATATTTGGTATACAACAACAACAACATCAAGCCTTTATCCCACACGTGGGGTCGGCTATGATATTTGGTATACGTAAAACAAAATTTAAATGGAGCCCACAACTGGCCCCTGTTTCAACAATAGGAGATATAGATCCATCAATAATTTGACTTTGAGGTTTTCTGGTGAGGAAGTATAAGAGGAGAATAGGTGAGCACAACTTATCATGAAACTATTGAGTTAATGATCTATGATTCTTGGCTTCCCTTAATACAAGTAAGAGCTAGAGGAAAGGTACATTTTTGGAGAGCTGGTAGTTTTTTTTAGAAGTTAGAAATTTGTATAGGAGATCCAGTTGCTAAAGGAAATGTCACCAAGGTTATCAATGGTTGTCATCTATAATCCCTCTTTTTTTGTTTGACAAGCATGAGGTCAAGATTGATCCAATTGTTGGTTTTTCATGAAGTTTCTGACAATTCTCATGTGATTGGTCTTTATAGACATCACTCCAAAGATTACCTCTTGTCTTCCACGCATTTTGTTATTTTCTTGGTTTGCTATAAGTTCTAATGGCGATAGAAGACTCTTTAGTTTGAAGTGCATTCTTGGTACCTTGAAGCATTAATCTTCATTTGTGTTCTTCTCTTTGAGCGTCAATGAATAATTTTCCGATTTTGGGAAGTAGACAACCTCATGATTTTAACATGAACTTCATTTAGATCTTTGAACTTGTAAGAAAAATAATAGGTTATTGTTTTCTCCACAACTTCAATGTATTTACCCACACACTCCTTGTATCAATCATTTCACTACAAAATATTTAGTTCTTATAAAATTTTGTGGTGAAGTATTCAAGGACACTCATGCGTCGCTGGTTGATATCACAAGCATAATTCATATTTCATACAATTGAGCGGAGTTATCAAGATCCAAATATGTCATGTTGACTTTCTCCCAAATTGCTTATGTGGTATGGTATATCAAATACATGGATCCAAAGTGTTCTTTTATAGATTTGACAAGGAAAGACATCACCATGGTGTTCTTTTATAGATTTGACAAGGAAAGACATCACCAAGGTGTTGTTTGTATTCCACATAGGAAAGGAAGAGTCTATCACTTCATATTGACAGGTGATACCATTTACATATCCAATCTTTTGTCGGATCACCATTTAAATTATGCAAGACTATTAGGTTCCTATTGACTTTGGAGGATGTTATTTGAAGAGATGAGTGCTCCATCTCTCAGAATGGTATGGTTTGGTAAGGTGAAAAAAAAATGTATCTTGTCTCGACCTTTGCTTTTATGGGCCCTCATGTAGCTATTGACCATGGATTACTGTGAGAAAATAGTTCTGATACCATGTTTGAAAAAATGTAGGAGAGACGAGAGACCGAGTAGTGGAATTCTTTAATGCAACATGAATTGAGGGGGTTACAAAGTTGAAAAATTAGGAAGAAATCAAGTCTCTTTAGCATGAAAGGAAATATGAATTATACAACATGATTTATAAATATAAATATCCTAGATAAAATTCCTAGAAATCAGTCCCAAATAAACCCTAACCTTCTAAACAAGGGGAAAGCATGAGCTTGAAGAGGGGACTGTTGCAGGGAGACTTGCTAAGCTGGGAGACCTACATCTGCCAGAAGGCACCAACAGGGAATTCTGCCAATCAAGGGTTGTTGGCTGGTCGCTAGCAGGAAACCGCCAGCCCTTCTTGGGATAGGCATACTTTACATGAAGAGGTCCAAACTGTTGGCTTAGAGGGTCAAATGCAGTCTTTTGAAACTGGCGCTTGGACTCTTCTGATATTTCAGCACATGATGGGTGCCGGAAGTATAACACAAATTAGATCAAGAAACTGTATTTTATATTCCTTTGCATGTGTAATCATTTCATGGTATGTTAAAAATATGAAGCTCCAACTTACTTCTGTTCTTTTCTTTTGCATTACGTTGATATAACTTCCTCAAATTATGCTGAATAGACATTTTTTTTTATTATTGCCAGGATTGGGATTCTCACTGACCTCTCTAAGCTCATGTCTTGCCTTAATTTGTCAGTGAGTATGCTGTTGAACTGACATGTTAATCAGCTGTACAGAAAGTTTTGTCATGTTTATTAGTTCTCTAATAATTGTAAGAATTGTTCTGATCGCCAAAGGCTCTTGATATTTTTGTAGGTTGATTCTCGGCGATTTAGTTGTTTCTATGATTTTGTCTTCTTCATCTGCTGTGAGAATGGGCAGAAGAATATCAGTAAGGTTCTTCCTTTTTGATTATCTTGTTCATTTTATCTTTATTTGTTATTTTATTACGTTATGCATTGAAATATTTTTCTTTAATGATATTCAGCTGTAAGCAGGGCTATCACAGCCTGGAGATTGGTTTTAGCAGGGAGATTCCGCTTACTTGATCAGTGGTGTTGTTTTGTTGAGGTAATTTAAAGTTATGTATTATAGCTAGATGATTCTTTTATAACTATTTGCAACCTTTAACTCTGCAATCTGATCCCCCTTGTAACCTATCTGAACTGGTTTGATTTCTTTTAGCTCCAATGACTTAGCTTCAGAAAGTTGTCTCTGAACTTTACAGGCTAATGTGCTTGCAGTGATCACCCTGCCGGGGTCCTTTTTTTTTGACATAATAATTCTTGGTATGGTCCTTGTGGAGTTGATGATGATTAAGTGAAGGATTTTTGCCAAAAAGTTCCTAAAATAATGCAGTACTTAAAGCATTTCACGTATCATTTAATAAATAGGTGATGCACATTTGTGTTTATATATCAAGGGCCGGCACTTGTTCAATTTGATTAATGTCATAAATAAGCTCAGAGCTTATTATTACTTCCAGTTTCACAGTTCATAATTGCTTCCATAGAAAAAACTAAGAATAAAATGTTTTTGGAAAATTCCTTGAGAAAATGTGGCATGGTTGTTTTATTCCTGAGCAAGTTACAAATATGATTTGGGAGGTTTGCCTGAGAATATTAGGGTGCTAAGTTCATGATTAATTACTCTTGAGACAATGGAAAGAGGAAAGCTTAGAATCTTACAGTAACACTGCTGTCAGGACTTGAACACCAAAAATCAGCGAATAAATAATAAATTTCAGCAAACCAAATATAATTTCTTGATAAGAAATCAAACACGAACAAACAGGATACAATGGTCCTCTTTTAAGAGAATGACCTTCTCTCCCAAACTTTAGATGCCGCTAGAATCCCTCACAAAAATAGTCTCACAAAATCTACATGAAGAAAAATAATACTACCAAAAGGCCTAATATAACTCTCCCTATTTTTCACTCAAAACCTGATAAGTGATCTCCTCCTTTAACTCTCCTCCCTTTCCAACCTCCTCCTTTAATTCTCCTCCCTTTCCAATCCCCTCCTTTAATTCTCCTCCCTTTCCCCCACTCTTGGGCCCACATCCTTGACCGCCGATCCGTCAATATATCCGCTCAAAAGTGTCACATTATCCTCAAGTGGAATGAAGAGAACTGTTGTTGAATAATCTGATAGGACTCTTACATGGCTTCGTACTCCGGTAGATTCTTCCACCTGATCAACACTTCTTTGCTTCTTGTTACTCCCTGACGCACTCCAACATCTAATGGTTATAATGATGAGGACATCGATCCAAGGTTCAAACAGGTGTATTGCCGGAAGCATCGCAGATCGACGGCCACGATTCAGAGCTTATATTTTTAGTTATTATGCATTTTATTTTATGTATTCCTTTTTAGCTCCTTCGCATGTTCGTTCCACATCATATAACAACACCTCCATGCCATCCGCCAACGTCAGCGTAAGTGTGGAAAACAGATTGTGCTCTCCTATCACACGTCGCAACTTGGACACATAAAACACCGGGCGGATGGTTGACTACGATGGTAAATGTAGGCGAAATGCTACAGCACTGATGTGCTCCACTATCTTGTAAGTACCAAAGTAATAGGGTGATAACTTCTCATTCCTTCTCCATGCTAAGGTTCTCTGTCTGTAGGGGTCGAAGCATCAGGTAAACTTTATCCCCCACCTCAAACTGAATGTCTCTCCTCTGTGTATTTGCTTGCCTCTTCATAATTTGTTGAGCTCTCAACAAATGCCCCTTCAGCTCCACCAAGATCCTGTTGTATATATCTTCCAAGTACTGCTCTACTGATGTCATCGGTGTGCTGCGTTGTCCATAATATATCAAGTGAGGCAGATCTCTTCTGTATAACACCTTGAGCGGTGTTGTCTGAGCTATCAAATGATAGAAAGTGTTATGCCAATACTCTGCCCATGCCAACTATTTTGCCCACAACTTTGGTATATCCGATATAAAGCACCGAAGATAAGTCTCCACTCTACGAGTGACCACCTATGTTTGTCTGTACGCCAATTATTACTCCTTTTCAAAATTGGCCTTCCCTACATCTTGAACAATTCCTTCCAGAACCGGCTCAGAAAGATCTTGTCTCAATCTAATACAATCGATTATGGTATCCCATGTAGTTTCACCACCTACCTTATAAAAATCGTCGCTACTGATAGTGTTGTATAAGGACGGTGAAAGGGGAATGAAATGGGCATACTTACTCAATCAATCCACTACCACCAGTATCGCAGTGTATCCTTCTAACTTTGGCAGCTTTTCAATAAAGTCCATGGTCACCTCCTCCCATACCTTTTCTGGAAGAGCTAACGATTGTAGAAGCCCTCTTGGAGACATAGCTAAATACTTGTGCTTCTGACATATATCATAGCTAGCCACTATCTTCTCGACATCATTCTGCATACCATCCAAATACAGCTATGCAGAAAATCGGCGATGTCTTTTTGACCCCCGAAGGTCAACCAATGGTCATTCTATAAACTGTTAAAGCAAGTAGGGAATGTAAGAAGATGTCTTTGGAAGCACAAATCGCCCGAATGAATATCCTTATTTTCCACCAGCTTCTCCCTAATTTTTCTCAACCCCACATCTTGTTCGCTCTCTCCTTAATGCTTCTCAATCAACCACTAATGGCACAAACAATACCATCATCTGGGGCTCCCCCATGCACCTGGATAAATCGTCTGCTACTTTGTTTTCAACTCTAGGTCGATACTGAATCTCGAAGTCATAGCCCAATAACTTGGAAAGCTACATTTGATGCTCCTCAGTGACCATTCTCTGCTCCAATAAATACTTTAAACTCCTTTGGTTACTTCTGACAATGAAATGTTTTCCTAATAAATTAGGCCTCCATTTCTGAATGGACAACTCAATCACCATTAGCTCTCTCTCATAAACCGACTTGAGTTTTGCCCTGGCCGTCAACACCTGACTGAAATAGGCCACAGGTTTCTGGTTATGCATGAGTACCACTCCCAACCCAAAATCCGAGGCATTTGTCTCAACTATGAAAGGCTGGCTGAAATCTGGAAGAACTAAAACTGGCACTCTAGTCATAGCCTTCTTCAACTCAAATGCTTGGGTGGCTGACTCTTCCCAGTTGAAGTTGTCCTTTTTGAGTTGTTCTATCAACGACCTTGCTATAGAACTGTATCATTTCACAAATTTTTGATAGTAGCCTGTGAGTCCCAAGAATCCTCTCAACTCACTTAAAATCTTAGGTATGGGCCACCTGAGCATTTCCTTAATCTTACTCTAGTCAATTGCCACTCTTTCTTGAGATTCCACATGCCCTCAATACTCTACTCTGGGCTGGGCAAAAGAACACTTCTTCTGATTGGCGAACAAAGAGTGCTCTCTTAAGGTAGATAGCACAACTCTCAAATGCTCCATTTACTCGCCCTTAGACCTGCTATATACTACATCGCCAAAAAATACCAACACAAACCTTCGAAAGTAGGGCTGGAATACCCTATTCATTAGAGACGGGAAAGTAGCCGGTGCGTTAGTGAGGCTAAAAGGCATCACCAAGAACTCATAGTGTCCCTCATGCATCCTGAAAGCTGTCTTGTGGGTGTCTCGTGGTCGAATTCTTATTTGGTGGCACTAAGATTTCAAGTCGATCTTGGAGAATATCACAGATCCATGCAACCCATCGAATAGCTCGTCAATGACTAGTATGATAAATTTGTCGGGTACAGTTTCCTATTCATAGTACGATAGTCTACACAGAACCTCCAATTTCCATCATTCTTCACCAACAATACAAGACTGAGAAAGGGCTCACACTAGGCTTGATGATTTCAGCTTCAAGTATCTCCTGAATCAGTATCTCAATCTCATCTTTGATCTGAGGGTAGCGGTATGGTCGGACACTAATGAGGGAGACTCATTCCTTTTGAACAATAGAGTGCTCATGCTCGCGAAGATGGAATATGGTGCGGACATCCAACCGTCCATGCCAATCCGAGGAGGAGCTGAAGATCGACGACCGAGATCAATTTTCTTTATTTTCGTTTATTAAGTGTATTTTAATTTAGTTTTGCAATTTTCCATTTTTACCCTCTTATTTTATGTAAGCCCAAGGGGCGAATGTGTCTTTTAATTTCTCTTGAGGCCTATATATAGAGGCCCCTTCTCTTGTATTTGGAGGATGGATTATTGATAATAGAAAATTTTATTTTCGTGTTGATCTCTTAGTGAGTTCAAAAGGATCTCTTTGTGAGTTCTTGAGGAGAGTTTC
>NW_021318618.1:8465613-8539037 GCF_001605985.2 Dendrobium catenatum | reverse complement strand
TATCTCTAAGTGTAAAGCCACTCATCCACCTGAGCATCCTCATCTCTACCACACTTAACTTAGTATTATGCTTCTCTTTTAATGGCCAACATTCGGCACCATAAAGCATTGCAGGCCTCACTACCATCTTATAGAATTTTCCCTTAAGACTGAGGGGTACATTTCTATCACATAACAAGCCCGATGCATTCCTCCACTTCAACCATCCAACTTGAATTCTGCTGATAATATCCCCATCTATTTCACCATCACTCTGAACAATAGATCCAAGATATCTAAAACAGTACTTTTCAACTCCAATAGAAAAAAATCCTACTTGATGTGAATCCCCTGCAGCTTTACCACAAAACCTTGACATATCCCTTTGCTCTTCTCCATCTTTCTTGTGCTCATCATCACTCCAAAACATCCAATGTCCACAGTTTCAGCCCAAGTTTTTCAGCCACCTAGTTTGATATAAAATTGTGTAGCCCCACTATTTACCAAGATCGTTACCGCCTCTCCTCCTATCTATTCCCTCACTTTCATAGTATGATTTGTGATAAATTCCACTATAGAGTTCAATGAAACTTCAGCTACCTCCAAGTGTAATGGCTTCTCTTCCTCTACCTCCTCCCTTACTGCCTTTGCCTCATCCACCTCCTCATCATACAGAAAGAGAACCTGCAAGGTACGATTTTTACATCTATGTCCGTTGTAAATTTCTCGTCGCATCTGAAACATAGCCCCTTAGCTCTCTTGTCTTTCAGTTCAGTATCAATCAATTTTTTTAAGTTTCCCTTCCTGTTGGACTCCTGAACCACCCTCCTTTGGAGCTTTCCTTTGAACTGGTATAGTTTGCACCTTAGATGCCAAGAAAGCGGTTGTTGTGCGGTAAAAACCTCCCAAACTGACCCCCTTACTACTCTGCAGTGAATTCTTGTTCTCAATCAGCTGATCCAACTCTATTGCCTCCCCCAAATCACAGGGCCTTGCCACCTGTACCACTGCTCAACTCTGATTTGAGGCCTTTCATGAAATTGCTCTCCAACACTGCTCCGATTACCTCTCTACCCGACCCAGTAAAAGCTCAAATCTTTCCTGATACTCTATTACAGTGCCTACCTATGTCAATGCAAATAATTGCTCATAGTAATCCCCATCTTACTTGGCTCGAAAACGCTCCAACAAGCAATCCTTAAACTCTTCTCATGAGCGGATTGGGTACCTCTCCTCTCTCCATTAGTATCATGCAAGTGCCTTCCCCTCAAGACATAAAGATAGACCTAATGCCATAAGTCTCTCACCTTCTGCTAACCTGTTTACTACAAAATATCTCTCCACTTTATAGACCAACCCTTGTGTATCATCTCCTTCAAACACCGGCATTTTCAGCTTCCTGACCTTCGGATCTCCTCCGCCCCAATTTCCCCTTCCGCCCTCATGCCTCCCATGAAGCGAGCATTGGGGTCTCTCAACGGTTCCCTCTCCTCCCTTCTCCTTTCGTATCCACCTATTCCTTTAAATTCAACCTGGCTGTTCTCTTATTCACATTCCTTTCTACCTCCATATTATCTATCCATTCCCCTTCTTGGTAGAGGCTCAAGGTGGGGTATTCCCTCCCCTTCTCCTATACTTTCCACCTCACCGTCTTCATTCAACATGGCATTTTCCTAATTTCCCCTTTAGTTTGAAACTCAAACTTCCACTTTTTCATCTCCTCTAGATTCTCAAACCTTTCTTCCATCACTAAAAAACACTGATTCAACGATCCTACGTCCATTTGTAGCTTCCTTACTTCCCCCTCCAACTTTTCTTCGAACGCCTCAACTCTTTTCCCGGCCATCGTTCTCAACAAAATTGCTATGATAACAATTTGTTAGGACTTGAACAACAAAAATCAGCGAACAAATAATAAATTTCAGCAAACCAAATATAATTTCTTGATAAGAAAGCAAATACGAACAAACAAGATACAATGGTCCTCTCTCGAGAGGACCTTCTCTCCCAAACTCTAGATGCCGCTAGAATCTTTCACAAAAATAGTTGACAACAAGAACGCTCACAAAATCTGCATGAAGAAAAATAATACTAACAAAAGGCCTAATATAGCTCTCCCTATTTTCTCCCCAAAACCTGAATTCACTCCATGTTTTTGTCCCACCTCCTTTGATAAGTGATCCACTCTTTTAATTCTCTCCCCTTTCCAACCCCTTTAATTCTCCTCTCTTTCCCCCACTCCTAGGCCCACATCCTTGATCTCCGGTCCATCAACTGCTTAAGGCTAATTGTGCCCACATGAACGCTTTGACTCATGCCATGCAAGAGCATAACCATTGCACAAGGGTTCCTGTACTCTTAGAGTTTACTCTTTGTAGCCTTCCCTATGCTTCAGAAGAGATTGTTTTTGTAATTTGAATTGGTGATCGCATTGTTACAATGGTGCTGGCATTGTCGTTGCACCCTATCTTAATTCATTCTGATGCCATGAGAAGGGTGAAGTGATATGTAATTGTGGAAACATTGGATGTAATTTGTTGAAGATGAAGTGTGTATACTTTTTGAATGATTTCTGATAGTTATATTTTATATCAGATTTAAAAATGGAAATCTATGGGCACAAATCATTACTTTAATTTATTGATAGTCAGGATATGTTGAATGACTAATGGAGTTCACTTTGCATAAATAGGTTTCGGATTAGTAGATGTGGGTGTGCACTGAGTATATAATATACAATTTTAGTGTGCAAAATTTATAATTGTCAGTTAGCATTGGCTTAAGAGATCAAGTGATACCTACGTCAAATTGGTTTAAATATATTGGACATTTTGTTCAGATGATGGAGATATAGATGTTATAATTCTAGAGATTAGGTTAGGTGATTAAAATGGAGTACCTTGGTTGTACAACGCAATAAGAAGATATAGACTAAAAGATAAATATTATTAAATTGCAATTAGACCAATAAAGTATATGATAATCAAATTGAAATTAGCAAAAATGTACATTTTAAGATGGATGCATGATAAAATTTGCAGGTGGCTGGGAAGAAATGGGAAGAGGGGATGAATAGTTGAACGATTTATCTAATTGGGAGGAAGAATCTTGGGTAAGGGAGTTTGGCAGGTGTTTGAGTATGAGCGTATTTCGCTGGTGGGCAATGGGATTGTATGAGATCATTCGATGGAAGCTACAACAAGTTCACGTGAAGGAGTTGAGGAGACTTGTGAGTGAGGGGGACGGAGAGGAAAGAGAGGTCGTAGATGCCTGCTATGCTGAGAATGGAGAAAAGGAGAAGAGAGCTGAGCTTTGATCTCTTGCACAGGAGGGAGAAGAGGCCGAGAGGTTTGTGGGGCTGCGTGAAGAGGGATTTCGAAAGAGGTGGGAGCTGGAATTGTGTGTTTGAGTGGGAGATGAGTAGCAGGTTGGATGGCGTGCTGTGGGAGGTCGAGTTAAGAGTGCTGGAGATGAATGGAGAAGAAAATGAGAGAGTGGTTGACTGAGGGAGGTTTTTGTGAGTGGGGGTATATTCCTCATTGCCATTCGACATGGATAGGGATTTGTGCGCCAAATTGCAAAGGGATAAGGTCGGCTAGGAGCATGTTTTGCACAAGGATAAAGGGTTGGAAATATAAGATTTAGGTTATGATTTTTTGTTATATCTATAAATATATATAATAATATAAGCAGAGGTGGATCAACATTATCATGCAATTTTCTTCTCCCTCATGCATCTCGATTTGCGTGTTATCTTCTTGAAACTCAGGTCAATTTCACGTTTTCGCATCGTGTGGTGACCCGAGCAATTTTGTATCCATTTTGGATATTTTGACGTTCTGGATGCAACGGTGAAGTCCGTTTTACGATTAAACGATATTTGGGCAATGCCGAGTAGCATTTCCTCTGTAGTCTGTCGTTTTCGACTGCCCTCACTCGATTTGATCATGAGAGGGTCCTTGGGAAATTTTGATGTTTTGAGCTCAATGACAAGTCTGTTTTGCAATCAGACGACGTTTGGGCAACATCAAGTAACATTCGGGTTCATAGTTCGTCAATTTTGATCTCTTTTGCTCAAATCGAACATTGTCATCAAGTTTTTATCCCAATATGTGGGGTCAATTACATGAATCTTTTTTTAATTGTGTCATATTAAGAGTCAAATTCTTATTTAAATCTAATAAAAAAAGCTAATTTCTATCACTTTCTAACCCAAGTCTTTTTTATGTCGACCTCTACCTCTCTTAATACAGGCCAAATCTAATACATCTACTCTCCTAACCGGGTCTCAGAAGGTTGACATTTTATGTGATCAAACCATCTAAGATAACTCTTTGTAATCTTATCTATCATTGGAGCTACTCCAACCTTTTCACATATATACTCGTTTTGCATTCTATCTTTGAGTGTAAAGTCATTCATGCGCTTGAGCATCCTCATCTCTGCAACACTTAATTTTATGCTTCTATTTTAAATGCCATCATTCTGCCCCATAAAGTATTGCAGGTCTCACCACCATCTTATAGAATTTTTCCTTAAGTTTGAGGGGTACTTTACTATATCACACAACAGGTTTGATACATTCCTCCCTTTCAACCATCCAACTTGAATTCTACTAATAATATCACCATCTATTTCACTATCACTTTAAACAATAGACCTGAGATATCTATTCTTGAGTGGAAAAGTTTCCATTATTAACTTGATGCTTATTTGGATCCCTCTATGCTACTTCTTTAGGATTCCTAATTACGTTGAATAAAGGATTGATGGTCTTATAAGGATTTTTTTTTTCATGAAGATGTCTTCATGGATATTTGCAGATGCAATGATAAATATGGTCTTGGTATTAAAAGCTTGTGTGTGCTAAATATTTTTCTCTTAATTAATGCATATAGAAATATTTTTATCCTAACAAAGAATCCTTTGCTAGCATATTGTTCGGGATAAAATATTTTATCTGATTTTTTTTTAATAGTTTGTGGTCGCCTCAATTTTATAAGCAGAGTTAGTAAAACTATTCACTCTCTTCTTTCAGGATTTCTTTAAAAAATCTACAATAGTAAAAGCATCAACTTTTGGAAAGATATATGGTTGAATAAATTCTCTCCTGCCACTCAATTCAACAATTTATTCACATTCGCTAGGAATAATAACAACTTTAACTTTATTGCTTCTTAATATATTCCCGAGGTCAAATGACATTCTATGGAAGGGAATTATTACATTTCCTTTAAACAATAGGAAGAAATTTCCTTACTCTTTCATTATTCATATTACTTTTGATTTCAATCATGATATACCTATTTTTCTTAGTCAATTGATGATTGCAATTTGATCATATCTTTCTATTCATTCATGATGGATAGGGATGTTTAATATGCCTAGGATATTGCATTTGAAATTCTATTATTCCCTCAAATTGCAGTACTTGTTTGGATTATTTACTAGAGAAATTTCTACCAATATCTATTTGTTTAATGATTGTATCACCCAATCAACCAAATGTGATATGTGTTAAGGAAATTTTGGAAGATGATTTTCATGTCTTCTCATGATGCCATATTATTTCCAAATATAATATTTTTTTGGAATTAGATCTCTTGTAGATAAATTGAATTCTCTTTTCACCACTTGGAGGATTAACTTCAAAGAATACTTCTAAGAGCTATGGGATGTTTTCTTTTCTTTGATTTTCATCATTTGGATTGAAAGGAAAGATAAATGCCTCTGTAACAAGAAAAAGGAGAATGTCCTTGGCTTGAAATCATCAATTTTGTTTATTTCTAGATCAACTATGCTAAAGGGAAAAAGCTTTCAAAAATAGGGAGCAGATTCTACTACCGATTAGACCGTTAGAGCTTCTCTCTAGTACCATTTGAGTTTTATTTGGTTTCTCTCTTTTGTTCCAGTTTTGTTTTTGTTTTACTTTGATCATGTTTGAATATTTGTAATTTTTATTATTAATGGTATGGGTTCACCCAGCTTTTCTTTTTTTAAAAAAATTATTGTGCAATAAGATTTTCATAAAATGAATCTAAACTTCATTTCACACAATAGGGTTTTATGGAGAGAGGAATCATACAACCAACTCCAATTTGCTAGATTTAGGCTAATGATGATGATTATAGTCCATATGTATTTGCTAATACAAGGTGCTTAAATTTTGGTGGAAACTGACGAGTTTGTGAGTGTTTTAGGATGTTGTTAAGCTAATAAAGGGACATGTCAATGCATTGTACTCTGTAAGAAGCATGAAAAATTAATGCAATGTTTTATCGGACTACTTTGACTGATGAAAAATTGTGTTTATTCTTGCATTTGCATGCATTGAATCTTCCTCTTTCTAATGGTAATTTTTGTACCTATAAGAGCCGAACTTGTGTTATTGATCTGTTTCATCTTAATTCTTTTTATATTTCTTGTTCCGTGAATCTCATTGTTTTAGTGTGCTATCACACCCAGGAGCACCAACGCCACAATATATCAGTGGATACATGGCAACAAGTGTTAGCCTTTAGTAGATGTGTAAATGAAGATCTTGATGGTTATGATCCGAAAGGTAGTCCATGATTTTTCTGTGGGGTTGCATCATATGAAATTTTCCAATCTTATATTTCGTTTAAGAAATTACTTTCACATTGAGGGTATCTTATCATTTTATTCGTCATGCAGGTGCTTGGCCTGTGCTCATTGATGATTTTGTTGAGCATATGTACAGGTTTGCCTCCTTATATGGGTTGTTATAACGCATTAGTAATTTATACAGTTGTACAATTAGTACAACTATTGTTAGGCTGTATCTTTTGTACTCTCCTTAATGTGGTTACGAGGTGCCCAAATGAAATTTCTATGTTAGTATTGAGTTTAATGTAGGTTGATAATTCATTGCTAAAAATAATCCTGGGATTTGTTTTTGAAAAAAATTGAAAAATATATTTAAAATATAACATCCAATTTGAAAATTGAAGTATGTGTCGGTATGGGGTATTGTCTAAAAGCACTTTTGACCATAGTAAAGTCTATTTTTAATTGACTTTTTAAAGTCATTAAATTGATTTTGTTGAAGTGATTGTAATTATTGTCTTGATCATTTTCATAATTCTAACTTTCATTTCTTTTTCATTGTTATTTTAAAAGACCATAACCAAGCAACACCTAAGGTTTCTCTAAAGTAGTGATTAGCTTTAAGAATATTTTCTCGAGCACAATTGCTTGTTCAGGGCTACCTCAGCACCTGCTACAATCTTCGCTAATACTTTTTCATAATTCTAATACATTTTCATATGTCTAACTTTCATTTATTTTGCATTGTGATAGAAAGTCGATACACTTTTTCTCGAAATTAACGAACAACAATAAGACATTAGGAAGAAAAAACATAGCAAAACTATTTTTATTACAAGATATATGAAAGAAAATAGCAAGATACAGTTGGATCACAATTCGAGGGGAAGACCCGACTCTGCCAAATCTCTAGCTTCTGGCTAGAGCCCAAATAACATAGGAAATTCTAATTTCAACAAACTCCAAACATATTCCTGAAATCATCCTATTGTTAGGCTTAAATAGGCTCCATAATTCCCTTCCAAATCAGCCCCCTTTTCCTAAATATCTCTCTCAAATTTGAATTCAAATTAGATTTATTTCTCTGATTAATTTCCTCTCAATCATAATTAAAACTTTCCTAAATAATCTCCCCTAATTCCTCTTCTTCCCTAAATAATTTTCTCTTAGATTCTGAATTCAAATTAGATCTTTTGCCCTAAATAATTTCTTTCCAATTGTAATTAAAACATTCCTAAACAATTCCCCTTTGATTAAGAACCTTCCTAAATAGTTCCCTCTGAATTAGGAAATTTTCTTATTCACTCCTAATCAAATCGACCAGTCTATCAATGCTCTCCTCCCAAAGTGTCACCTTGTCCGCAAGGTGGAACAAAGGAAACTGTTGTTTAAGCACTGAACTAATAGCACTAGACTGAAAAATGGACTATCACTAGATCGAGTGATTCCTGCCTCCAGCATCTCCTTGATCAATCTCTCCATCTCATCCTCGTGAAGTTGGGGAGAATGGTACAGAAGAACACTGATATGTGAGACTTTGTCCTTCCAAAGATAGCATGCTTGTGTTCCCGCGGAGGAAGCAACCCATGAACTGGCTGGAACACTTCTCGATATTACTGTAAGAGTGGTTGAACCATGTTTAGTGCTTATATCTTCTCCCCATCTTCTTTTTCTTTCAAACTACGCAGTTTCACCAAAAATCTTACTCCATCATTTCCCCTCGGAAGTGATTCCAAAGATGACCTTTCCTCTTCTTCCCCAAAAATTTTCACCTCCTGATTCTCCCTTATTATCCCTAATATCCCTATATTAGGGTTTTTTTTTTTCATTTGCTTGTCCGGTTGATGTAAGCAAAACATATAGGGAGCCTATATTTTTTGCTTAACAAAAAAAGACGACGGACTTCTACGGACGAAAACGACTAAAGAGAAGGAAGAGGGACGAGAACAATAGGGAAGAACAAACTCTTACATTTCAATTTAAACTAAACAAGAAAAAAAAACTATGACGACGACTTACAAACAACACGACAGACACCCTAAAGTTGCTGCACTTTGAGAAGAAGGATACAGGTGGAGCGGCACTTGCGGAGAGACGAAAGAGATTAGAAGCCCGAGAAGAAATGGTGGAAAGTGCCCGCAGGATTTCCGGAGGGGATGAGAAAACTAGACTCAAGGGAAGCCAAAATATGATTTATTTTGGACTAGTGTTGACCCCCCCTTTGTCTACATCACTGGTCAACGATGCTCTTACCTTTGATGTTATCAGTTTGGTTTGGCCCTCAAGAATCTTCTATATCATCTACTGTATGATGGCAAATTTCTTATCGATCTTCTCATGGATGGATGAAAATAGCTTTTTGAAACCTCAAATTCTTACAAAATCATATTGAAATATTGTTTGATATCCCATTCCAACATTTCTACCTTTCTTCCCTCCATAGGTACCCAGATTGTGCTCTGATACGAATTTGATAGGAAGTGGATGCACTTGTTCTCGAAATTAGCAAACGAAAATAAAAATTAGGAAAAAAACCACACCAAAATTATTTTTTATTGCAAGATATATGAAAGAAAATAGCAAAATACAGTTGGATCTTCAATTCGAGAGGAAGATTTGGCTATCCCAAATCCCTAGCTGTCAGCTAGAGCCTAAATATCCTAGGAAATTCTAATTTAAGCAAACTTCAAACCAATGTTTAAAATTGAGTATTCGGGTATTGAGGCGTTTTTCATTCGTGAGGTGAGGAATAAGCCTCAAGGCGTTTTGAGGCGTAAGCCTCAAAATCAAAAGATTGCGTAAACATAAAATGATAAATTTTTTATATACTAATGAGTGAATAATATAAAACATAAAAAAGCATAAGATATGAAGTGAGATCAAAATATCTCTCAATAATAAGACAACATGAAATATAGTTCAACTCAAAATTCTATCTTTTCCCAAATCTCAGTATTCTTTTCATTAGCATATAATTCCAATTTTCAAAAATAAATAGCAATGACATATCACATAAGAACTCATAAGTTATCAGCAGTGTCATCACTAAGGGGTTCTTCATTTGAATCATCATTATGGTGAACTGCTCTCTCCCTTTCTTCCTCTCCTATAAAGTCCAATGTCGGGCATTTACTTCAACATTTATGTAAGTTTTAATATATATAGCGTGAGGCATAAGCCTTATGCCAGTGAGTTGAAGCAGGCCTCAACCAAGTTGAGGCCCAAGCCTCATAAAAAAAACTCAAGGTGTAAGCATCGAGGCGTTTTTTACTAAAATTGCACAAAGGCGGGCCTCAAGGCGAGCCTCATATTGCGCAATTTTAAACCATGCTTCAAATATAATCCTGAAATCATCCTATTGCTAGGCTTAAATATGCTTCCATAATTCCCTCCCAAATCAGCCCCCTTTTCCTAAATAACTCTCTCTCAAATTTGAATTCAAATTAGATTTAATTCCCTCCCAATCATAATTAAAACTTTCATAAATAATCCCCCCTAATTCCTCCTCTTTCCTAAATAATTTTCTCTTAGATTTTGAATTCAAATTAGATCTCTTGACCTAAATAATTCATTCCTAATTGTAATCAAAATATTCCTAAACAATTTCCCTTTGATTAAGAACCTTCCTAAATAGTTCCCTCTTAATTAGGAAACTTTCTTAATCCCTCCCTATCAAATCGGCCGGTCTATCACATTGTTATTTTAAAAACCATAACTAATCAACACCCAAGGTTTCTCCTAGGTGGTGATTAGCTTTAAGAATGTTTTCACACGCACAATTGTCTTTGTAGAGCTACCTTCGCACCTGCTACACACCTCTTTAATAGTTTTTAATAATATGCTTTATTGTTCCAGGCTTTATTCGTTCTGGTAATCAACTTTAAGACTATAGTTCTCTATTGCTAATTTTTTTGTTAAAAGCATGGGATGTTAAGTGAGTGTCATATTATTAAACGGACATATTTTATGAAAAATATAATACTAGTAGAAACTGCTGATGTTTGCTATAGTTTACTGAAAATACATGATATTCTAACTAAATATCTCACCTAATGTAAGCCTTTTTTGAGTATGGGCGCCTAAAACAAGTCTAATATGCAATGTGGATGTAAATTAATCAAACAATGCAAAAAAGTTTGCTTTTCGTTGTGATCCTAAACTTTTTGAGGCCCTTGAATTTAGATCTGCACATAGGAGATCACATGCAATTTGGGTGCTAGAAGATGATTGGTTGCTCGGTTGCTCCTTTGAAGAAGGGCTCGATTTTAACCTCTTCCTTGAAGGCTTAGTTGGCCTTCTTGTACGCTCATTTTTTTAAGCTCCTAATGTAAATAAATTTAAAAAAAAAACTTATGGGTTTAAGGTTTTGAGATAATGGCCTTCTTTAAAAAAATTGGGCTTGAGTTGGACTGCCACCTTCTTGGTTTGTTGATGGGGTTGAATCAAAGGTGAACTCCTTGTCAAACATGCTTTGGGATAGGTATCCTAAGAATATACCTCAAATGAATCTCGATTAGTTTAATTATATAAAGTGCAATTGAAAGAAAATTGGATATATGTAAAGTTTTCATCTTAAGTCTTCGGATGATCAGAATTTAAGCCTTTCAAAATTTGGAGTAGTTCCAGTGGCTGATAAGATTAGAGAGAGTCGCCTTAGATGGTTTGGTCATATAAAACGTCGGCCTTCTGATGACCCGGTTAGGAGAGAAGATGTATTAGATTAGGCCTATGTTAGGAAAGGTAGAGGTAGGACCTAAAAAGACTTGATTAGAAATGACATTTTTTATTAGATTTAAGTGAGAATTAGACTGTTAACATGACACAATGAAAAAAAAAGAAGATTCATGTAGCCGATCTAACGAAGTGGGATGAAGGTAATAGGAAGTAGATACAATTTTCTCGAAATCAGTGAACAACAATAAGAAATTAGGAAGAACACACCTAAGCTATTTTTATTGCAAGATAAATGAAAGAAAATAACAAGATACAGTTGGATCTTCAATTTGAGAGGAAGATATGGCTCTTCCAAATCCCTAGCTATTGGCTAGAGCCCAAATAACCTAAAAATAAATTAAATTCAGCGAACTCCCAAAACATTCTCTGAAATCACCCTATTGTTAGCCTTAAATAGGCTCCCTTAATTCCCTCCCAAATCAGTCTCCTTTTTTCTAAATAATTCCCTCTTAGATTTGAATTCAAATTAGATTTATTTCCCTAATTAATTTTCTCTCAATTGTAATTAAAACTTTTCTAAACAATCCCCACTTAGTTTCTCCTTTTCTCTAAATAATTCCCTCTTAGATTTTGAATTCAAATTAGATCTCTTGCTTAAAAAATTTCATCATAATTATAATTTAAACATTCCTAAATAATTTAACTTTGATTAAGAACCTTCCTAAATAGCTTCCTCTAGATTAGGAAACTTCTTGATTCCCTCCCAATTAAATTGTTCGGTCCATCATAAGGCTTGATGTTATTGTTGTTGTTGTAAAAGTTGTACTTTTATGGGTTGAAGACCTCACTTAAATTGTCAATTTTGCAAATGGAATGCTATACTTCCCTTTATGATGTCCATAAGTGACTTGCAAAAGTTGCTAATGAAGAGAGAAGATGATTGGCTTAGGGAGTGCGAAATGGATCCATTTATGTTAAAAAAGATTTGTGCTACTTAATCCCTTATGATGGTGTTGACCGAAGAATTGTTCTTTAATCAAAATTTTAACCAATAACGAGGAGGGAGTGCAAGTTTTTTAAAAAGCCAAATCTTACACTTAGATAAGGAGATATTCTTTTTTCTCTGAATTTTTCAGGTCTCAAACGTACGAAATAATAAATTTCTAGAGAAGCATGATTTGCCCATCCAAAAGTAAATTTCATCAAGTCATAAAAGTTGTTTTCATGCGTGTCGAATACACTATTTATAAGCTTCATGGAATACTCTTTGTGAATAGAATTACTTTGAGAATAGAGGCCTTGCTGGAAACCCATCGACCAAAATTTGCCATTCAAAATCATAAACAATAGCAAAGTATAGAAGCCCTTGATGAGTAGGATAAAGTCGTAGCCATAGGAACAAGATTTTAAAGATGCAAAAGCAAATTAAGAACAATTAAAAGAACTGGAAAAAGATAACGGTGTTCTGCCTGTATGCATCTCACATGATACCTAATCTATAATTTCAACACCATGCAGCCTACTTACAAATTACTCTGTAAAAATATTGCAGTATCAATCAATCTAACAGTAGCAGCAGAGAGTTTTACCGCAGTTGCAGTGACATGCAAGCTGAACCTGGCATACCAAGCACTTTTCGTGGTATCCAATTCCTCAGGAACATTGTTTTAGCATTAATTAACAAATTCGGTGATTCTAAGAGTCTCAACATGATTTGTTCTTCTTGCAGGATTGGCTCTACTTCCTGGATCCAAGAGGAAGCTTTTTTCTGACAGTGATAGAGTTCACAAGGAAGCAGAAGAGTCCTTGATCGATAAATCGCACTTGGCATGCCTAAGATTCAAGAGATTGAAACAGAGCTTTGGTCTCAGAAGACGAGGACGTCGGGACTCAAACATGGCTACAGCTCTGGCTGATACAACAGAAGACATGGCTAAACATGGCTCTCTTGCTTGCCTGAAAACTTCTGCATGTGCTGTGGAAGACGGCTTAGCTAAAGTCTTTGAAGGGCAACTGCTAATAGGCTGCTGTTTCCAGTTTGAACATAAGGGTTCCTACACTTGACTTTCCCACATAAGTTCGGTTCAAACTCTGCAATATTTGAGTCTCTACTTGATATATATATATATATATATATATTTGGGTCTTTATAATCATTGTTATTTTTTATTTGTAAGACTGCTTTAAAGCTGAGCTGGTTTGCAACTTGATAATAATAATTTGTTCATTTTTAGTTTCTTCACTTTGTTCAATTCTTCTTTGTTTGTTTCGTCTTCGGTTAATTCGTTCATACAACCTTTACTTTGTTTATTTTATAATTTGTAGCCTGGATTTGTACGATGGATATTTAGTCTTTCTATGCTTTTGGAATATTGTATCCTGATGGTAGTTGATTTAAATCATATAGGAACTGTGGTATAAGTTCGGGTGCTGATTCTGCGAAAGTCTTCCATGGAACGCATTGACAAACGATCAGTGATACCATCCATATTAGACTCGTTGCCCGCCATTGCTGATTGATGGGTAACTATTATATCATTTCATCTCTCATCTTCTCCTCTCTATATATATAACTCATATTAATTTAGTATATGTTCAAAGATTTTCTTTAATTAATTTAGTATATGTTGATCTCTATAACTATTTGGAGGTTGACTCAATCAAATATGATGAAGACGCGATGTGTGAATATTGCTCTGAATGTGTCAACAAAAAATCAAATTATCCGAACAAGGTCTGTCTGCGAAATGGATTGCGTTGGCACAATAAAGACTAAACCCTAATAGCTAAAATAGATAATCATTTTCCCTGGAGTCTCTGTGCGATTGAAAGCGGAATTTTTTTTGCATAGACAAGGTGACATGACATCCATTTTTGAGAGTGATGAGATTTTTGTCCCAAAAAAAAAAAAAAATCAATACATCGATTATTATTATTATTTTAAAAATGAATAAAACAAATATAAAGAAATAAATTTCTTGTTACCGTTGCCCGATATCCTCTTCCCGTCGCTCGAGTATGCGACCTACACTATCATTCATACCCCTTCAATCATGCACGGTCCTCCTCATTTACCTTCCATTCCTCATTTGCTCGATCTCCCTCTCGCCATCTTGTCTACAACACTTACGTTGTAACCCGCCTGAGCCCGCAAGCTCAAGCTCATCTCTACCTTATTTGCCAGCCACCCAACCTGCACATGCTGTCTAGCCGCTATTCCAAAGCGTCATCAACAGTCTCCTTTCCCCTCCTCTTCCTCCAACAATCTAGCCTAGGACGTAACCTGTTACAACCCAATCTGATAATAATAATAAATTGATCATATCTTATCATGTTGAGCTGTAACAGCCTAACATGTGAAACTTAAGATCTAAGTTTTAATTTTTTTTTAGAAATTCTTTCGAAAAGTAAAGTACTAAAAATAAGCTTATCCACAAAAAATTCTCTTTTTATCTATCGTAAAAAATACATATACAATCATAATGTATAGCTATAAATAAAAGTTATATAACATAGTAATAAAAATTAGTCATAACTGTACAAAAATCAGTAGCAGTTATAGACTCAAATCAGTTTCTTGAGATTGCTATTCAAATAACCTTCTTTCCTTTTCAGAACCCTGAAAATATAATGCAAAATAATGGTAACCTAAAAAAGCTCAGTAGGTTATAAATACCGATCTAAAATTTTAAATATTTTTCTTATTAAACACGTTCCAAAATTATCAAATACAATATAAGAATTCACTATGCTGAGGAAATCATAATAGCATAGCCGTTATCCAAATATTTAAATAAAATAGTGATAAATTGAATAGATTGAAATTTCATATGAATTTTATTTTACATAATAGAGTTAGCATATTTTTTCAGTCCTTATTAGAATATAAAATTTATGACTCCTTATTTCCCAACAGACATTTCCACCTCTTTTGGACAAAATCCAAGATTTTAGTCTCTTATGACTCCCATTAAATAAAATTCTAGAGAGTTCAATATTCCTTATATTATATAGAATCCAAAGTATTTTGACCCCTTATATCTCCCAGCAGATATTTTTCACATCAAAATTCGTATAAATTATCCCCATTTTTCAATAATAAAAATATAAATTTAATTAGAAAATTCAAGAAATCTCTATATTTTTAAAAATTGAGATAGACATTGTGTGATATACCTTGATCCGAACAACTCTTTAAATTTGGCCGACAATAGAAAATGACTCAAAGTTGCTCAAATCATATTTTTTCTCTCTAGGATCTTTCCCTTTCCCTCTTTAAGTCAGTTGCCTCAAATGAAATGAATCGAATGAATAGTGGTTTGAGATATTTTAAAATAATCAAATTTTCTCAGTATATCTTCTAGCAGATATTTTTCACATCAAAATTCGTATAAATTAATAAATATAATACATAATTCATTTCAATATAAAAGTTAAATCATATAGGAACATAGTGGAAAATCTCCCAATTTGCTATAACGGTGGGCAACATAACACACTAATGAGTGAAAATATATTATTTCAAAACTTCATCAAATTATCAAATATCATGCATAACATTGTTTCAAGAATTTAATTGCACTACACTATTTTATTGGTTCAGGATTATTTTATGTCCAATTAAAAAGGTGCACATTTGAGAATAAATGGTGTAAAATTTTCAAGAAATATTCAAAGTATTCAGAATCTCAATCTCTATGATATACAAAAAGTTACAGGATAAAAATTTTAATGGTATAAAGTTATCCCCATTTTTCAATAATAAAAATATAAATTTAATTAGAAAATTCAAGAAATCTCTATATATTTTTAAAAATTGAGATAGACATTGTGTGATATACCTTGATCCGAACAACTCTTTAAATTTGGCCGACAATAGAAAATGACTCAAAGTTGCTCAAATCATATTTTTTCTCTCTAGGATCTTTCCCTTTCCCTCTTTAAGTCAGTTGCCTCAAATGAAATGAATCGAATGAATAGTGGTTTGAGATATTTTAAAATAATCAAATTTTCTCAGGCACCACAATGCCACGCATTACTGGCCATGACGCTCTTTAGAAAACCCACAACACTGCTACACCCACCGTGTGTTGGAGCACCAAATTAAATGCAAATTTTCTCGAGACTCATGCTGGGGTGCTGTTAAACCCAACGTCACAACACCCCAAGGGAAAAATTCGAATTTCATAAACATGTAAACAACCTCGAGACCCATTCTGGAATACATGCAGGCTTTCTCATACATACCAAGCATTCCCATGCACATACACAAGAGTTCAAAATATAAACATTCAAGAAATTACATCATTTTAATCGGGTCAAAATAGTTTGAACTAAATATTGAATCTGGAGGTATCACAATTCTCCCCTCCTCAGAAAAGTGTCATCCTTAATATTTCAAAACTCGGACTCAAAATCACAAAAATAGATTTAGATACATCTATCTCATCTCATACTCTTTCTACCAAGTAGAATATCTTTCAGTTATATTCTTTCATTGAATTTTAACCATTGGAATATGCTTGTTTCTTAACGCTCTAACATCATAAGCCACAATCCTCTTTAGTTCTTCTCTATATCTCAAGTTTAAATGAACCTCAACTTCTTCAATAGACACGTGGTTTCCAGAGTAAGATGTCCATTTTCTCAGAAGCGATACATGGAATGTATTATGAAGTTCTGACATATGATTTGACAACTGTAACTGATAGGCATATTTACCAATTATTTCAATAATTTCAAAAGGTCTAAAATACATTTTATCATGCTCAAAATTTAAATGAAAATAATTCTTTCTTTTTTCTTTTATTAGACAACAATCAGAACTATCTAATTTCATTTAATATAAAATATAAACTAGCAATAACAATCATTCTGTTGATCAAAACATCAATCTTCATCTGCATTCATTTCTCTAAAAATTATATATAATACTCCGGAATCATAAAAATATAGCACATCATCCAATCCTGAGTATAGAAGAATAACTAAAATAAAAGAAGAAAAATTTGAGAAATCCTTATCAATCTTACACTCATGATCCTCTGCCTTGACATGAAATTATTGCTAAAAAGTCCAGTATGTCATTTAATCCTACAATTGAACTCAAATTATGATAAAGAAGCAGTATGTATGTTGTTTGTTAATTTATAACATTAGTAATTATTATGATCATGAATATGTGCAGTGCAGAAATGGTAACATCCATTAAACAGTAGAACGATACCAGTAAACAAGTAAATCGATAAACTAATAAATCAGTGACTTAGTACAGATATTGAATAGAATAAACAATGGGGAAATCATGTATATCATAATAAAAAATATCTAGAAAACTATCAAAATTCATAAATGTGTAGCACAATCAAATCAGTATACATATGAAGTCCAATTATTATATATCACTATCCAATTACTATCTTATATCATGTGCTCGATATCACTTAGTATGGAGATCACTTGCTCATCATTAGTAGATTAGTAAATAGTGAATCAATAGTAGTAACAATGATAGTGAATCAGTAGGAGTAACAATAATATTATCAATGTCCATAAAATATGGTAGTATAATAGTAAAATAATATGGTAGTAGCAGTGTAGTAATAGAAAATAAGTGCAATAATTATCACGTCGAATAGTAATAATGAATTAGTAACATGAATTTCAATAATTATACTCAACATTATTTAATAAGTAAGGAGTTTTGGCTATCACGATATTTTTTAGTATTTAGAAATTAGTAGTTGGTAACTATTGGCTCAATAAATAGAGTCGTCACTCCAACCTCGTTGGCACAGTAATAACTCTTTATAACTCATAATTGTTATATCATTGTATCATGTGAATCACTAGAGTATAGCACCAAACCATTATATTTAAATAAAAGCCCGTCAACCCACTATCTTATAAAAATCTATCAATCTTCAACTAACGGATCAACCAATCTTCACTTATTTCACACGCGCGCGCACACACACATTATTATAAAAGTAATAATGGCTAGCTATTACCCAATCAAATACATATTTTCATTCTCAATACTTACAATATGCTTTTATCATATATTAAATTATATTATGAGAAAATCAAATAAAATAGCATAACTTTTATTTCATCGGTAAAATTTCAAAATCAATTAGTCAAATTGTTCAGGATATTCAGTGCTATAACATATAAAAAGTTGTACGATCAAAGCTCAATAAATCTGGAACAATTATTACGTCCTTTGACCGAATGGTTTAATAGGTTCGGCCACCAATAAATTCAGTCCACGTAGCAGCCCGACGACCCGACCCAAACCCGCGGTTTTTTGGAGTTTTGACGTTTTTTTTTCGCTTAAATGGGCGGGAAAACTTTAAAAGACGCGGGTATATAAACTCCTGGCCGATTATCTTCACTGTACACAGAACGTTATACAGTGTTTAGGGTTATCGAAACTTTCGAATAGCTTTGCACGAGATGGATTCGAAGGAACCAACTCTGGGAACTCCTACTTTGGAAGAGAAAAAGAAGAAGGCTTGTGTTTTTTCATCGACAGAAGATCTTTGATTGGGGGGAGAAAAAACTTGCTTTTCTCTCGATACTTAATGCATGCAACTTTGGAAAAATATCCTTCATATTTATATAATTTTTTTGAACATGTCGCTTCTTTAGTAATAATTAAAACTGCAACATTTATTAGCTGTAATATTTGAGGATTTTTTATTAACTATGCAGTTGTTGTACTTAATTTTTTTTTTTAATTTTAAATTGAAATAAAAATATTAATACAACAACAACATCAAGCCTTTGTCCCATTGCATGGGGTCGGCTACATTAATTCTTTTTTGCCATTGTCTCCTGTTTAAACTCAAATTCTCATTTAAATCTAATAAATAAATATCATTTCTAATATTTTCAAACCAAATCTTTTTAGGTCTATTTCTACCTTTCTTAACATATGTCAAATCTAATACCTCAACTTTCCTATCTAAGTCATCGGAAGGCCTCCGTTTAATGTGACCAAACCATCTAAGACGAGTCTCTCTAATCTTATCTTCCATTGGAGCTACTCCAACCTTTCCACGTATATGTTCATTTCGTATCCTATCGCTAAGGGTAAAGCCATGCATCCACCTAAGCATCATCATCTCTGCAACACTTAACTTAGTATTATGCTTCTCTTTTAATGGCCAACATTCAACACCATAAAGCATTGCAGGTCTCACAACCATCTTTATAGAATTTTTTTTCTTAAGTTTGAGGGAGACTTTTATATCCCACAACAAGCCCGATGCATTCCTCCACTTCAACCATCCAACTTGAATTCTGCTGATAATATCCCCATCTATTTCACCATCACTCTGAATAATAGATCTAAGATATATAAAATGTGTACTCTTATTAATAACTTGATCGCCCAAAGTCACAATCCCCTCACTAGGTATATTGCTACTAAAATTACACTCCATATATTCAATTTTAGATATACTCAAGTGAAAACCTTTAGACTCTAAGGTTGACCTCCATAATTCAAGTATGCCATCAACTCCCTATATAGTCTTATTAACAAGAAGAATATCATCAGCAAAAAGCATACATCAAGGTACATCCATGACTAAAGCAAAAAGATATTAATAATTAAAAAAATAAAACAGTAATTTGAGTCGACTCGTGAGCTCCCGAGTCGAGCCTCGTTAAGCTCGAACTTGAGCTCATAGCTCGATAAGCTCAACTCGCGAGCTCGTTATCGAGTCGAGTTCAGTTGGCTCACAAACCAGCTCGGCTCACTTACACCCCTAGCTCAAAGACACAATGTCACGTGCTTTTGTTCAAATAGGAATTCAGGTTTCCATTTTAAAATTATTTTCAAAATTTTCAAGTTATTAGACCTTGGACTCAATTTATCTCCCTTGTCAAATCTACTTATGCTCTTCATCATCCTTTTTTTCACATATACAAATTCTCCTACCTAGAATTTCATTGTCTTGTGCTTAGCATCAAAATATTGCTTATATCTATCTTGTATAGCTTTTAATTTGTCCCTGATCCAACAAATCTTTTTCAATACCATCATCAACCAAAGCTGGCCCAACCAGAGTGCTTTCTCTCACCTCTCCCCAAGACAATGTGTTATATATTTTCTATCATATAAAGCTTCATATGAAGGCATATATATGCTTGATTGACAGCTGTTATTGTAGGAAAACTTAATCAAAGGAAGATGATTTTCCTAATTGTCACCAAAATATAGAACGCATAATTGTAAAAGATCTTCCAGTACCTAAATAGTCCTCTCTAATTTTCCATTAGTTTGAGGATGAAAAATTGTATTGAAATGTAATTTAGTACTAAGATCTTGTTAAATACTGATAGAAAGTGGATGCAAAACTTGTAAAATTCCTTGGCTGAAATTATAATTTCAACAAAACAGAAATCGGTAACAAGTAAACGAAGAATAATAACACTCAAGAACACTTTTAATTGGATTATCTATGGGAAAAATAAAGACAAGATGCAGTTAGATCTTCAATTGGGAATGAAGATCTATCTTTGCCAAATCTCTAGACACCGTTAGAGCCCAAAGCACCCTGAAAACACTACAATTTCAGCAAATAAGACCTACCACTAACCCTAGTAAAATCTCTTACTTAAAGCAAACAATAAACAACAAATATTGAAACAACCCTCCCCCAAATTCCTTATCAAACCTGTCATATTTATTTAATTAATTTTCGTCCAAATCAGCCCTCAAATCTGCTCTCTTCAATTAGGTAACATCTATCATTAATCCCTCCAAATCAGCCCTCTTCCATTAGAAAATATTTCCTAATTAATCCCCTCTAAATTGACCCCCAAATATACTATCTTCAATTAGGAAACATCTTCTAATTAAAGAAGCCCACTCTTAATTAGATAACTTCTTGATTCTCTCTCAATCAAATTAGCTGGTCCATCAATACTCCCCTTTCAAAGTGTCACATTGTCCTTAATATGAAATGAACAAAACTATTGTTGAAGCACTTGACTAATAGCACTGGACTGAAAAATGGACTAACACTGGGTCGAATAATCCCTGCCTCAAGCATCTCCTTGATTAATCTCTCAACTTTTCGTTCTGGATTTGTGGATGACAAATAGATGAACACTGATAGGTGAGACTCCTTCCTTCAATATGATAATATGCTTGAGCTCCTGCGAAGGATTCAATCCTTGAACTTGTTGGAACACCCCTCAATATTGTTGTAGGGGTGATAGAATAATGTATGGTGCTTCTATTTTCTTCCTATCTTTATTTCCTTCAAAATTCTACAGCTCCACTAAAAACCTCTTTCCCTCACCCTTTCCTCTCATTGGAAGTGGCTCCAAAGGTGGCATCTCCTCTTCTTCCCCCAACATTTCAACCTCATGATCTTTCCCTCTCCTTATAAGAATACG
Organism: Dendrobium catenatum; assembly: GCF_001605985.2. Taxonomy (NCBI): domain Eukaryota; kingdom Viridiplantae; phylum Streptophyta; class Magnoliopsida; order Asparagales; family Orchidaceae; genus Dendrobium; species Dendrobium catenatum. Next base: position 8,517,401 of record NW_021318618.1, on the reverse strand, counting down.
GTTTCCTTCACTCCCTTGGTCATTGGTGGCTTCCCCTATCTCCAACGATGCCATTTTGGTTTGGAAATTGAGCGTCTTTCTCATAATCTCCTCTATGATGGCGAACTTCACATCGATCTTCTCATGGATGGTTGAAAATAGCTTTTTTAAATCCAAAATCTTTTCTATACAATATAATTTCAATTGTCCGATCTCCCCTTCCAATACTTCTACTTTTCTTCCAGTCATGGGTGTCTAGATCGAACAATTCTAACCAATTTGATAGGAAATGGATGCAATTTCAGTAAAACCAGTGAATGACACTAGAAATTTTGGAAGAAGATCACAATAACTTTTTTTATTGAAAAAACTAAGAAGAAAGAATACAAGATACAGTTGGATCTTCAATTGGTGAGTAAGATTCGGCTCTCCCAAATCCCTAGCCGTCGGCTAGTGCCCACTCAACCTAAGCAAAACTAATTTCAACAAAATCAAGCATAATCTGAAATGACCCCATATTTAGCCTTAAATAGGCTCCCCTAATTCCCTCCCAAATTAGGCCCCTTCCCTAAATAAATCCCTCTTAACTTTTGAATTCAAATTAGATCTATTTTCTTAATTAATTCTGTCTCAATTGTAATTAAAATTTCCTAAATAATTTCCCCTCTCTCTTCTTACATGCCGCCCACCCTAATGGGGCCCACCAACATAGCCGTCGTCCATCAAATACCTTTCCATAGTTTGGAGATAAACTTGCAATCTCTGTTAGAAACTATATCCTTTTATATCCCATGTAACCAAATGATCTCATGCACGTAAACTTGTGCCAATTTTTCCACAGAATATGACTATCAAATTTGATTACAATGAGCAGATTTTGTAAGGCGATCTACAACCACCCAAATGGCATCATATCTCTGTCTTGACTTAGGAAAACCCATATCAAAATCCATCGTCACCTCTTCCCACTTACACTCTAGAATGGGTAACTATTATAGAAAATCTCCTGGTCAGTGATGTTCTACTTTCACTGACTAACATGTTTCACATTTAGAAATAAAATCTATCACATCCTCTTTAAATTTGGGACACTAAAATATACCTTTTCAAATCGCTATACATTTTACTACTTTTCTGGGTGAATAGTATTGCTATAATAATGAGCCTCATGTAGAATAACTAATCTAAAATCTCATGATCTCGAGACCCACGGTCTATTCTTGTAGCAAAATAAAACCAGAATCATAATATCATTGTTCATATTTCTTACCAGGCTTGATCAAATCAAGTAGTTTCAATATTCTGTATCTAACTTTTGAGTTTTTTGAATTATTTCTTGTAGAGAAGGTCATATAATCATCTGAGCGAGAATATCAAAATCTCAATCACTAGAATAAATCACCTCCAATTGTAACCTTTTCATATCTCAAATACAATACTCATATGAAGTAAGTTGAATACATGATAATCCAGAAGATTTTCTGCTCAAAGTATCCAAAACAACATTAACCTTACTAGACTAATGTTGAATAATCGGATCACAATCTTTAATCAATTCAAGCCATCTCCTTTCTCTCAAATTCATATCATTCTGGGTGAATATATATTTCAGGCTTTGATGATCATTAACAATCTCATCTGATACCATGCAAATAATGTCTCCAGATCTTCAAAGCAAATATAATAGCATCAAGTTCTAGATCATGCATATGATAGTTTCTTTTATGTGGCTTTTACTTTCTAGAAGCATAGGCTATAACATTTGCATGTTGTATCGGTACATATCCTAGTCATTGAAGTATCAGTGAATACATGAAATCCTTTCGTACTAGACGGAAGAGTTAAAAATTGGAGCAAAAGCTAAACAATCCCTTAGCTTCTAAAAATTGGCCTGACAATCAGGTGTCCAAAAAAATGCTATTGACATATGAGTTAGTCTCATCAAAGGCACAGAAATCTAAGAAAATATTTCCATAATTTTTTTTTATAATATTCAGTCATACCTAACAAACTACGTACCTCATATACAGTAGTAGGCCTCGGCCAATCAACAATCAACAACTGTATGAACCTTCTGTGGATCTACATAAATACTTACACTATTTAACACGCCTTCCCAAAAAATGATATGCTTCTTGCATCAGACTTTAGAAAACTTTGCATATAACTGATATTGTCTCAGAGTCTCCAGAACAATCCTCAGATGACTAGCATGATCTTTTTTTAAAAGCAGAATAAATCAAAATATCGTTGATAAAGACAATAACAAATTGATCCAAATTATCTCTAAACACTCTTCATCAAATTTATGAAAATTATTGGTATATTTGTCACCCCAAAACACATGACTAAGAACTCATAATGTATATACCCCATACTGAAATCAATCTTCATTGCATCAGACTCTTTCAGTTTTACCTGATAGTATCTTTTTTACATATCAATCTTGAAAAAGACAGAAGATCTAGAAAGTTGATCAAACAAATCATCGATTCTCAATTTCAACTTTATGAACCTTCTGGCTATCATACGATCCTCAATTTCAACTTTATGAACCTTCTGGCTATCATGACATTTCCAGTCAGTAAATTAATAGCAAAAAAAAAGGCATCACTCACAAAGAAAATCATAATATACTCTACCATCCCGGCCTTAGTGAGATCTCATCGCAAACTTCCCAACGAGATCCAATCGCTACTTTCTCACCCTTAGCTAGCGCATCAATCATATAGACTTCCTCTTCATTGTCAAGAGTTTCATTAAGGCCATTAATGGAAGTTAATAAGTATTATATTATGTAAACAGTGAAGTTTATGTATAAAATATATAAATAAGATAATTTTGAGTATTATGCATGTAAATCCCCCTTTTAAATTTTGTTGTTGTTGACTCTAAATAAAACATATATGGATTTAATAGCATGGATCATGCTGCTTTCCCCCATAAATTGCTGTTAGGTCACAAAAAATACAGCTCTTGACCCAAAAACCTAATAATCCAAAATTTCCAATCAATATCAGTATGAATGAACAATCTTTGAAAAAAGTGTTCAAGATCTTTGAGGTATTTGTTCTATCGCCTTCATTTGATTTTACTCATAACTTAATCAATATCCTAACCCTATTCTTTTAAACACAATCAATATCCTAAACCTATTGTTTTAAGCATAAACAGGGGACGCATACACATATTAAACTTTTACTAAAGCTTTTTAGGGGATTTTTGGGTGCAACTAGGATTTAATTTAAGTAAGATTTCATAAATTTTCTAAATCTGAATTTACTATATCCTGAGAGTATTAAATCCTGAAAATTGTTTGACAAGAAACATGTTAAATCTTATAAATACTGTGAGATTGTTTGACAATATTATTCTCGATTTAAGGCGGTTAACTCGTATGATATTTATATTTGAAATATGAGTTGCTTATTAATTTTAATTAACATCAATGAATCATAATTATGAATAATATAATTAGAAACTAATTTAATTATCCAATAACTTAACTAATGATTTAAATACTAATTATCAAATTGTTCATTTAAGTGTTATTTTAATAAATATTTTAATTGTAATTAATGACAATTATATAATTTATTATTTAATTATTATCTAAAAAATTAATCATTTAATTAAGCTTACACTACTAACTATTTCATTAATATTTTAAATATTGTTTTAATGAGATTTATTATTAATTATACTAATAATTATCTAATTAATCAATAAAATATTTTATTACTAACTAATTAGTTAATTAATATTTACATCCTAGGTATCTAATTAATTATTTATATTTCAAATTATCTAATTAATTATTTTAATATTTCATCTATGTTACTTCTCCATTTTTTCGTTGTTGTCATGTGAAGTATAGTTTTGAAAGTGTCGCTTCAGATGAATCTTATCCGCATCCGACGATGACATGGTTGTTGTCAGATTGAAAGTGCGAAGGGAGCTCACCACAAAGATAATGATATTTCTCCCCTTCCGCGCTTCTTCGGCTAAATCCGTCAAAATATTGGATTAACAAAATATTCAGGGCAAAAATGTCGAAAATGCCGTGAACTAGAGCTTAGACTTACCGTGAGATTTAACTTTGTGTTTTTTTTTTTTTTTTTTGCATTTGGCAGGATTTAGCTCAAATCTAGTATAAATCCGGCCTAAATCCAGCATCCAAACAGGCCCTTAATTTATGGTGATTTGGAGGTTAACAATGCATTTAACAATGCAATGAAATTCTTGATTAGAACATCATACATTTAATTGTGGCAATAATACTTAAGAAACATTGAAGTTAAAGCAAAGATGAACCATAATCAGCACTAGATGAACACAATTAGCTATTGAGATTCAACGGACTGTACAAATGCTCAATTTCCACCACCACTAGAAGAACTGCACAAATGTAGAGATGGTGGGCATCAGGAACTACAGCAATGTAGTAATGGTGAGCACCAAAAACAGTAAATAGCTTAGACGTTATGAAAGCCTCACTCAAGAATGCTTACCCATTAAGTGTAGTCTCAACCAGAGTTTAGCGTGGGTAAACAGTAGCATGCTTCCACAGAGCTCAGGAGAGCAGAATAACTTCTAACCTTCAACCACTATTTGCTTAAACAGCACGGCCATCTTCAACAAGGAGAGTACAGCCAGCCGCCTTCATCACTCCAGTATCATCCATTAACGCGCGCATCTTCTCCACACCATCCCATTCCCCCATAGAAGCATATAAGTTTGATAGAAGAACATAGTTGCCGCCTGCACACTCATCCATCGACATATTTAGCAGCTCATAATTAGCTCGCTCTCCCAACTCCACATTCCCATGCGTCTTGCATGCTCCTAGAAGCGCCCTCCAAACCACCGCGTTAGGCTTCAACCCGCAAACCCTCTTCATCTCATCCACCAACCCAAACGCATCTTGCAGCCTCCCCGCGCGACCAAGCATATCCACCATGCACCCATAATGTTTCACGTTAGGCTCTATGGCATACCCGTCTCTCATGAGCGAGAAGTAAGCCCTGCCTTCCTCCACCATCCCGCCATGGCTGCACGCTACGAGCACGCTCACGAAGGTCACTTCATCTGGCCTCGCTGCCGCGGCGATTCTCATTTCTTCAAAAAAGCTGACGGCTTTCCGAGCATGGCCGTGGAGAGCAAGCCCTCCGATAATGGAGTTCCAGGTAGAGACGTCCCGCTCTCTCATCGCCCGGAAGACCTGAACAGCCCCATCTATAATCCCGCATTTAGCGTACATGTCAATCAGCGCGTTACAAAGCAGCACGCTTTGAGTGGCCCCAGCAGCCGTCGCCCCGCTGAGGGCGGAGTGTATTCTCCGTCCAAAGTCTATCGCACCGGAATCGGCACAGGCGGAGATTAGGCCCAGCATGGTGACCTCGTCGGGCCGCTGGTCCGCTCGGCGCATTTCATCAAACAAGTCCATAGCCTTCACTGCGGCACCGCTGCGTACATATCCGGAGATCATCGCGTTCCACGAGACGGTGTCTCGGTCGGGCACTCTGTCAAAGAGCTCCCGCGCACTCGCCATACGGCCCTGTTTACAGTATCCGGTGATCATCACATTCCACGCAATCAGATCCCGCCCAGGCATTTCTTCGAACAGCTTTCGAGCATCATCCAAACGTCCTCGCCCGGCCAGCCCCGCGATCATGGCAGACCAAGCCACAATATCCGCCCTCGCCGAAGGCGCGGTGAATAGGATGGAAGCGGCTTCGGTATCGCCGCAGGTGGCATGGAGGTGGATAAGAGCATTGCGAACGAAGGCGTCGTCGGTGATACCAAGCTTAGTGACCTTACCGTGGAGCTGGGAGCCCGTGGAGGGAGAGGAAAGAATGGTACAGGCGCGGAGGAGAAAGGGAAGAGCGAGGTGATGGAGCTTCATACCGGCCCGTTCCATGCGGATGGAGAGAAAAAGAGCGTCGGCCGGGTTAGTGGTGTGGGCGGCACCGCGTATGATGGTATTCCACATGAAGTGGTCCGGTTGGGGTATTTGGTCGAACAGTTGGCGGGCATAGATCATGGCGCCTCGGAGGGAGATGGCGGCGGCGAAGAGGAGCTCTCGCAGGGCGTGGGGATTGCAAAGGAAGCCCCGAACTACTATTAGAGCGTGGATCTGCTTCAGGGAGCGGAGGCTTCGGCACATTCGCCATATTCCCTGCCGATACCGTCCAGTGCCCGATTTCCTATGCATCAATTACCCACACAAAATTTGGCTAATTTGCCATGATATATTGATATGTGATTTAACGCACAAGTTGACGGGAACTCTTACGGAAATCCATGTAGGCTGCTATTCGGGATCTTATGATTGGCGCTAAAACATTTGATGTGAATTTAGTTATGCAATTGACGAAGCTTTGTATTATATGGAGGTGACGCGATTCACATTTTATTCTACGCAGATTTCAATCAAATTCAAATTCAAATCAATCTCTCCTCATTTACAAATACTCAAATCTAAATCTAAAAAATAAATTAAGCAAATTTAACAAACAAAAATCAACATTAAAACAATTCATATCAATTGAAAAAAAAAAAGTATATCTTAAACTCCAAAAATATCCACAAATACAAGAGATTCGTCCCTTAATAGAATTACTTTGGTTAAAGAATAATATGGAGATAAAAAATATATATATATAATAGAAAATTTAATTCTAAAATAGGTGCATCATGAGAGAAAAAAATATTCTTAAAATATCATTCATTTCAAAATAAATAATTTATAATCTATTTTCTAAACTATGAATTTTTAATCTATTTTCTTAACTATGAATGAGTTTTAACATCTTTCGTACCAAATAAGAGTCTTAGACAAATAAAATATGAATATCAATTACAGATGAATCCGAAGAACAGCAGCTGAACTTTAAAACCCGAACATAGAAAAAGTCGAACGTACAGAGCTCAGGCCGTTTACGCCTCCATCACAAATAGGCGTAAATGACTGTCAACCTCTGAAAGCACCCTAATTGCAACCACAATTAACATTAACGGAACCACAAAAAGCAATCAATGAGCGCTAATATTCACATAGGCATGAAAGAGATTCCAACAAATTGACAATCGTGATCATAACTTCAACAAATTCGACTGAATAACATTGAAAATAAACCAAGGTCTTCAACATGTTCAACAGAAACAATATAAAACTCCCAAAAAAATTCAATGCAGCCATATTTAAAACAACACTCGGATCACATTAATGATTATATAGTCAAAATTCCCTTCAATAGAAAATAAGACTAGAAAGGCCTCGACATATCAACTGATCAACTCTTTGCAGCCTGCTTCTCTTTTGCCTTTTGAATCTTCAGAACCTTCTTTACGATCTTCTGCTCCTCTACCAGGAATGCACGGATAATCCTTTCACGAACAGCTCCACCAGACAAGACACCGCCATAAGCACGGTGAACTGTTCTTCGATTCCGTTGTAATCTAGATCTCTTATATTCAGCTGGCCTCAATCGAGGAATCCCGATAATTCTCTTTCCAGTAACCGGGCATTTTGGCCCACTCGCCCTTTTCTTTGTGTATTGATATACAAGCTTTCCTCCCGGGGTTTTGACAACCCTGGTTTGGTTAGACTTTGTGGCATAGCTGTGCCGCTTTCTGTAGGTGAGACGCTGCACCATCTTTCGCTTCTTCTCCAAGAGCTCTTCTTCGTCGCTCACCCTGACCTCCGCCTCCTTCGGAAACCACGATCCAGAGATGTTCCGAATAATCCTATTGTAATAGCAATAGTTCCCGAATTTTGATACAAGTCATGGCATATAATTCCCTAATAAAGTAGTTAGCGAACAAATCCTAAGAAAAAAAAATTTACAAGTATATAATTACAACCCTAAGAAAGTGCAAATCAATTGTTGCAAGAAACTTGCACTAGAAAAAATAACAAAAAATAAATAAATCTTTTCTTGATGCCTTAAACTACATAAATAATTTGCAAAGAGCGACGTAGAGGAAACAATCGTCTACAATATGATCTATTGAAGGAAGAAAGAGTTGGTAGGTTAAGCATTTAGGCATTTCTGTGGAGTTAATTTGCTCACAACTTCATCGCAACAATACGATGAGAACAAAATCGACCACATAACCATCGAAAATTTCCAAACTTTCTCTCTCATCACCAAATGTTACAATGGTGTATATGAAATGTTGCAGATAGATTTTATATCATATGATAACTTCTATGATTTGTGTCTTATTTCTTCAAAATAGAATGCTAGCAATGCAAAACCTATCTAAAAAATTTAAGATTGTGGCTATCATTTATGCTTGATCAGGCTCAGGGCATCTCCAACATAGAACTACATTTTTCACGGCAAAATACAGCAAAACTCCAAAATGTCGTGGTGCTGCTCCAATTGAACTCCATTTTAAATGCTTTTGCGAAGGTAACGATCCTTCTCCATTTCGCGCGTTTTTCTGGTTGAGAGAGCAAAATAGCGTAGGTGAACAGTGCAACGTCAATATTAACGTCACACTGTTCACCCGCAAGTAAATGGCGGAAGATTTGGCATTCGGCTAGAGCGACCGAACGACATCAAACGCACGTTTGACGTTCTGTTGGAGATGCTCTCAAAGAGGTTCTAATGTCCAAATGATTTCAAAAGGGATCAATGGAACCAAATAATTCTTCAGTATAATGGTATCAAAATAACTAAAAAATAATTTGTCAAATGCTAAGGTTAAGGGTAATTATTTTAACTATATGCCCGCCCATTTATGAGGATTTAACTCATGTTAAAGCACAATATGAGGAAAAGAAGTCTATCCAACTTTCCCAGTGTACCATTTAATTAATATTTTGTGGTGGTAGTCGTATACTCTTATGCTCTAGGAGTATCAATTTCAAAGGTATTTGCTCAACGAGTAAATCATTCATAGCAAGTAATTTTTATTTTAACTCACCATCAAATATAGAAAGTTCAAAAGGCATTAGATTATCTATATATTTATTACCGAGCACATCTACACATAAGACGACAGCTTGAACTACCAAGCCTCATATTCAACTTTTTAGAGAATTTTAAAAGCCGCATACCTTACTAACTTCAAACTCTTTTATTCCCCTTTGAGGTGATCCTTGCATAAGTGTAATCAAGCAATATATCTTAGTTGAATGTTCACTTTGACATGACAATCATCCATTTCTTTGTTTCAATTAGGTCTTCCGCAAACTGCTTTTCCACCACCTCATGAATTTTGCAAAGAAAACACTAAATTCTATCTGGTCCCCGCTTCAACCCCACCATCAGTAGTGGGGGTGATGGACAAGTGAACATCAAGGGGAATTTGTGATAACTACCTTAGTTTTAACTTAAAAAGGTGTCTTTGTAGTGTAGGTGTGCACAGCTTTATTGAAAGAAAAATGAATAATAGATTGCTATTCCAAGTTTTTAGATGCTTATTGTTGTAACTTCTTAGTAAATGCATCATGGTAATGTTCACAATCTCTATTTAGAGATCAGTTTATAAATGTAACTCAGTGCTCATCTTTAATTTGGAATCCAAAATACCCCATTAGGCCTCTAAGAATAAGGTTTAGGAACAGACTCTCTCGATCAAATGCAATACAAAATGAATAAACCAAAATGTGCACAGACATGCTAATAGAAGAGTTGGGCTGCCTTGCCAATTTCTTATAGGAATTTGAAAGATCTTTTTTTTTGTGAAAAAAAAAAGACTTCTACCACATAAATAGTCATGCCATCTTTTTTTTGTTTGGCAAATCTCTTACAAAATGCATAGAGATGCTATTCCACGAATGTCTTAGTATGGGCAATATAGCATTTAAAAAATCACAACTTCCTATCTGCAAGTTTTAAGGTGTTATAAAACATGCATATGCTAAAACACTAAAATTGTGCTATATATTTGGCTAGTGAATATAGCACAGCAAGTTCTGCAATGGTCAATCTCTTCTCCACTCCAAAGTGTCTAGCTCCACCATAATGAATCCAACAACTTTGGTTGTGTGTGGTGCCTAATTTATCCATTAAACTTGATCCACTGGATTCGATATGCACAACCATCCTCTTCTATCATGTATGCCATCTTTTAGAGCAAACCCAAAAAGAGTTTCCCTTAAGTCCCCCAATATCCATTTGAAGAATAGATTCTTCATCCTAAAATCTTTTTATATCAATGGCTCATACTGCATAAAAATATTTTAAATGGAGAAAGCACTAGAGATGGAAAAGAGAGCATATTGGTCATTTTGTTAGTAACTCCCTTCTTATTCTTGATCACCATATAAAATTGTTGGAGATAAATCATCCACTTCATACATTGAGTCTACAAAAGAATAGTCTGTTTCTACAACTTCTGAAATGGCATTTGATACATTTGTGCCAAAATTTCCTCTCAAGAGGATAGGCACACACCAATGGTTCAGTAGTTAATGTAATGCAAACAACTCATTGTTAAAGGTCTGATAATTCTTCTGAGCTCCTTGAAGCATCCCAAAGTGATAAACAAGAAATCTCAGAACCCACATCAATTTTGTTCCCATTACTTAGCCACTAAAAACCACCTCTAGTTTGAATGGTACAGGCAACTTTGGTAATGCTAACAGCCACCTCATTTATCTTCTCGAATAAGAAACAGATGTATCATCTATCAGATAGATTAACTTTTAGGAGAATTGACACATCCTTTGGTTTAAAAGATGCTAATGATGATGTACTAGATGAAACACCTTCCTCAAATGCTCATCCAACAATCTGCTGAGGACTGCAATATCATATAAAGAAATAATAATGAAATCATACAAGTATGGTTGAAAAACAACGTTTATCTACCTCATAAGTGTAGTTGGCACTGCAACGTTTAAATGGCATTACCAACCACTTGTACAACCTCTCCCTTGATTTAAAAGCAATCCTCCATGTGTCCACCCTATTCATGTTACCTAGGTAACTATGTTTGAGACCCAATTTAGTGAAGAGATAGTAGTAGGCGTCAACTGATCTAATAGGCCATCTAAGCACAGCTGCGCCTGCTCCTAAACAATACTTAGTTTACAGTGGAGCGTCAACATATAGTCTCCATGTGTCATCCATCTGAGAGCCCATCACAAAGGTTGAATCGTAAGGCGAACTACTAGGTAGAATGATTCCATGCTCCAACAACTCAGCAACCTGCTTCCTGATCTCTTCATTCTTAATGACAGAGATTCAGTATATCAAAAGGTTTATCAATAGCACGTTCAACACATCTGAAATCAGCTAAATGACATGCTCTATTTTATTCAATGGTATATCATCCACTAATCCTCAAAAACACTCTTAGGAATTATACTACTAAGTTTTTCACCCAAATCCACCTGCTCAAATTGTCCTTGAGGTTATCCCAGACCATACCATTTCTTCCACGATCCTCAACCACACCCACAGAATAGAAATCATAACATAGCAATCTCTTGAATTACCTGCATATTCCTAAGTAAAATTTTAAGTGGAAGCTCTGCCAAAGTGAAGCATGACATTTTAATTTAAGTTAGGTAAACACAAATTTTACATGATTATTAAACTCATACAAACTTAAGTGTGCTTTAATTGGTCAATATACACATCAATTTTCTTTTTGTCGATCCTCCAATCAAAAGTAAGAATATCTAATTTGGCTTTCACTTTAAAAGGTCCAGTCCATCCTTCATTTAACATAAAAACCTTCTCTTCCAAATTCTGATTATTCTCTTCCATATTGACCTTAATCAAAAAAATATTCAATCTATGGTCTTCCAAATCACAATTTCAACCCACCTTCCAATTTAATAGGAGATATGCTCCCTTGGTTTCTTAAGCACACTCCCTATGCCAACATATTGAATGACTCAGCCCACACATCTCATGAAGCCTGCAAAAAATGAAAATGAGATCAAGGAATAGGAAGAGTTGACGCGTAAAGGGAGCAATCTCAGAGACAACAAGAGGTTTCTGCAAATCACGATTAATGTGATGGTTGAAGCTAATGAGTCAAAATCATTACAAATTCCCCTTTTATACTCATTTGAAATCAACCCTTGCTTGTTTAGAATCACAATATAAAAGGCCTCAACTAAAAGGAGTTCATCTAAGGAGTTTAGCTACTAACAACTTCATCTCCTATTTCAAGTTTAGGAACAACAACATAAAAACAAAACACTAAATTACTATTTTTATGAAATTATGTGAAAATTATGTTATACATTAATATTGCAAGAATTAATCAAACTTGTATGACCACATTAAAGATTTAAATGAGTAATAAGGTGATCATAACCAAATTGAAATTTAGGATTATATAACCTAGTTTTCTTTCAATATCCCTATTCAAAAAAAAAAATCTAGATTTGCCCAAGAAGTATACAAAACAAACACTAAAAATCATAAAAAAGTTTCAAATCCTAGCCACGACTTGACATGCTCTCACATTTATTTAGACTGTGTTGATTTTTTATACATAATAGCAACCAACTTACAGCAAGTCTCCTTTGCCTTCTAGAATTTCTGAAAACTTACAAAATTATCATTGCAGTCGAACCCACTTGGTACAAATTCTACAATTATGCCCTCCTCAACCTCACCACAAGTCAGTTCTCACTTATAAAACTTTCTATAAAGCATTATAATCATCTTAGTTACTAAAACAGCTTGGTACTAATACTACATGCACTCACAAAACATTTTTATCTCATTTTCTATATCGCTTATTTTATGCCCGTCTACATATTTGAACACTTAGCAAACATTTGTCAATCTGGCATCTCAAAAGTTGCCACTCATATTCAATAATTATATGCATAGCTTTGATTACCTTGCACCTAAAATAAAAACCTTCCATCATTGTCTCAAAGTCATTGCCATTTGCCTCCCATGCCAACAAAATCAATCATTGGGCCCACCAATCATCCTCCAATCAAACTACAATGCCTCATGGATAAGCATGATTTACCCAAACTCGTTGTATCCTCCGATCAACAACTCCTCTATTGGCATCTTCATTGTCCTCAACTAGAACTCTTTCAAGTTCTCAAAATTCGAAGATAGTCCGGAATGTTGAATCCCAGTTAACAGCACTCCAACAACTTTTTATGCATCTTCCTTTGAGGTCATTCGATCAACTTCCATTGTGAAGCCAAACGTTCATATGCAGACCAACTCCATCACAACTCCCGACCATCACACTTAGGTAATGGATCGCTCAAGCCAAGGCTTCACTTGCACCCTACCAGCCTACCTTAGAAACACCTATTGTTTTCTGGCAACATCAAGTATTCTACTTGACACCACATTTCTTGTTTAGTCTCCTAAAGTGGCATTAATGGCTCCTCTAAATTCCACGTTGATTATCTATTACCACGTCAGTGTAAAGCCTTCTAACAAACACATCCAATAGCACTCCTCTGCTCACCATTTGATAGCTCCCTCCAATACCACAAAGATCAATTTGATAGGTCCCACCTGCACCATAATGATTGATTTTAAGCTAGCTAGCATCAATTGCGCATCCAAGCATCATGACTCGTCAACTTTCTAATGAACACATCTAACCTCTAACTTCTTGATTGATTACTCAGGTTTCTTGATAGACCAATCTAATTCCTTGTGCTCGTCACCAACCTCAACACTGCATTCACCCTACAGATAGCAATATAAATTAAGATGTCTGTCCCATTTTCAATGCTGGGGCCCCATGGCAGCAACTGTAACTCTTCAATGGAAAATGTAGGTCAAGGAGGAGATGAAGGGTCTGAGAAAGGGGAAATCTTTTTTTTTCTGGGAGCTGACAAGGTTACGGAATCAAACGTATAGATCTTAGAAGACATGGATAAGGTGAAAAATGTTTTTAGATAACATTCATTTTTTTTTTCAATTTAAAATTAGAGCAGAAACAATATTAAAAAAACAAATAAAAAACACAGAACTGATGACAAACATTCCGTTAGCATCGGCATTGTTTTTTTTTTTTCTACGAGAACTAAAGTTTGTTGAACAATTATAACATCATAACGCACAAAAAATGGCGGAACATTAACTGAAATTCTTGCATGCATCAAAATACATATCAAAACGAATGTGAGAGGACATATGAGAAGCGCAGGATCACATACCCCGATAATTCTCTTTCCAGTAACCGGGCATTTTGGCCCACTCGCCCTTTTCTTTGTGTATTGATATACAAGCTTTCCTCCTGAGTTTTGAAATCAAACCATCAATCAAAAAAAAAAAAAAAATTCCAAACGAAGAAAACCTCGACTACAAAACAAAAAGGGAAAAAGTAGGCCGGAGCAACGAATAGGAGTGAAAAAAACTTCTGAAAAAACGAAATCCAACGTAAAAAGGATCCGAGGGGACTACGATCAAACAACATAAGATCAATAAATAGCATATGCAGTAGATTCTTTACATGAAGGTGACAATAGATAAGATCTTTACCCGGAGTTTTGACAACCCTGGTTTGGTTAGACTTTGTGGCATAGCTGTGCCGCTTTCTGTAGGTGAGACGCTGCACCATCTTTCGCTTCTTCTCCAAGAGCTCTTCTTCGTCGCTCACCCTGACCTCCGCCTCCTTCGGAAACCACGATCCAGAGAAAGACGTCAGACGCGCCGAAACGCGAATTAATAGGATAACTTCTTTAGCGACCTAGATCGAACGAGCGTAAATCGTCCGATCTAACGGCTGTCGTGCGTGGGAACTCCGGACCAATCAACCTTCTATTCCTCTCTCATCCACCACCTAAGGGAAAATTTGATAAAGCTGGCTTCTCACACTTATCATTTGAGATTAATTAATATAAATAAAAAAAATTACTTAAACGTATAAGACATTTTAGAATAAATATAATGTAGCTATTTTATAATTTATAAATATACTCGATTTCAATATTTACCCCACAATAAAATTATATTGACTTTGAGCAACATAAAAAGAATTTTACATTCTAATTTTATTTAAGGATCCTATACACATTGATAACAAAAGAATGTAATATACAAAAAAAAAAAATTTAAGTAAAAAAATTGGAAAGTAAAAAACTCATGGGGTCTGACACATAAAATAATACACTATCTATATATATTACATGAATTTATTATTTCTCATGATTAGAGAATATGATTTTATAAAATATGTAATATAATTAAAAATTTATACGAATATGAGGAAAAATGATAGAGATGAGCGATGATGATTGGATGATGTTATTCAGACAACAATAATCAAGTAATAAGATGACAACAAATAGATGATGACAATCAGATGACTTCACTCTATAATAATAGTCAAATGATAATGGTGGTTGACGATTATCATCACAGTGGAATGTCCAAAAAGTTTATAGAGTTATTTAGACCTCAAATATCTCTTCAAACTCAAGTTCACATCAATGGGCGGATCCCCTCAAAAATAAATTTTTTATGTATATGAGAGGTAATTTCTGGAATTATGACCGCCCTACAAAATTTTTGATGGGATTCACATACATATCACTTTATTTCATACTATTTACATATCTAATACCTAAAACTTTAATATTACATATCTATCACATATAGAAAAAATACGAGTACATTAAATAAATATTAAAATTTATAATATGATATGAGTGATAAGAATAAAATATATTATCGATATATTTAATATTAAAATTTTATATGAGGGATACAAATATAATATTAAAATTTTAGATATAAATAACTAAATATCATAAAATAAAATAAGAATTTTTACATACATAACACTTAAAACTATTAAAAATACCTATTTAACACCTAAAATCAAATATTTACTTATATACCACCGCTTTCTCATTCTAAACATTCGCTATAGCACTCCCTTAGCGACCGTCAAACCCCTCTCCCCGAACCCAGTCGATTTTCCCGCGTGAATAGCTTTGGCCAAGCTTCGTCGCCTCTTCTTCTCTCGAGCAGGTATGAATCCCGGCTCTCCTTCCTTGCCTCTTCTTCGCTTGATCACCGTTCATCGCGTGCCCTAGGTAAAAAATGCGGGCTGGTCGCCTGCTCTTATAGGAGTCCTGGCAAACCAAAGCCAATGCTGGCAAACCGAAGCATTGGCGACGAAGCTTGGCCGAAGTAACTCTTACGGATTCTTTTACACATGCAATGCTTAGCAACAAATGAAAAAATTTTTATTCATGCTTACCGATTTTTATTCATGCTACCCAGAAATGAGTTTAACTAATTTTTGGTTTTTCTTTTCACCAATGCTATTCCAAATTTTTTGTTGTTGTTTCTCATTCAAATCGCAGCCGCTGCCCGCGAGTACCGACATTGTCCTCTGCACAAGCCCGCCGACCTGGCCGTCGCCTGATCCTTGCCATCTCCGCACGAGCCCGGCGGTGTCTCGACGTCGCCATTCTCGGATTAAAGCTAAGTAAAGGAATTCTTTATTTTCGCTTTGTTTTTTTAAGATTAGTAATGGACAATGCTTTAGAGTTGGTCGGTCGGTTGCCGGCAGGAATAGTGAGCCAGAGATGAGGAACCTAGGCTTGCAACTTGAGGTCGGGTTGTAGTGAGAAATGGATGGAGGTGAGTGGATAGACACGGGATGAGGTAGTGAGTTAACGAAGACTTGGAGCTACTTTGCTTTGGAAGATTGGAGCTGTAAGAAGGGGCTGATTGTGTGGTTTGAGTGGTCGGAGATGGCCTATATGGTTGCATTTTTATTTTGCAATAATGCTTTTTCTAATAAACAGTTTATTTTTTTGAAGGGAAGTTATTTAATTCTGATGAAAACAAGTTAGGGAAAGACACAGTACGAGTTCCATAATCTATCCAATTATGAATTGAATTTGATAGGATCATATTATAAATTATTCAAGTATGAAATTATCTAGAGCTAAAGTTTTTACATATATTTTCTTATTTTATTTTTAAAGATTTATTTATGATTGAGCTTTGCTTGTATTTCTTAGATTTCCGATAACGCAGGTATTCTATCGTCGGAATCAATTTAGTGGAGGGCCGCAAGAGAAGATTCACTGCTTGTTGCTAGCTGCTAAACCTAAGTGAGTACTGTGGACGTAATATTTTGATATATTGATTCGTCTGAATAAAGTTTCATTTTTTAATATAGCCTCATTTTTTGATATACTTGAAATTATTTTTAATTCATAAATTATAATGAAATACTTAACTTTGCTTTGGCATTTATCTTATATATATATATATATATATATAATCATGCCTATCAATAAAATTATTTGACATCATTAAAAAAGAAGAGATTGTTACAATCTATTACCTCTACTCTGAGATATTGACGATTACAAATAATATTGATTGAATTTTATTATTCTTCATTAAATATTTTGAATTCTACTTATATTTGTGAGTAGTGACATTTCTGGCAGACCATATTGAAAGTTTTTTAGGGATGTTAGGCCCTTATGAACTAGCCTAAGGCTAACCAAGGGGGGGGGGGGAATTGGTATTTAAAATTTTCTCAATTACTTGTGTTCAAACACAAGGTGGTTTGACCAAGTATTTTTCTATTTCGGTTGGATTACATCAAGAATCAGCCTTAAGCCCATATCTTTTTGCTTTAGTCATGGATGTTCTCACTAGACATTTGCAAGAGGATGTACCTTGGCGTATGCTTTTTGCTGATGATATTCTTCTTGTTGATAAGACTAGAGAGGGGTTGAAGGTAAACTTGAATTATGGAGGTCAACTTTAGAGTCTAAAGGTTTTCGCTTGAGTAGATCTAAAACGGAATATATGGAGTGTAATTTTAGTAACATTAGACCTAATGAGGGAATTGTGACCTTGGGCGATCAAGTCATTAATAAGAGTACACATTTTAGATATCTTGGATCTATTGTTCAGAGTGATGGTGAAATTGATGGGGATATTATCAGCAGAATTCAAGTTGGATGATTGAAGTGGAGGAATGCATCGGGCTTATTGTGCGATAGAAAAGTCCCCTTCAAACTTAAGGGAAAATTCTATAAGATGATGGTGAGACCTATAATGTTTTATGGTGTCGAATGTTGGTCATTAAAAGAGAAGCATAATACTAAGTTAAATGTTGTAGAGATGAGGATGTTTAGGTGGATGAGTGGCTTGAACCTCAGGGATAGGATACAAAATGAGCATATACGTGAAAAGGTTGGAGTAACTTAAGTGGAAGATAAGATTAGAGAGAGTCGCCTTAGATGGTTTGGTCACATTAAATGGAGGCCTTCCGATGACCCGGTTAGGAAAGTTGAGTTATTAGATTTGACTTATGTTAAGAAAAGTAGAGGTAGACCTAAAAAGACTTAGTTAGAAAATATTAGAAATGATCTTTCTTTATTAGCTTTAAATGAGAATTTGACTTTTAACCGGACATAATGGCAAAAAAAGATTCATGTAGCCGACCACACGTAGTGGGAAAAAGGCTTGATGTTGATGTTGATGTTGATGGTTAGCTGTAAATAACACAATGCATGGCTCAAAACCTATATATAAAAGCAACCTTCTCCTCTAACCAATGGTTTAAGAATCCTTTAAAATTTGCCTAGTATCTTCAACTCTTAGTACCTTTTGCATATACATATTCTTTAGGCTCAATTTATTTCCCAAATTAGGGATATTCCTACAAATAAATGTAGATTTAGTTGATTTAAATTATCATCTTAACATTATGTCAATTATAAAAAATCATATAAATTGTCTTTAATAAATAATAAATCATGATAAATGTTGGATCCAATTATGTTTATGGGTAACACCCAACTTTACTAACAAGCCTACTTAGTGAGCTTTTGAGCTGGTATCTATTTGAGAATTGAGAGTTAAGAGTAGAGTTAGAGAAAAATAGTAAAGAAAAAGGATAGCAAATGATGTAGGCAAAGCTAGTTGTTTGGTGTTTTATGCTTTATTCAGATTGTTTGGTGGCAGTTGGATTTCCTGCTGAGTTTCTCTGCAGATTTCGGTTTCCCAAATGCTTGAAATTTGTTTTTTTTTTTCTGGTTTCATGTGATGGTCGTTCCCCTTCCCTATGTTGTTTAGGACTGCATTTTGTTGATTTCCTGTGCTGGCCGTTCCCCTTCCCTATGCTATTTCCTAAGTTTTGTGTTGGCTCCTATCGGTTATTTGAGGTGGCTCATTAATGTGAGTGGTTGGCTATTTTTCCCCTATAAATAGAGTTGTTTTGTTGCAATTTTTAGAAGAGAATGGAATGATTTTTTATTTACAAACCTGCAAGTTTTTCTAGCTTGCGAGCTAGCCTCCTTTTCCCTTTCCCTCTACTACTTCTTCTCGATTTTCTATCTCTTATTCTCTCTCCATGGTTCTCGCCCCATCTGTATCATTCTTCTCATAATTTATATAAGTTGTAATGTGTTGTGTTCTAAGGTTTTGTTCTTTTTTTTTTTAAAGTTGAAAGTGTTGTTGTGTCTTGTAAGTTGTAAGCGTTGTTATGTAATGTACTCATGTTCATCTATGTTTAAAGAAGACAAGTTTGTTTTAAATTGCAATCTTAAATTATTTTTTTTGTTGCATAAGCAAATATCAACTATGAGATCTAATATACTAGAAAAGATCCCTAATGCTTCTATTGGCCCATTATTATATGGTACGAGGGCTACATTAAAGGCTACACTTATAAAAATAAAAAAGTGCAATACTATGCAAAATGCCTAGGCTATGTTTCACCTCCTAGTTGGCTGAGGGAGAGAGGGAACTGTAGAACTATGATGAACTATGTCACGCCCCAAAATCTAAATTAGAAAGAATTTATCTTTTATCTTTTACTAATAACAATAAGAGCTACTTAAATTTTTTTCAATAATAAAATACTAGTGAAAAAAATATATTGATTAAAACGTCAATATATATTTGAATTCATTTCTCCAAAAATCATATACAAATATAACACACTGTCTACCCACTCATGACTACAAAAGAATAACTAAAGACAAAAGAGACAAAATGACAGTAAAATATGAAGAATCATGTATCTAATCAGTCTTGTATTCTTGATTCTCAAAGCCTAATAGATCACTAAAATGCTACCATTGAACTCCAAGTAGGGAAAAGAAGCAATATGCATATAATCACACAGTTCATAATAGTAGTAGTCAATATGATTATGAATTTGTACGAAAATAGTAAAACACATGTTATAGTAGTAGAGCTTATAAAGCCTATAAAATAATATAGTATTGATGTTGAAATGATAAAGATGTAAACCATCATTCTCAAACCAAGCATCATAGCAGTGCTCCTTATATGTGAATTAGTAAAGGATGAATCTACAAACCATTGTATTTAAAGGAAAGTCTGTAGACCTACCATCTTATATATGTATGAATCAGTCTCCAGCCAATTTTAGTAATAACCAGAATTTACTTGTTTTCATATATACTAAAGTCGCAATATTGTAAAAGTAATAACAAGTTATCACTCAATCACATGCTTATAATATTGATCTAGTATGGTTCAGAATTGTATTGATTATGCTAAGAAGTGTCACTAATGTCAAGTTCATGGAAACACCTTGAATCGGCCACCTAACTTAACATCTTGCAGTAGCATTATGGTCATTTGAAAATTGGGGTACCGATGTAATTGGCCCCATAAACCCACCCTCCTCAGAGCACCAATTTATCCTCATTGTCACTATTTTTTTTTTCAAAATGGACTGAAGCAATTTTCCTGAGGGAAGTTAAAGCATACAATATGATGAAGTTCTTTTGAGATCATATTGTCTATCGATTTGGGTTGACATGTCAAATCATATCTAATAATGACATTAAGAGTGCCAAAATCTATCAATTTAATGAGTGACATAAAATAAATTGATGCTACTTAATATATAATCAAGAAGCCAATAGTTTGGTTGAGGCATTCAATAAGACCTTGGTAAAATTACTTTAAGAAAATCCTCTCTAAAAATAAGAGTGAATGACATGATAAATTAATAGGAGTTATGTAGGCATATTGCACTACCTATAAAACTAAAACTCAAGCGACCCCTTACTCACTAGTGTTTGGAATAGAAGTAATACTCCCTCTTGAGGATAAGTAACTTTTGTATTGTTATTCAATATGGACTCACAAAAGAAGAAAATGCTCGCCTATGACTTTATGAGCTTGAAGCCTTAGATAAAGTTTGACTTTGAGCCCAATAAAGTTTAGAAATTTATGTAACATCCACTATTTTAAAACTCACGTAATTAATGCAAATTAAAATGAATGTTTGCATAATGTTGACTTAATTAGTAATTGTGAGCTTTAAAGCTGTAAATTCATTCTAACTAAGAAAAAAATTGAATAGGGAAGAGAGAAATATAAGATTTCAAAAGTGCCATTGGAGCTCTACAGCGTTAGGATTGCCAATGTTGGGCATTGAGCTCTTTATTTGGGAGTTGGATTTAGGGGAGCGTTGCAGTGCTGTGTTGCACCGCCGCAGCACTCAACTCTCTATTTATGAGATTTTGGGACGATCTAGAATATTTTGCCGAGTGCGGTGATGTTGGGATGGTGGGCACTGTGGTGCCAAATTAAAATGGGTATTTTAAAATAATAAATATCTAAAATCATTTTCAAACCCTCATCCCCCAACCACCTTGCAAGAGAAGGAAAGGGGAGGAGAAAGAGAGAGAAAAAGGGGGAAAGTTTGAAGGCCGTAGCTCGGGTTTCATTTCTCGGGTTAGTTAAGAATTTCGTAGAATACATGGTAAACCTCTGAACTCCGTTATCTAATTTCAATTCTAGTAAGTCTATGATATGATTAAAAATATATTTTTCTAAATTTTTATATTGTTTTCACTATATAACTTTTATTGTATTGTTGAATGTTTTATTCTGAACATTTTAGTTATAAGAAGTTAATTTTCTACTGATTGGATTTCTCTACACTGAATTTTGTGTGTATCAAACAAATGATAATTTGAGTTTTTGTAATAATTATATAAAAGGATTAAAACATTAATTCTGAATATTTCTCTGAAATTATAATTGAATTGGAAAATGTTTAGTAGGTAAGCTTTTATACATGTAAATTACTTTAGGCAATTTTGATATTTCATGCACCATCTTAATTGCATGTTAAAGCCATAATTACTCATTGTTCATTCAAACTGCATAGTTCATGACATGACAATGGAGAAGCTTTGAGTTCTAAAATATGAAAAGTGCACTGTTTGAAATGATACAAGGACTCTAAATGTTTTGTTATGGCCCCATCTATCTTGTGTGGATGTAGGAGGAATTATGACCTTACTTATTGAAAGTGGGTGTTAGAGTTTATTTTATTCCGTTCTGCTCTATTCTAGCCTCACTTGTTATATGCAAGTGTGGGAAGTTAAAAAGAGTTACAAGTCAAAAGTGGATTTATAAGTAAACATAGAGATATGTGCATTATATTCATGCATTGAATATTCTTATTAGCTAATAAATCAGATACAAATGATATTATGGTTTGGTTTCGACAGTTTCTGAATCTCTTTATGAATTCTGATAAAATGAAAAATTCAAGTGCAAGTAAACTCTGATGATAAGTGCTATATGATATTGATAGAAAACAATCACGGAACACAAGAAAAACAACATAATTTTAGAGAAATTTTGCAATAACGATGCAGTTTTCACAAAAATTTGTAGGAAAACAGAGAGAAAAACACTTGAAATTTAATAAGAGAAGAAAAAGAACAAGACGATACAATGAATCTTCAATTCGAGAGGAAGATTCAGCTCTCCATATCTCTAGTCGAAGCCTAGAGCCCAAGAACAAACTCTAGATCTCAATTTTAGATTTCACAAATTCAAGATGCCCCTAACTCTAGCAAGAAGAAAGCAATTAAAGACAAAGGAAATTTTCTTAATCCCTAAACAGCCCCTAGTTTGAATTTCCCCTCTAATACTAAGCACCATTGTTATGTGGGCACCTCTACTCCAACCGCCCCTTCCCTGTTAATTTCGCCCCCCTTAAACCGCCTCCTGTAGGTGAGAACCGGTCCAGGTTGGACCAGTTCAGCTGGCCCCCCTTGGGCCGGCATAAAATTACTCCCCTCCCAAAGACTCATATTGTTCTCAACGTAAAATGATGGGAACTGGTACTTCACCCTCTCATAAGGCTCCCAAGTAGCATCGAAGTCAGGAAGGTCCCTCCATTTAATAAGCACTTCTTTGTTTCTCTCTTTATCTGATCTTACCCCTCTCAGCTTCAGTGGTTCTAAGAACACTTCGAAGTCTTCTGTCAACGTGGCTGATAACTCTGCACTAACTGCATGCTCCCCTAGAGCTCTCCTCAGCTGTGACACATGGAACTAGATGTATGATGGCACATGGGGGTAACTTCAAGCGATACGCCACTGGTCCGGTCTTGTCCAAAATCTCGTAGGGGCCAAAATACCTTGGGGCCAATTTCTCATTCCTTCGGTTGGCAACTGCTCTCTGCGTGTAGGATCGCAATTTTAAGAACACCTTCTCCCGCA
Organism: Dendrobium catenatum; assembly: GCF_001605985.2. Lineage (NCBI taxonomy): Eukaryota > Viridiplantae > Streptophyta > Magnoliopsida > Asparagales > Orchidaceae > Dendrobium > Dendrobium catenatum. The sequence continues at coordinate 8,493,967 of NW_021318618.1, read as the reverse complement.
GTTCAAACTATATGTCTCTCCTATGTGTGTTTGCCTGCTTCTTCATGATTTTTTATACCCTCAACAGATGTTTCTTCAACTCCTCCAACACCTTATCCCTTTTCTTCGAGTATTGTTGTATTGATGAAACTGGTGTGCTCCCTTTCCCATAGTGCACCAAGTGTGGGGGGTCCCTTCCATACAACACCTTGATAGGGGTCATCTGAAAAGCTGAGTGGTAAGAGGTATTGTACTAAGATTCGGCCCATGCTAACCACTTGGCCCACATCCATGGGGTTTCAAAGCAAAGCACCTCAAGTAAGCTCCAAGCTTCTGTTTACTACCTCCATTTGTCCATATGTCTGTTGGCGGTAATCAGTACTTCTCTTGAGTATTGTTCCCTATAACCTGAACATGTCCCTCTAAAATTTGCTGAGAAACAACTTGTCCCGGTCAGAAACTATCGACTCTGGAATCACATGCAGTCTAATCATGTCCCTGATGAATGCTGCTGCCACTTTCACTGCGTTGTAGGGGTGTCGTAAGGGAATGAAAGGTCCGTACTTACTTAGTCTGTCCACCACCACCATAATGACTTTGAATCCCTCTGACCGTGGTAGGCCATCTATAAAATCCATAGACACTTCCTCCCATACCTTTTTTGGAAGTGCCAAGGGTTTTAGTAACCCCCCCGGAGCCATAGCCATGTACTTCTTTATGTGGTACACCTCACACCTTGCCATCATTTCGTCCACATCATTATGCATCACCTTCTAGTATAACTCAACAGCCAATCTTCTGTATATCTTCTGTACCCCGAAATGGCCTCCAACTGTACTCCCATGGAACTCTTGCAGTAGATGGGGAATATGGATGGAAGTTCGTGGCATCACAAACATCCCTTGATGTAATAGTCTCTCCCCCTCAAGTGAGTACCTTGGATGGCTACTCATATCTTTCATCAAATCCTCCATAATCTTCCTTAACTCCTCATCATGCATACTCTCTTCCTTGATAGCCCCCCAATCCACCATCAGTGGCACTGAAATTGTCATCTCGTGGAGCTCCCCAACACACCTTGATAAGGCATCAGTTGCTTTATTTTCTAGACCTTTCCTATACTGATCTCAAAATCATAGTCCAGCAATTTGGATAACCACCTCTGATGCTCCTCAGTCACCATACTTTGCTCTAATAAATATTTCATGCTTCACTAGTCTGTCCTGACAACGAAATGCCAACCCAATAGGTAAGGGCGCCACTTCTGAATAGCCAACACAATGGCCATCAGTTCCCTTTCATATACTGACTTCAGCCTAGCTCTGTCTGACAGAGTTTGGCTTAATTATGATATAGGTTTGTGGTTCTACATAAGTACGCCCCTAACCCATATCCGAATGCATTGGTCTCCACTACAAAAATTTGACTGAAATCCAAGAAAGCTAAAACTGAGACTTTAGTCATGGCTCTCTTCAATTTCTCAAAAGCCTGTGTCGCTGCCTCTCCCCACCAGAAGCTATCCTTCTTCAGTTGCTCGGTTAAAGGCCAAGCTAGGGTATTGTATCCCCGCACAAACTTCTGGTAGTAACCCGTCAATCCTAGGAAGCCCCTCAGCTCTCTCAAGTTCCTAGGTAGAGGCCACTTCTACATTGCTTCAATTTTATCTTGATTGCCTGCCACTCCCTCTTGAGATACCACGTGCCATAAGTACTCCACACTAGTCTGTGCGAAGCTGCACTTCTTCAGGTTAGCCCTGAGCTGATGCTCCTGTAGAACACTAAAGATCACCCTTAAATGCTTCTCTGTTGTCCTACTATACACAAGTATGTCATCAAAGAAAACTAAGACAAACCTCCAGAGGTACGGCCTGAACACTTGATTTATTAATGATTGGAAGGTAGCAAGGGTGTTTGTAAGCCCAAATAGCATCACCATGAACTCTTAGTGCCCCTCATATGTCCTGAAAGTTGTCTTTTGAATATTCTCATCATTCATTTTGATTTGATAGTAGCACGACTTCAAGTCCGTCTTGGAAACCACTGCTCCATGAAACTCATCCAATAATTCATCGATCACCGAAACAGGGAACTTATCAAGCAGGGTCTCCTTATTTAATGCCCTATAATACATAAAAAACCTCCAACTTCTATCCTTTTTCTTGACCAGCAAGACTGGACTGGAGAAATGATTCACAATTGGCTTGATGATCCCCGCCTCTAACATCTTTCTAATCAGTTTTTCAATCTCATCCTTTTGAATTTGGGGATTACGGTATAGTCGTACGCTAATTGGTGATCCCCTCCAAAATGATTGCATGCTCCTGATCTCTAGGTGGGGTAGGCCTTAAGGCAGTTAGAAATCTCACTGAACTGTTGTATGAGTTGTACTGCAAGAGGGATATCTCCCTCTTCCCCCACACTGATCCCCTCCAAGCGTTGTAGTTCCACCAAATATCCTCCTCCCACCTCCTTAATGCTCCTGATCGTGGATTTGAGATATACTCCAGCTCTAGACAGTCTTGCATTGCCCTGAATCACCATCCTCCTTCCTCCCACCACCAACTCCATCCTCAGAGCTCTCCAATTGACCTTGGTATCCCCCAAGGTCTGCAGCCACTTCATCCCCATAATGACTTTAGTGCTTCCCATCTTCAAGGGAACAAAATCCTCTCTCACCTGTATCCCCTGAATAATCAACACCACTCCCATACAAACTTCCCTACTCATTTCCACCTTTCCCGTGCCCATCATCACCTCATAGCCTCCTGTATCCACTAATTTCACCCCCAACAGATCAACTATTTAGGTGAAGATGAATTTTGGGTTGCCCCACTATCTATTAACACCACCACCTCTCTATCACTCTCCATTCACTTTAATTGTGTGATTCGGAGTAAATCACACCACTGTGTTTAGGGAGACTTTTGCCACATCCATGTGCAATATCTCCTCTTCCGCCACCTCTAACCCACTCTCACCTCCCTCTTCAGCTTCCTTGTCATCAAAGACGGTGAGAACCTGAAGAATTCGGTCCTTACACCTATACCCCAACATGTATTTCTCATCACATCTAAAATACAACTCGTTTGCCCTCTTCTCTTGTATCTCCTTCTCAGTCAGCCTTTTGAAGTTTCCCCTATTACCCCCTCCTCCAACTTTCTCCTTTGGCACTTCCTTTAGACTCCCTGGTGTAGGTCCCTTGGGAGCTAAGAAGATGGTGGTTATCCTGTATGATCCTCCCCGAGTTGCTCCCCTTTGGCCCCCTCTCCAGATGCTTCTGGTCCACCAATTGTGCTAGCTCCATGACCTCTCGCAAGTCTCAATGCCTCATCACCCTAACTGTTGCCCGAATCTCCGGTTTAAGCCCCTTCATAAAGTTTTCCTCTAGCACTATCTCTGAGAGTCGGTCTAGTCTGATGGCCAGATGCTCGAACCTATCACGGTAATTTGTCACGGTCCCCTTCTGTGTTAGGGTAAAGAATTGCTCATAGAAATATCCTATCCTATTGGTTCGAAAACGTTCTAGTAAACAATCTTTGAACTCCCTCCAATTTCGAATGGGTTGCCTCATGCCATGCCATCGGTGCCATGTCAGTGCCTTCCCTTACAAACATAGTTCTACAGCCGTCAGCTTCTCTTCCTCTATCAACCCATTGACAACAAAGTAATGCTCCACATTGTAGATCCAATCATGGTTATCCTTGCCCTCAAAGATGGGCATCTTCAGCTTTCTTACATTCGGGTCACCCCGGTTTCCCCTGAATCCTCCATAACCTTCCATTTTCTGAAGAGGAGGTGCTCCTCAATTGTCACGGTCTTCTCTCCGGCGATCATACCCAAACCCTGTTAATTCCGTCCCCTTTGAACTGCCTCCTGTAGGTGAGAACCGGTCCAGGTTGGACCGGTTCAGCTGGCCCCCCTTGGGCCAGCATAATAGACATCTCTGATATTTTTGAGAAAGTATTATATGAAAATATATACAAGTAATTCCTTTAAATCTGAGTATATGTTAATAATCTTTTCTAGTAACATATAACCTTGTTCTGTCATTAATGAATCTTTAAATATTTTAAATAGATATTAATATATGTGATGAGTTAGTGATGGAAGTCTACTGAGCTGTTTAGCTCATTCTATTATATTTCTCTAACTTTCAAGAAAAGGGAAAGGCCCAGCAGAGTAGAAGGATAAGGATAATGTCATTTGAGTCGGCTGTTGAGATATTTTTGTAATATGGTTTTAATTCCTTTTGATATATAGATTTGGTGAAACTAGATTATTGTATGTATGGGTTTTGAAGAAAAGAAATTGAAATGAGATTTTTTATTATTACATTGGATTTTGTAGTTAGCTCTGGTTGATTCTACTTTGTAGTTGAGTCAAAATTGTAGGTTTAGGCATTCAATCTTTCTATTAGATTCTAGTGCATCTCAACTTATAGGGCAAGAATGACTAGGTCTTATGATCAAATGGTCCGCCCTAGAAGATCCAATGTTGTTGAACTCATTCTTGTTCGTCAAAGACCTATAATTCATCATTGTCATATCAGTGACAAATTTGACACAAATTAGGAAAGATCCTTCATTGTTGAAAACGTATAAGAAGGAGAAGCTTATCAACTTATCAATATGGAATGTGCAAGATTATGCTAGTAAAAACATGTATGTATGTATACAAAAATAATGATACAATAAAAATCTGTTATCTTTCTTCAGCATAATAAAAAAAGAAGTTCGCTATAGTGTACATTTCAATACAAAATTACAATCGAGAGCAAAAGAAGTATAAATTTGCTGGCCTATTACCTTGTCTGGAGGTGCGGTGGAACAACACTTGATGAAAGTGAGAGAAACTTAAAGAGTGTTTCAACCTTTTGATGAGCATGGACCTTGGTAGCTTGAAAGGAAGTGTGGAGTGTTACGGTTCTTCCTGAACCGACCAAACCAATCCAACCTGGGCCGATTCAGGTTTATAGGAGGCGAGCTAAGCCGCCTCCTTAGAAAACTGCCCAAGCGTGTGGACCCCCCTTGGGCGGCAAATAGAGAGAGGGAAGGGGCAGCTAATGCATAGGGAAACTATTCTGAATTTGGTTTATTTTAGGAAGCTTTTTATTGGATTTTATTAGCAAGATATGTATTAAAAGATGATGAGAGGCTAGGATTAGGGCATGCATGATTATTGTTTTCTCTTGGAGTTCTCTTTATGGCTTTGGGCTCTAGATTCATCGTCTAGAGATTGGGAGAGAACGATCCTCCTCTTGAATTGAGGATCAGTTGTATCTTTGTTTGTTCTTGCTTGTGGTTTGATTTCATAATACAATATGCTATTTTTTTATTGTTTTTATTGGAGATCTTGAAGTTTTCTCATTGTTTTCACCAATTCTTGTTAGGTTTGCTTGCGAACTCAAGTATTTCTCATTAGGGTTACTTGTGAACTCAAGTATTTCCTATCAAATTGGTATCAGAGCAAGTCTTGGGACCATCGGGGGCTGATTTTTTTTTGAAATTTTAGTGGCAAAACTCCATCATGAGGAAGAAAACCTTGCTGATTTTTGCTCCAAAAATCAGAATTTTTTTATGGCGGCTAAGAAGGTAGATGCGTTGGAAGAATATTTGAATGAGAGATGGGCCAAATAAAAGCTGTAGTGGAAGATCGAATCTCCTTCTTAGAAGACAATGTTTCATCTGTGGAAGACAAAGTTTCGTCCATGGAAGACAAAGTGTTCGATCTTCATTTGATGGTGGGAAGTTATTGGAAAATCAAATCCAAACGGCGGCATCGAAGGCAAAGGGACCAACGGGAAAATTTGCAAATTCTAATTTTCGTAGGAGGGAGAACGATGAAGAAATTATTAAGGAGAAAGGGGGAAGGTATGTAGAGAGATAGGGAAATAATGATCAAGGAGTAAAGGGGGCTGGTTGGGAGAGAAAGGAGGGAAATTATGAGAAAGGATGTAAGAAAATGAAGAGGGGTTTGAAGATGAATATGTAAGGGAAGATCGGGAGACGTGAGGAGTGCAAAGCACTTGGAAGAGGGGAAAATATGGAGGAATACGGGGAAACGGGGGAGAGACAAAGGCGAGGAACCTGAAGATGCCGATTTTTGAAGGGGAGAAACTGACAGCAACAGGCCTATGTTTGGAAGGGAAAGCATTGTCATGGTTCCAATGGAGGGAGGGACCTAAGGAGATCTTTACGAAGCTAGAGAGCATTCAAAGACTGTTTATTAGAACGTTTCCAAACCGATGAGGATGAGACTTTTATGAGCAATTTTTGCACTGGTGCAGGACGGATCAATGGCAGACTATTGAGAACGGTTCGAGCACCTAGCCAGTTGGGTGGAGCGATTATCAAAGATCGCATTTGAGGAAAACTTCATGAAAGGGCTTAAGGCATAGATCAGGGTGACGGTGAATGTCATGATGCCTCGTGACTTGGGAGAGGCCATGAAGTTAGCACAACTGATAGAAAATTAGAAGAACCTAGAGAAAGGAGCCAGGAGCAGCAGCTCAGGAGGCACATACAGGATGACGACCACCCACTTAGCACCCAAGGGTCCTATAACAGGAGGAGTTTGTGAGGCCACCAGGGAGAAGACTAGAGGAGGTAGTGGGGGAAATTTCAAATGGTTGACGGAGAAGTAGATGCATGAGAAGAGGGCTAAGGGGTTGTGTTTCAGGTGTGATGAGAAGTACACTCCAGGACATAGGTGTAGGGACCAAACTCTTTAGGTTTTCACTGTCTGTGATGATGAGGGAACTGAGGAAGGAGGCGAAGGGGATTTAGTGGAGGAAGAGGAGGAAAAGCTGCATCTAGATCTGCCAGAGATTTCCCTGAACTCGGTGGTATGATTCATTACTAATCATACCATGAAGGTGAAGGGGGATATAGAGGGCAAGGAGGTAGTGGTTTTGATTGATAGTGGGGCTACCCACAATTTCCTTCCACTTAGGTTATCGATCAATTGAGAGTGAAATTGGTGGACACCAGTTGTTATGGGGTGATGATGGATACTGGGAAGGTGGAGAAAGGCCAGGGGATTTGTAGAGGAGTGGTGTTAACCATCCATGGCATTCAGGTGAGGGAGGGCTTTCTCCCATTGGACTTAGGGAGTATAGATGTCATCCTGGGGATGAAGTGACTGCAAACCTTGGGGGATATCAAGGTCAATTGGGGAGCCCTCACGATGGAGTTAATGGTGGATGGAAGGAAGGTGATGATCAGGGGAGATGCAAGGTTATCCATATCCTTGGTGCCTATCAAAACCATGGTAAGGAATATCAAAGAGGTGGGGGAAGGCTATTTGGTGGAGCTGCACAGGTTGGAGGGAGTTAGATTGGAGGAGGGAGGGGAGATCCCCTTCTCCATACAACCATTGATACAATAATTCCAGGAGGTGTTTCAACTGCTTTAGGGATTGCCACCACCGAGGGAGCAAGTGCATGCTATCACTCTGAGGGATGGTGTGCCACCCATCAGCGTTAGGTCCTACCAATATCATCAATTTCAAAAGGATGAGATTGAGAAGCTGATCAGAGAAATATTGGAGGCAGGTATTATCTGACCTAGTATTAGCCCTTTTTTAAGTTGCGTTACTAGTGAAGAAAAAAGATGGCACCTGAAGGTTTTGTGTGGACTATAGGGTGATCAACAAGGAAATTGTTCCAGATAAGTTTCCTATACCAGTGATTGATGAACTGCTGGATGAATTGAGTGCGGCGGTGATGTTTACCAAGATAGATCTGAAATCAGGATATCATCATATCAGAATGAAGAAGGAAGATGTGCCAAAAATTGCTTTTAGGACTCACGAGAGGCATTATGAGTTCCTAGTGATACCTTTTGGCCTCATTAAAGCCCCAGCTACATTCCAGTCACTTATGAATAAGGTCTTCAAACCTTATCTTCGGCGATTTGTCTTGGTGTTTTTTAACGATATCCTAGTTTACAGCAGGACAGAGAATGAGCACTAGTAGTATTTGAGGAGGGTGTTAGAGTTGTTACAGGAGCATCAATTGATCCCAGACGAGTGTGGAGTATTTGGGCCATATTGTGTCCAAGGAGGGGGTGGCATCCGATCAGTCAAGGATTGAGGCTATGTTGAGATGGCCATTACCAAAGAACCTGAAAGAGCTGAGAGAGTTCTTTAGACTTATGTGGTACTATAGGAGATTCGTAAAAGGGTACAACACTATAGCATGGCCACTAACAGAACAGCTGAAGAATGATGGCTTACTATGGGGAGAGGAACCCCCAACAGCCTTTGAGAGGCTGAAGAAAGCTATGACTACGGTGCCAGTCTTAGCCTTACCAGTCTTCACTCAGGTCTTCGTAGTGAAAGCAGATGTTTTAGGGTATGGACTGGGAGCAGTACTCATGCAGAGTCTCCTACTGATTGCTTTTTTCAGCCAGGTGTTGATAACTAGAGCCAGGCTGAAATCAGTATATGAGCGAAAATTGATGGCCATCGTCTTGGCCATCCAGAAGTGGCGACCGTACCTGCGAAGAAGACACTTCATTATCAGGACAGACCAGCAGAGCTTGAAATACTTATTGGAGCAGCGGATGGTGATAGAGGAACATCAAAGGTGGCTGTCCAAATTATTGGGGTATGATTTTGAAATCCAATACAGGTCAGGAGTGGAGAACAAAGCAGCAGATGCCTTGTCTAGGTGCATGGGAGAGCTGCAGGTGATGGAGTATTGATTCCATTGATGTTAGATTGGGAGGCCATCAAGGATGAGGAGTTGGGGAAGATTATGGCCGATTTACTGAGGGAAGGGAGTAGCCATTCGAGGTATTCATTGGAGAGCGAACGACTACTGTATCAAGGGAGGTTTGTGTACCCCAAACCTTAGTCCACATTCCATCCTTACTCCAAGAGTTCCATGGGAGCATTGTGTGTGTGTGTGGGGGGGGGGTCATTCAGGAGTGCAAAAGACATACAGAAGGCTAGCCTCAAAGCTGTACTGGAACACAATTCATAAAGATGTGGAGCAGATGGTGGCCAAATGTGAAATCTGCGAGAGAAACAAGTATTTGGCTATGTCACCAGGAGGACTACTACAACAGTTAACTTTACCAAGGCAGGTATGGGAAGAGGTATTCATTGACTTCATAGATGGGCTAGCCTGTCAGAAGTAGTCATAATGATTCTTGTGGTAGTGGACAGATTGAGCAAGTATGCTCATTTCATTCCTTTATGACATCCATATACCGCAGTGATAGTAGCATCAGGTTTCATCAAAGAGGTTGTCAGATTGCATGGGTTACTAGAGGCAATAGTATCAGATAGAGATAAGGTGTTCCTCAGTTATTTATGGAAAGAGTTGTTCAGATTACAGGGGAAAATTCTGAAAAAGAGCACTGCCTACCACCCACAGACGGATGGCCAAATAGAAGTGGTCAATAAAAGCTTGGAGACCTACCTCTGATGTTTTGTGTCGGAGATGCCCAAGTTATGGGCCAAGCGGTTATTATGGACGGAGTATTGGTACTACACCTCCTACCATTTCGGCTTCGTAAATGCACCCTTCAAGGTGTTGTATGGAAGGGACCCACCTCACTTAGTGCACTTCAGACAGAGCAGCACTCCAGTTTCATAAGTAGAGAAGTACTTAGAGGAGAGGGACAAAGTTTTAGGAAGAATTAAAAAGACATCTGTTGAGAACCCAGCAAATCATGAAGAAATAAGCTGACATGCATAAAAGGAACATCCAGTTTGAGGTAGGAAAAAGGGTGTTTTTGAAGCTCAAACCGTATAGGCAAAAATGAGTCACCAATAAGAGGAATGAGAAGCTTGCCCCAAGATACTTTGGGTCTTATGAGGTTTTGGAGAAGATTGGAGTAGTTGAGTATTGACTGAAACTACCACCAACGGTGACTATATACCCTGTTTTTCATGTATCCCAGTTAAGAAGGTCAAGTGGAGATATACAACTAGCTCGGAGTTACCAGTGACACTCACGGAGGACTTAGATGTGATTTTGGAACCCTTAGAGCTGATGGGGGTTCGCCAGAGGGAAGATGGAGCTAAAGAAGTGCAAATCAAGTGGAAAGGCCTTTCGGACTACGATGCCACGTGGGAATCTTATGAGAGGATGAAACATTAGTTTCCCAGTTTTCACCTTGAGGACAAGGTGGTTCTTTGGGAATGAGGTATTATTACGGTTCTTCTTGAACTGACCAGACCGACCCAACATGGGTTGGTTTAGGTTTATAGGAGGCGGGCTAAGCTGCCTCCTTAGAAGACTGCCCAAGCGTGTTGGCCCCCTATGGCAGAAAATAGAGAGAGGGAAGGGGGCGCTAATGCATAGGGAAACCATTTTGAATTTGGTTTATTTTAGGAATTTATTTGCTTTTATTAGGAAGATATGTATTAAAAGAGGATGAGAAGTTAGGGTTAAGCCATGCATGATTATTGTTTTCTCTTGGAGTTCTTTATGGCTTTGGACTCTAGATTCATCGTCTAGAGATTGGGAGAGAACGATCCTCCTCTCAAATTGAGGATCAATTGTATCTTTGCTTGTTCTTGCTTGTGGTTTGATTTCTATAATACAATCTACTATCTTTGGATTGTTTTCATTGGAGATCTTGAAGTTTTCTCGTTGTTTTCAACAATTATTGTTAGGTTTGCATGTGAACTCAAGTATTCCCCATTAAGGTTACTTGTGAACTCAAGTATTTCCTATCATGGAGCCAATCTATGACATTCATGCTGTCTCTATCAATATGCATGCCATTTGCCTCAAACATATATATATAAACATATATATATATATATGGTTCAATGAATTATTGGAGGAGACACGAGCAGCCTCAGGCTTAACTTATGTGCTGTCCCTGCAAAGTTGTTTACTTGCAGCAAGAAGGAGATCTCCATTGTTGTTCCTTATAACAGTCACATGACCGGCATTCTGAGAGAAGAGGAGAGTGCCTTCGATGTTGATTTTGAGCCATCTAGGAGGGGGAGGGCACAAATGCAGGGAGAATGCAATGGCTGGCATTGGTTGGTGGCCCATTGCTCCGTTGACAACCCATTCTTCAAGTTGGTTATGAAATCACAGTAGTATGAATGAACATCAAGTTATTTGTATTCTTTTCGTTGATAATACATAATATTATTAGTTTGATTTAGGTTTTATGATACACAATGATATGCTTAAACTGGTGCTACTTCGTGGTGGATTCTTGCTTAGTGATTCCGAGTTCATGATATAGGTACTAAGTAAACAAACAACGCTGTATGTATTCTTTTTGACATGATCTATTATTTTCGAACGATCATGTTCAGAAATAGCTCTACTAATACTTATTTTGCTGAAATAAAACAACATTTATGTTCTTCTAGGATGAGTACGGATTTTATCGCTTGTCGTGTCAATGGTATGCTTTGTCATTTAGATATCAATATTAGCCTTTATTTTCCTAAAGTTTTATCTTGTAGCACTGCGTGTAATGATATTCTGCATGTGTTAATTCTTGGCGGTGGTACCATGAATGTGGATATGAGCTGTCAATTTTAAGACTTTATATAGATGCTATGCTAAGACTGAAAGCTACGGCAATGGCTTGGTATGCTCTATCCACTAAACAGATTCTTCCAGCGTAATTTGCCTTTTGGTTGCTTTGTGATTGAAACATATCCAAAGGCTTTTTATCATTATTTGATTGCATATCCACTATTGAAAAGATCTTTAACTTTTATGTCAAATCAATTGGAATTTTCTAACTTTGGTTAGGTTTCTTTCACCTTACCTGGAATGATTCTGAATTAGACTCCTGCAATTAATCCCAGGAAGGGTGTTGTAATTTTCCTCTAATTTTTTGGTCATTTATACTAATCAAAGTCTGTTCTTTCATTAGCTTCTATAACTAAAATTTAACATGGCAGTCTGGGGTAACAACATTAACACAACTACACAAGAAACATAGAATGATAGGAAGGTCAAATTACAAGGGCTCAATCCATAAAATTTGTAGTTGAGTATGGTGGATCCATCATGAAGAGCAAAATAAAGACCTTTACTAGAAATTACTTATTTAGTTTTCTTATTTAAATATTATGTTGTGAACATTATTCATTTGCTAAATATTATGTTACGCATGTGGCTTATTGTGTGCATGCATAAAATTTAGGTTTCAAATTAAATTTTCAAAACTTAAATTATAATAGAGATGGAGAATTATCCTAAACAAATATCTTATAACTAATTAAGCAATTAATTAAAATATTTAATAAAGGAGGGGCTGGCCTTGGTAGTTAGCACAAGGTGGTTATATGTAATTATATGGAGGGCCGACCACTATGTCTCTTTCCTTTTTTTTTCATTTGAATTATGTGCTTTGTAAACACTAATAAAATGTGTTGTTCTTTGAAATGTAGAAGATAGGGTATTTGAAATTTGATTTGGAGTGAATTCCAACAAGCTTAGGCTAATTAGTGGTCAGCCAAAAAGGGACGGTTTGATAATCTTCCCTATCCATTCACTTTGGTGAGTGAATGATTCTTTTATCTTATGTATTTTTTTAATTCTCTGTTGTGAGTGTGTCCCTTGATGTATTTCTTGCATTATAATTTCAAATCTCATAATTTTCCCCAGAATTCCCATAGTTTATCCTATCTAGAGTGGTTGGCCAAGCATAGACTAAAACTAGACAAAGTCTAGTTACGGTGGCTATATGGTGGCCATAAACCATACAAAAAAATTTAAAAACTTCAGACTTGTTTTTAACTCATCCTCCTTCCTCCTACAAGTGTTTTAACTAAAGTTCCCTTGCGACATGTTGTGTTTCTAAAGCATAAATCCTAACCCTGAAAAATTAACGAGACAAAAACAACAACAATAACAACAAGTCTTTATCCCACTACGTGGGGCCAGCTACATGAATCATTTTTCTCCATTGTGTTATATTAAGAGTCAAATTTTCATTTAAATCAAATAAAAAATGTTATTTCTAATATTTTCTAACTAATTCTTTTTATGTCTATCTCTATCTTTCTTAACTTGATCACCCAAAGTCACGGTCCCCCCACCAGTTCTATTACTCCTAAAATTACATTTCATATATTCAATTTTAGATCTACTTTACACTCTAGAGTTGACCTCCATAGTTTAAGTTTATCTTCAACTCCCTCTCTTTAGTCTTATCGACAAGAAGAATATCATCAACAAAAATCATACACCATGGTACATCCTCTTGCAAATGTATTGTAGAAACATCCATGACTAAAGCCAAAAGATATGAGCTTAAAGCTGATCCTTGATGTAATCCAACTGAAATAGGAAAATACTTGGTCAAACTATCTTGTGTTTGAACATAAGCAATAGCTCTTGCATACATATCCTTAATTACTTGAATATAAATATTATTATTCCCTTTCTTTTCTAGAGCTATCCAGAGTACTTATTTTAAAACTCTATCATATGCTTTTTCTAAATCAATAAATATCATATATAGATCCTCCTTATTATCTCTATACTTCTCCATCAAAACTCTCAATAAATGTATAACTTTCATAGTAGACCTACACGATATGAATTCAAATTGATTTTGAGAAACATTAGTATCACATCGTAACCTATGCTCAATAACTCTCTCCTATAGTTTTAATGTATGACATGTTAACTTAATTCCTCCATAATTCATGCACTCTTGTGCATCACCTTTATTTTTAAAAATAAGAATCAATACACTCTTTCTCCACTCATCTGGTATTTTTTTAGTCCTCAAAAATAATACTGAAAATTTTTCTAAGCTGATAAATTCCTTCATATTCTAAGAATTTTAACATCTATATTGGAATATCATCAGGTCCAATAGCTTTTTCACGCTTCATTTTCTTTCAAATCTCTTTAACTTTGGTTTTATTAATACACCGATAAAAAATATTTATTTTCATGTAAGATGCTAAAGTCACTAAAGATAATCAAAATCTCACAATCTTCTTTGAAAAGATTATCAAAATATCTCATCCACCTTTGTTGAATATTGTTCTAATAAAAGCACTTTTTGATCTTTATCCTTAATTCACTTTACTTAAATCCTTACTTCTCATTACTCTTTGCTTGGCTAACTTATACATATATTTTTTTCCCTTTTTAGTATTTAATCAATTATATAAATCATTGAAAGCTAATTTTTTTTGCATCGCATATTGCTTTGTTGACTCCTTATGAGTCTCATTATATCTTTTTCAATTTTTTGAGCTTTTACGCATAAACCAATTTTTATAACGAAGCTTCAATTTTTATAACAAAGCTTCTTATTTTTTATATTTTCTTGCACATTTTAATTCCATCATAAATTATTTTTATTACTATGAGCTTTTCTTTTTGATATTCAATGTACATCCTTTGTAATATTCTTATTACGAGTAGGTACTTTTTCTCATATAACATTAGCTTTCTCGTGATAGTCAAAATCATAGAAAATTAAACAAATTTCAATTTTTTTGTACACATCACATCTAAAATCCTAAATAATATCTATATATTTTCAAAAATTATAAAACTTTCCATATCACAATTAGGCCCTTTCCCTTAACTATTGCAAGTGAGTTCATAATCATTGGTTAAGTATTCAGGGTGTTCTTATCATTTAAGGTTAGTTTAGTTCTCTTAAATTTATGTTGTCCAAGCCCTAGATTGATCTCTATTGCAATCCTCTCCTTATCCACCAAATTAACTCTATCATCATATTCTCACTTACCTAAGTCTCGTGGGAAGGGTTCTCAACCAAATTGGACCTCTCTAGGTGGTCTCACCTTCAAGCTACACCATTTTTAGATGGATTTTGCTATAGAATAATTAGCAATTGCATATAGGGTTTTCTAAATGCGAGAAAGTTTGTTTATGTGGACTTTGGGCTATTTTCTTCCATATGGCTCGTTATAACATTTACTTTAGTTTTGTTTTTTTAAACATAGGGTTTTATGAAAGTTCTAGCTTTTTAATAACACGAACGACATAAATGTAAAGATGTTCTGGACAGAGAAAGTCCATTTCTAAGTTCTTTGGGTAATTTCTTTCGTCGAGCCAATTAAGAAAATTATCTAGATCAAGCTAGTTACATTTATGCTTTCTTTTTTAATAATATAGGGTTTTATGATATTTTTGACTTTTTGATTGCCCAAACAACATAAAAATGTGGATATTATGACATCTAAGAAGTTTTCACTTTAGAATTTTTGGTAGATTGTTCTTGTTATTCTACTCATTTTGTTATATTTCTTCTGAATTTTTGCTGGGTATTTTTAATTATACAGAGTTCTAAGTATTTTGATGTGTGTCCCGATCTCAATAAAATTTACTAAATGAATAAATGCTTTAAAATATTGTAGTTAATGTTATCTATAAAGTTTTATTTTTGACAACTGTTAAAGTATATGTGCAAATTTATTTCAAAATTCGAATTGTTTTGTTATAAACGTATAATTATGTATTTACGTGACGTGTTTGATCGGTTCTATTTATATCTATTAAAAGTGTGATATTTTTGTGTTTGTATGATTGAATATGTGTATAGGAAATATTGGCTATTGTTATTGATGCTATGTGCACTAAAGTGAAGTTATAAGAACCAAAATTCTAAATGAAGGAATTGTTGACATACCTTAAGATCAAATTTAAAATAATTGTCTATTTTAATAACTTAAATAATCAATTAAAGCTTATATGAATTCATCAATATAAATCATTCCAGTGAAAATAACTAAAATTATATATATCAAAATATTTCACTATTCATTCTCCAAAATTATATTTATAATAGACAAGAGATCGCTTACAATCCATAATTTATTCCAAGCTACTAATTAAAAAAAAAAATACAAAGCAAAATCAAAAGGAAAACCTAAGGATCTCTGATAATCTCACTCCACCTGGTCTTGATCCCTTCCCTAACATAAAATCATTAAAATTTACATGAGCTGTAATGCCCAATAGAAACCCAAATTCATTAAAGCTTCTAATGCAAGGCTTAAAGAATAAATATGCATGCTTAATTCAGTTAATAACATTCAATCTCATGAATGATCAGATATTATTCTTAAGTAGGGTGTCAATTTCGGGTCACGGGTCGGGTTCGAGTCGAACTCGGAACTGACACGGCATTAATCAGGTCGACCCTAACCCGACCCGTTTTTGCAAACGGGCCGATTTTCTAGACCATAACCCAACCCGCTTCGGGTTCAGGTCAACCCGACCCGACCTGTTTCAACCAAATCTCGTGCCTCTATTCAGCCAAATCCCGCCTTTTAAGTAAAATTTTTTGCCAAATCCCACGTTTGCGGGCGCTCGATAGTGGCAGCGGGCAGGCTATATGCGACATACGGCGTTCGGACAGGTGTGTCAGTGTTTCTTCCATGCTAAAGATAACCTCAGTGGAAACTCCCTTTCCCATCTTCTTTAGCTTCGGGCAATCTTTCTTCCAATGACCAATCTCCAAGCAGAAAAAGTATACTGATTCTTCCCAAAACTGCACCCACGAGACTTGCCCTGTTTATTGCCACTCCTTTTATTCTTCTATTTTTCAAAATTTCCTCGTTTGAGTGTGAGAGCCTCAACTGAATCTATCTTTGCAGACTCCTTTGTCCTAGGACTGGAATTCATGATCCAGCAATGCAATACTCACCTCATCATAGTTCAAGATCACCTTTCCATGAATGAGTGTCATCATGAAGTTTTCATACTCATATTGGGAGCGAATTCAACAGAAGGAGCATATTATCTTCATCTCCAACCTTATCTAAATTCATAAGATCTATCAATAGCTTTTTGAAGTCATTCAAATGCTCATCAATTGTAACCCTATGCCTCATCTGAAACCTATAAAGCCGGCCTTTTTATGGAGACGATTCTCCATGCTCTTTGTTAGATGCTTGTTCTCCAAAGTTTTCCACATCGTCACAACAAACGTCTCATCATCACCTCATACTTGATCTCCTGAAATGAGCAATTTCTGATAAAGCCACAACACTCTTGTTTATCTTGAGTCAATCTCTCTCTAAAATCTCCTTAGGACGTTCATCGCTCTCCTGAACTTTCTCCTGATTCAAAGAATACAGTGCATTCATCACCTCACACCGCCTATGCCAAAGTTCTCTTTGCTGTCAAATTTTGTCACGTTAATTTTGACAGGATGTGTAACCACCTAATGAATCGATGCCTTCTCCATCGACGAGGTGGATGTATCCATGACTTCACAGGATCTCATAGCATCCATCAAATTGCAACCTCCTTATGACGTCGGAATTGCACCAATCCGGCTCAACAATCAATAAAGCCCAATGCATCTGATCCGTTTGAACGTTGCTACAAGCCCGATCGAACCACACCAACAGAAAATCTTATCGTTCGCAGTCACCGGAAATCGTCGAAATATGGCTCCGATATCAATTGTTGTGCAAACAATCACAACAACAATAAAATCACACAAAACACAACACAATGAATACGACGATTTACATGGTTCAATAAAGATGCCTATCTCCATGGGAAGGGGATGATGATTTTACTAAATTGAAGAATAATAGGGAATTATAATAGCTTTCAAGCTTTCTCTCGTCCTCTCACTATAACAGCCCCAAACCTTTCAATTTATAAATTTGAGGAGAAATAATTAAAGAAAAAACTTCCTAATCTAATTTCCAATCAAATCACATAATTCGGAAATAAAGTAGCTCCATAATTAATTGCAATAAAGAGCCATTAAAGCTTTACAAATAAAGGTCATTTGTTTTTGAAAATAATTCCAAATCAACATTTCTTGCAATGCCCTTCACATAATTATCTACACAATGTATGAACACTGTCCTATTCAAAGGAAATGTTGAGTCATATTCAATGGAAAAAAAGTTTAATTTTTATGAATGAATGTAACGAAATCACATTTCAGGGTTACAGGTAAAGATGATGAGTAATACATATTATTCATTATGAATGCTCAACTTCAGCATCCCCAATTATGGAAGGAATCACACCTACATTTATAAAGAAAAACTAGTACATAAAAGGGGTCAAAAATCATATAAAGAATCATTACGGAAAATTTTAGAAGTGATGATTTAACTCCACTCATTTTATGCAGAAAATTGTGTTATTCTAAATACGACTTTCTATTAATAGTAGAGCTGATAAACATGTACCTCAATGTGAAAATGGATAGGAAAAAAATCATTTTTTTGGAGTTTTAGAAGGATTTTTCCATTTCCTTGTATGGTTTGTGTGTAGTTTTTGTTCCGTTGAAGCACAATTTATGGTCATTAAGTTGTCATCATTTAGCCTTATCTTAATTAGTCTTGGTCAAATAACTCTGTTTTGTGCAAACATTTTTTCTCAACATCTTATCATATTTCCTTGCTTTCCCCTGGCCTTCTCCTTAATCCTTACCTTTTTGGTTCATCGATTGCCCTCTTTTATGCATGCTAATTCATCAACTGGTTTCCAACTTGTTCAAGTGTGATATGCAGATCATTTCTCAAATATAATAATTTTCATTTCATCCTTTCTACTTTACTGCAGTCATCTTAACGTTTTTGTTCCTTACGTCCTAAAGTTTGTTCTAAGGGACATATTTGTTGATCAACATTGATGCATATAAAACAACTGATCAAATAATAACAAATTTACAAGTCTACTTAAACTAATTTTTTTTTTTTATGTTGATAATATGGGTTTATGTGGCCCATGTTTAATTTCCACCGGTTTATTGAAATTACGAGATGCGCCAAGAGGGGGGTGAATTAGAAAATTGTTGCAATAAAAATCCTAAACAAGAGTTCTAATAATTTTTTTGTGTTTTTAAAATTTAAACAAGAAAATTAAATTATGCGGAAGCAAGTACTTGAAACCCAATTTGCAACAACGAATTTTTACAACAATTTTCACCAACCAATTTTAATGTAAATAAAATGCAAGCGTAAATAAAAAGCAATAAAGGAAAAATCACATCAGAGATTTTATAGTGGTTCGGTCACTTGACCTACGTCCACTCCCCAGAATCCTCCACTCCGGGAATTTCACTACTAAGCAATTGTTCTCCTTTTGCCCCCACGGCAAGGCGGAGATGCACAAACCTCACTTTCACCAATTCAGCGTGGCGGAGTGCCAAACGCTTTGTCTCCCTCCCGGCAATGGCAGCGTACCTTCTCGTTTGTCTCCCTCCTGGAGAAGGCAAAGTACCTTAGAGGACACGGATGTAGAAGAGTCTCCCCCTCAGAGAGCCTCCCACAAGATCTTCTCAGGCCACAGGAGGAGCAAAGTGCAGCAAGCTTGAAGCAACTGTGTGATCTCCCTCACACTCCTCCCTCACTAAGCCCACCTTCTCCTTCCTCTCACAAACCATAAAATCTGCTCAAGAGCTCTCTCCCAAGGAATCCCTCTCTAATCACGTTCCTCTCTCTCAGTCACACACCAAAAAATATAAGTTTTTGATATATAAAACAGGCTCCAAGAAACCCTAAAATTTTTCAATTAGCCGTTATGATCATACAGTACGATCATCTATCGTACAGTACAATCCGTAAAGAACAGCCTTCATCCTGGTACGAAGGTTTACGAACAGGCCAAAATTCTAAATATTATCGTACAGGACGATATAAACCCAGTACAATATGATATGTAAAGTCCTTCTGTTCGTACAATACGATTGCTGGGACGACGAAACTCGTTTCTGGACATCGTATGGTACGAACTTCGTACAGTACGATTAGTACAAAATCAAGGGATTGTCCGGTACGATATTCGGGACGATTGAAAACAACCTCGGTTGATCGTACAGTACGAACTATATCGTACAGTATGATAATCAATCAGAAATTGATCCTTGATTTACGCACTAATCTCGGGGTTAATTTAAGTAAGTATTCATAATAGATCGTACAATACGCTTAGTTATTAAACTTACTTAAATTACTCAGGCAGCTAGGGTTTTTTAAATTAGAAACACTTCGTACAGCACGAAAGGAATTGTACAGTACGACTTGTTCACAGATAGCCGTTTCAGTCAGATCAGATCGTATAGTACGATCAACAGAGAAAAATTTTCTTCAATTTTTAAACCCTCTCCCCCTGTGTGTATGCATGGTTGCTCAATCTTGCATATAATTTGTGGCCAGACTCAAGAAACGAAAAAATAATAATAAATGAAAGATTACAATGTTATGGACTCCAACTCTTACTCTACCCAGTCTTGAGTCTTCTTGTTGTCCTGAGTAACTTGTGATTTCCCTTAAATATTAGTACTCACAGACAAGAGCAGAAATCAAAAGTATTCAATGAATAGTAATTCAAACGACATTATTTGTCGTTCTCAAAATCTCAGACTAGGGGTCATGGATTGCAACATTTATATGATGCTATGCTATACGAACAATATCAAAATCATCTACGAACACTGTGATGACTACACTATACTATCTCATAGTTGCATCCATTTATTCTTACACTTGCGCATTAAAATTGTCCTCTCCTTGTCTTTTGGGATTTCAGCTTCGTTTGAAATGACTTTCTTATTACTTCTTAAAGCAACTTTTTAGTAAAATTTTTTGTTATTTTTATACTAAAAAACTGTTTTAAGAAGCAACAAAAAAACAGCCCCAAACAAAGCTTGCCCCTTATTTCAAGACTACCTGCTTTAGCTTCTGTTGAGAATTAAGATAGCAGCTGTCCACCTTCATTCTTTTCTTTTCAGGCATGAAAACGACATATTTGGAACAGCCTGCTAGAAATTAATCCTTTAAATAAAATGGTCTATTGATTGTTTACGGCCGGTAATATATATATCCTTATCCTACTTCCCCCTTTTTATTTCGATTTGATCCACAACCAGTCCTCTAATTTGATTGGTAAGTGTTGAAATTATGGATATCCTCATTCTCTAGTTTATAAAATAAAAAAAATAATAATAATAAGGTCAAATATATTGGTTTTTGAATTTAATGCTGGGAGCTGCAAACCAATTACTGATTGAGTTAGGTGTGCGTGTCATTTCCAATTCTTACTGCATGGCTACACGTACTGCTGCCTGATTATGAGTAATGCATATTATTATTTTTTATATATTATGAATGATATACTTCATCATCTCCAATCATTGAAGGTTTCCTTTCCTTCCAGATGCATTTGTATTTTTTTCTTTCTAGAAAAAAACAGAGCGTGGAAGGGGACAAAAATCATATTATGGAAATTCCTTCTATCTACAAGTAGAAGGAATGATTTATTACCATTCATTTTAATTTCATATTGGGAATTTTGTTATTCCAAATACGAGCTGTTTCTACTTATAGTACGTAATAGATACTCCCATTGTTCTCTGTTACAGCAAGTTCTTGAAGGAGAATGAGTGCTGTCTTCTTGTACCACGACAATGGACAATGGTAGAAAGAAAACAAAATCACTTGTCCTAATCAAAATTTTTTTTTTAAAATTATTACATTTACTTTTGAGATAACTATAATATTAATTATAATTTATAATTGATCTTTTTTTTTGTTATGATAAAATAAAATTAAGAGATAATTAAGCAAATGCATTTTATGAGCATAATTGTTTTGTTGTTATTACTTATTAGTGCCTATTATATGTTGCAATATGTAGTTTATCTTTATCATAATTGATGAAATTTATATAAGTGGCACGTCCTAATTAGGCACGGCAATTAGTCAATAAAAGCTATTAAATTCAGTTGTCTAATGAAAATGATACTGCCCTGTCTGCAACTGCTGACCTCGCCCATCATCTGCATGCATTGTTCACACTCCACTCACATACAAAACCCAACAAAAATTAGATTTTTTTTATCCACTATTTCAATTTTTTTAGTATTTGTTTGGAAACAAAGGAAATACAAAATAAATTCTAGAGCAATTTGAAGTGCTTTAAAATCATTATTTTTTTTGTGCATTTGAAAATATCTCATTGAGCCCGAGTTAGCCTATTCCAGTTCAGCCCAGCCCACCCGCCTATTGACTTTTGGTTCGAGCAATAAATACAATCACCCATAGGCTGACTCGGGCTGTGTGGGATCATCTCATTATCCATACATTGACTTTTATGCAGCAGGCGACCCCACTAGTAGCCACGCATCCGGCCAAATCACATGTATTTGATACCCCTATATATGGTCAACGGTTTTGCATTTATATATCTTTTAACTACCTTATATTGTATTATTTATTTTGATGTGTATAATGGTGACTACGGGGTGGTATAGGAAGTGTACTGTGAAGGGCAACTATATTTTATTTGTTTTATACATTTTTAAATGTTATTTATTGATCGGCATAGGAGTAATGGACCCTTCAAAAAGGCCCAAATGTCCTGGCAAGCTAACAATGGGAGTTAAGGCTGTGGGCCGGCGTGCTTTGCTTCCATCGGTGACCGAGTCACACAGACCTAAATATTTATTTTTTTCCTTCCACGTGTCTTCTCCTCAATTTCCACTTGGTGCCACGTCAGATAGACTATTCAAGGACCTCCACATAATTATTATTTTCGCTACGGCTAGGATTGGACCCCTTCGTCATGACAAATTTTTGGCTCTTGCAAATAAATAAATATATGTTTGGTTCATAGATCTACAGATCATTTCAGGTACGCTCAAAAGTCATTTGATTCAATCCCTAATTTAAATTTCATCTCTTGCTATTAATTTTAATTTAACTAAAATATATATTAATAATTTTATTTTAACTGAAACCCTAAATACCAAATATTATTTCATTTTGGTTGAGATAAAATGATAACGAGAGATGCCTACACCTGCATCACTATATCCTTGATTTTGTACAAGGGGTCTTCTTGTGCTAATTAGATTGATCTGTTTTTGCATTTTTCCATGCTAGAATATATATATATATATATATATATATATATATTAATTGTTTTTTTAATTTAATTTATATAATAAGATTCAAATCTCACAATTGTTCTGTATGTTTGAATGAGTATAATATAAATTTAATAATTTTAATACTTATTTTGATTAATTTTTATCAGAATATTCTCATAAAAGAATTTTTTTATGAGAAATTTAGGTCAATTAATTAAGTCAAATTCATACATATATAATATGAGTAAAATTTAAATTTAAGATCTCTTAGTTGATAGGCAAAACTCCCAACCAACATATCGAAGAGAGTTGTCTAAGAAAATTTCTTTGAATGCTCTTGCTTTTAATAATATATTCTAATCAAAATTAAGAATATATTTAGTAAATTCCTTCAGTTACAATAATTAATTATTCGAACAAAGATATTGACAACATATTTTTCTTTCTTTATTTTCAGAATTTAATAATACTAATTAGATCTGCAAATCTAACCTTTACAAGATGAACAGAATTAAAATTTATTTAAATTGTTATAGTAGTCCCCTATATTTGATGAAAAAAAAAGGACAACGTACTGATGTCAGCAACAGTTATTGATGGAGCTCTAAAATTAATATGGGTTCGCTAATGACTTTGGACCACCTGATTAATCATGATGCGTGGGAATTTTGATTTTCTTAAGACCAGCACATGCATGTTGATTTAAATCTAAGCAATATTAAACTCAGCTCACCTTGGCTTATTGGTTGAGAGCTTATGCTTCCAACTAAGAGATTTTGGGTTCGAGTCTGTGTATGCGTTGTGTGTGTGAGTTTGCCTTAAATGGCATAAATGTCCCAAAAAAAAAAAGCAATATTAAGGCAATTTAATTACGATTTACGGTAAGATTCGTGCAGGCATGCATCATGTTCGTTCTTAATTTCTCATAGATTGATTGGCATTATATATGTCGATCTCAAAAGTACATGTCGAAGGATAATTACATTCATTATTGGCATTATATACTATACACAATCTTAATAATTTTGACATAATGTTTTTAGGAATTATTATATTATTTGTTTTGCATAACATAATTTGAATAAATAAAAAATATTTTTATGAAATTATTTTTTGTGGCCCTGCAGCCATGCATGTGACAGCGATATTCTTTTTTTTTTTTTTCGCATAAAAAAATTTGTTTTTCTGTTCGTTCAAAAGGGTGATGAAAAATAAATAAAGAGAGGGCGCCCATACGCCAACTGGCGATGGAAACGAACGGACGAGAAATTGCCGCCGTATGTAGCCTACAATTAATTAGATTTATCTCTTCTTCTTCTTTGTTCTTATATTACTTTCTCTGACCCTTTTATCTCTTTCACATGCATCAACCGCAGATTTGTGTGTATAAAACCCCGTATATCGAATATATATATATATATATATATATATATAATTGTGATGAGTTTCTTCTTTTAATAAATTCTTCAGTATTTTAATAAAAAATTAAAAATAAATGTGATCGTACAAGAGCTAGCCAGCACTCCTTACCATGATTGTGTTTCTTGAAAAAATACGTCAAAAGACAAAAACTATTAAGCTTATTATAAAAGTCAAAACTTTAGTTATTATGCCAATTTAAATAAGAATATGAGTTGTCACAAATATATACCACACTTATATTCTTATATTATATTATGAAAGAGAGAGAGAATAGATTATAAAGAGTGTTGAAGCTTAAACGCGAAGTAGTTGATTTGTCAATTTTATATAAAAAATCTTTCAAGGAATTAGTGAGACAAAATTTTCATTAAACAAAGATATAATCCCACAAGTAGAATAAGAGTGCGCGCTCCAGATAATGCAAAATAACTACGTTACGCTAACATTATTATGAAATTTTAACTAACAATTAATTAGATCAGAGGGCTTCATATATATATTCTACTCTTCTGCTTCTGCTTCTGCTAATTAATATATATAGGAAGGCTTTAATATATAGAAATCATTCATAAAAATAAGAACATAAATAAATTTCAAATTGTACGTATTAAGTTTTATAAAGTTTCTAATTTCGGTAATCATTATTTGACATTAACATAAAATGGTTGCGTGCTACATTATTAATCTCCAACGAGCATTCATGATTTGATGATTGCATTGCATATTAGACTCGACAGCTAAACCGAAGGACTTAATCCTGCCATCAAATTCCATACGAACATTATTATTATATAGGCAATGTGTAATTAATTAATAAATTTTAATGCAGCCTGAATTAATATTTATTTAATTATTACTCTGTTGCATTCATTTTTCTTTAGGGTTATCTTCTCTTTTTTGTTGTCAATGATCAGTTGATTAATATTTCTTATTTTGTACGTTTTTTTTTTTTTCTTTTTCTTTCAACTGATAGAGATGTGATGATGCGAGGTTAAGTAAATTAATGAGTGTGATCAGACAACAAATTGAAATTACTAGGTTTAGGCATATATAGTCACCAAATTCTTTTTTTCTGCCAATCATATATATATAAAAGTAAGTTCAGCAGTACTCTACCTTTTATTTTATTTTTAATTAATACTCCATCTAGTGCAAGTATAACTTTTTCTGTCTTGTTCGTTGAGAAAGGTGCTGTGGTCATCATCGAAATAACTCTTTATTTATCAGATTTTTTTGCAATCTTTCTATTGAGGCAAATACTTGCCATCTACCTAGCTTGCTAGCGACATTAACTTTTTCTTAAGAAATTAATCCTCTAGCTAGTCTATCTAAATTTAAAACACTAACAAGGAAT
Source organism: Dendrobium catenatum (assembly GCF_001605985.2). NCBI lineage: Eukaryota > Viridiplantae > Streptophyta > Magnoliopsida > Asparagales > Orchidaceae > Dendrobium > Dendrobium catenatum. The sequence continues at coordinate 8,468,381 of NW_021318618.1, read as the reverse complement.
AAATTAAAAAAAAATCAAATTAATTAGTGCCGTCAATAACTTTAATAATAACAATAAAAAAATCAGCAAGTTGAATATGCTTATTTATAATATCAAAAGAAGCAGAACCGACGTAAATTCTACAGCAAGTAAGCTCTGAATAAATTGATGAATTCTTTTTTTTATTATTAATATTAAATTTTATCTTAAATATTTTTATTAATGATAAGATAGACAGATTTATCTCCTTTTTTTTTATGTCCTATTCCCTAGAAATTATATATTTATATAGCTCTCTTTGCTACATTGCAGCATGTTTGTATCAGTGCGTTCAAACGGTTACTTGGGCTTCTGCATACAGTTCTCCACTCTCAGCCATCCGATCCAATCCCGATGATCAGGATTTTATCGAGGAAAAATCAAACTTGATTAAATCCCAACCGTTCAGATTCAATCAGAAGGCTGGCCGGAGACGACCATTGTAGTTGCCATCAAAGCCGTCCTAAGTCGCATGCCTAGCTAATCAATGATTTTTTGAGAGAACTGTATTCTACAATCACAATAATTAAATAGCATATAATTCACATTATCGCCAAATAAAAGCATAAGATGTCGAGCTACGTACTTTATATGTACATATATACATTAATTGCACTTTTTTTTTCTTTTTTTTTTAATATAATATGTTAAGTACGTATATGTTAAATATTTGGTTTTTTTTTTTATTAATGTGAAACTGTTCTCATACATATATATATTCTAATGTATGAGCTGTGCACTACCGCAAGCTAGCTAATTGCTGCGTCGCCTTCATAACAATATTCAAGTGGTGTTACAAAAACTATTTTTTATAAATCTATTTAATTTTTCCTCTCTATTTATACATTTTATATATAATACAAAATTTCACGTATAAACTGATGGAAGGAATCAAGAACAGGTTAGTGGCGGTTCTCTCACACCCAGCTTCTATCAAAAATAAAAAACTATCAAATTTTATATTATTACAGCAAATGGTAACTTTGATCCTTATTAATTAAGTAGTATAAAAATAGACCTTAACACTTTTTATATATGGAGCTTACAGTACTTGTATTTATATATTTTGTTTCCAGTAAAATTATTATTGTACTTGTAATGAGTACCATTTGCTACATTTTTCTTCTCACCATAATTTACGTTGCGAAAAGAAGATCAAATGCTCTTCATTTATTTATTTTTACGTTATCTTAGAATTTAGTTCATATCGTTCATATCTTAATTTATATCATGCGTCAATTTTTGGAAAATATCTTTGCCAATTAATTTTTAAAATAGAAAAAAATTAAAAAAGAAAAAAAGGAGGGAGGGAAAGCAAAGAGCTGATGGCAACGCGGAAAGTGTAAAAAGTAGAGACGGCAAAGCAAACGCCGCCCTCGTTCACCTTGGAAATTTAATTAAGTAGTATAAAAATAGACCTTACACTTTTTATATATGGAGCTTACAGTACTTCTAATGAATTTTTGCATGAGCACCATTTGCTACATTTTTCTCCTCACCATAATTTACGTTGCCAAAAGAAGATCAAATGCTCCTCATTTATTTATTTTTACGTTATCTTAGAATTTAGTTCATATCGTTCATATCTTAATTTATATCATGCGTCAATTTTTGGAAAATATCTTTGCCAATTAATTTTTAAAATAGAAAAAAATTAAAAAAGAAAAAAAGGAGGGAGGGAAAGCAAAGAGCTGATGGCAACGCGGAAAGTGTAAAAAGTAGAGACGGCAAAGCAAACGCCGCCCTTGTTCGCCTTGGAAATCTAACACTTACTATTCACTTGCTAGTAAGCAGTAATAACTATGCAAAAGCATTCCTCTTCTTCCCTCTTCCCGTTCAGAGCTATAGCCATGGTTTTTCACTTTTCCCTGTGTCTGCATTATTGAATGCACGCGTCTTCTTTTTTTTCTAGATAACTGGAGAGAGAAACTTGATAAGACACAGAGAAATAACCTTTGTAAGAGATAGATAGAGAGAGAGAGAGGTAGCTGACTTTTGAGTGCCCCAGGAGTAAATGCGCCCGCTGTCTTCTTTGACTCCTTTCTCTCTTTCTCTGTGCTTGCGAGAAACAAGAGCAATGATTCCTGCGCCTCTCTCTCTCTCTCTTCAATCTTAACTCCCTGACTCGTTCTCTTACCTTCAGGTCAGCAAGTCTCCTTATGTATATATACATATCTATATAAATATATATATGAGGATAAACCAAAGCTTGGCGTCCTAATTCCTTTGCTTTTTTTTTTTTTTTTTTTTTTTTCATCTCTTGCTCTGTTCAGTTTTGCTTACCGAAAGAGCCAAAGGAGATTCTGATTGAGGAATTGAACAGAAATGGGGAGACCACCATGCTGTGACAAAATAGGAGTGAAGAAAGGGCCATGGACTCCTGAAGAAGACATAATCCTGGTCTCCTATGTCCAAGAACATGGCCCTGGCAACTGGAGATCTGTTCCCACTAACACAGGTTCTTTGCTTAATTCTTCTTTTTTGGATTCATATGATAAACATATCCGAGATTATTCCATCATTTTCACTCTTTCTGAGTTTTTTGTGGTTTCGTCATTTCTTCTCTCTCTCTCCCTCTTTTTTTTTAACAATAAATTAAAAATTAATTTCACCGCTTCGATTTTCTTATAAAATTCTTGAAAAATAATCCATTCAGGACTGTCAAGATGCAGCAAGAGCTGCAGGCTCAGATGGACTAATTACCTAAGGCCAGGAATCAAGCGTGGCAGTTTCACTGACCAGGAGGAGAA
>NW_021318618.1:8440006-8461923 GCF_001605985.2 Dendrobium catenatum | reverse complement strand
TTATAAATGACCTGCATCTTCTTCTCTTGCACTTTCAAGTAAGTTTCCTATATCCATTCGATTAAATGTTTCTAGAAATCATTTGAAAAATTTATGAATCTGATGGAACTTGAGTTGCAAAATTCGGAATCCAAGAAAATAGCCCAAAAATAGTGGAAGAAAAGAAGATTTCTTGGATGAAAACACTCACAAACACTTCCTTTAGTCAAATATCAAAAGACTTACAAGTTTCCACGGATACAATGCTCCCAATTCGAGAAGGGAAGCTTTCTCCCAAGCCCTAGAGAAGAGAAACCTAAAACAGCCACCAAACAAAGATCCTCTAAAAATAAACCCTAACTCCCCTTAAACCCTCACATGATCCCCCCAAAATACCCTAAACACCCCTAGGGCAAACAAAATTCCCTCCCTTATTCATTTGGTGGGCCCCTTGGGCCCACCCGCCCCCCTTCTTCCCTTCGGCCGACCGCCCAGGCAGGCGGGTTCTCCGCCTGCAGTAAACAAGAGCCGGCCCTTTTTGGGCCGGTGTTGAAGATGGATGGACCGGCTGGTCCGGTCCATCAAAATCCTTATTGCATTTTTTAATTATTTTGATCATTTTAATATTGGCTTGAGTTTTAGTTCAAGTAGTGGCTGCTTATATTTGCATAAAACATGTTATTGAAATTTACGAATCTTCATTTTTGTTGCATGTATTCATACCATGCATCAGATTAGATGCATTAGTATAACCTAACCCTCAATCATCTTGCATCATATTGATATTATAGCTTTAGGTTGTCTATATGTCATTATATAAAATTGCGCATTATATAACTCACCTTGAGGCCCGCCTCCGTGCAATTCCAATGAAAAATACCTCAAGGCTCACACCTCGAGCTTTTTTTGTGAGGCTTGTGCCTTAGCTTGGTTGAGGCTCGCCATGAGGCGCCACTTGCCTTGCTAGTTTGAGGCTTACGCCTCATCATATGTGTTTTTTATTAAAACTTGCCTAAATCTTAAACTAAGGCCCCAAACAAATCACTCTTTCATGCATCCGGGGCCGCAACAACTTCCTCTCTATTGCCTTGACTTCTAGCCCGCCACCTTCGTTGCCTTTGTTGTTGCCACCACCAGGGATTACTTGAAAGCAGCACACCACCTCCTCTTAAAATTTTGGAGTATTAATCTCATATTTATATTGATGAAAAATATTTATGAAAGGTGAAGATTGTTGAAATAAATGAAGAAGTAGTATATTAGGAGGCATTGGGCTCCACAGGATGAGGTAGAGGGAAAGATCCCTTCAGTGATGAAAGTGTAGATAATTTATGAGTTGTTGCCAACTATTTCAGCTTTCTTTAGGAATTAAATGCCATGAGTCAGGAATTGAGCAATAAGAAATTTGGAGTTGAACTTGATGGTATATGATACTTTTATGCAATTTCTATATTTATATTATTTTTCTCTTATAATATTTGAATTTTAATTCTATTTCATGTAATTTATCATTTGTCACTTTATGTCTTGTGCGATTTTTTCTTTCATATATATATATATATATATATATATATATATTTGTTACTTCATAGTTCAATATAAAGTTAATATTTCATCATTTAATATATTATTTGGGTATTATATAAAAAAATTCACTTTATGCAATTTTTTTTATCTTGAGATTTTAAGACAATGTTAAGTTTCCTGAATCTAAGAGTTAAACACTTTCAAGGTGTGCATTGCTTCCTTAAGACAATCAGTTTAATTTGTTGCACCTACTATATCTAAAGGATAACCCTACCTACCATTAATAAAGACACTAAAGGGAAATCATCTGCATCTACATCTAGTTGTAAGATTTTAGCAAACATTTTAAAGTATCATCAAATTAGTCAGTATGGTAACGAGTGTCTTAGTAGGAACTTGCATATAGATATGAAGGAGAAAAGAAATGAAATTAATAAATTTAATGATGTTCATTAATTTGATGAAGAGATGAGTGATTTTGAGGATGTTTTAATTGATAAATCTTTCAATATCATATGATGCATCATAGTTAATGTTTAATAAAAATTTAAAAAAAAAAAAAATTTTGAAAAAAAAAAATATGATGCATCATAGCTGCTTTTGAAGGTTAAATTTGATTTGAAGAGGATTGCTATTTTGCAAATTTAGTTTGAACATGAGAAGCTATACAAAATCATAATAGATGTTGGAAGTTTGCCTTGGAGGCTTGGATCATATGAAGTTGAAATCTGAACCACATCTACAAATATTTAAGTCAGCTTGAATTGATAAAACTACTATTTTTGCATCTCAATGATATGTAGTTCTAATTCATATTAACTACTTATATTAATAGAATTTAGTGTGATTTGTTGCTCATGATATTTTTGATAGACTTTAGCTTTGATTTAGATGTTACTCATTTTAGGAGATCTGATAAATATGCTTTAAATAATGACGGCAGAATTGTAGTTTTAAACCTACAAAGCTAAAAGTAAAATTGAATCTGCAAAAGAATCTAGTATTCCAAATGAAGTTAAAAAGTCTTAATATTTCAAATAAGCATGTATTTAAGACAGAGAGCTTGCAAGGGGATGTGGTAATGCCTTGGTAGCTGTAAGTTGAATAATGTAGTACTTGAGGTTGTGAGTTTGCTGACGATGTTAATCAAATATTGACTAATTTTAAAGATATTCATCATAATGAGCTTTGTAATGATTTACCACTACAAAGTTATATACAATATATCATCGATTTAGTTTCCCAGTTCATCATTGCTAATTTTTCTTATTATATGATGAACCCAACAGACATGTTGAAAGTAAGAGATAAGTTGATGAATTACTTGAGAAGAGATCTGTTAGAGGAATTATGAGTTCTTACGTTGTGCCAACTTTGCATGCTCCTAAGAAAAATGAGAGTTGATAAATGTGTATATATAGTGGTACCATCAATAAAATCAAGAATAAATATATGTTTTCTATACCTCATTTGGATGATATTTTAGATGTGATGAATTGATGCTATGATATTTCATAAGATTGATTTAAGAGGGTGACTATTACCATGTTAGAATGAGGAAAGGTGATGCAGGACTAAATATGAAATGCAGTTAATTCATATGAAACTTGCACAACTCTTGATTAGAATAATCGTAGAACAAGACTAGTAGCAGTTCCAAACAACGAATCAAAACAAATAAGGGGTCACACCCGCTTAGGCTAAATTACATAACCTGAGAGTTGGAAAAATGTTCAAAACAAGTAGTAAATCACTTAATGCCGTAGTAGTAGTTTCAATGCAATCCCTAATCTAACAATGAAAATTAGTGAGCATAAAGGCACACTCTAAAACCCTATGTTTACTAAGCTTAGCAGTAGAAGGGAGAGTCGTCCTTTGTGACTGCAATCAAGCACAAGATAGAGTTAGACTAATGAAGTATAATGAAAAGGGGAAAAGAGAACCTCTCATCAAGGAGTGGTGGAGATCCTCCACTCGATGCCTTCGAAGTGCTCGTTGATGGCTTCCACTAAGGTATCCATAATACGCTCCAAGTAGTCCTCGACGGTATGATCGATCCTTGGATTCACGTCGAAGAAAGTTGATCGGAGAATATCGGTGAGGCCGTCCTTGTCCCAAGTCAAGCCGTATTCAGTTTCTGGATCCGCCATTCATGAATGCTAAGTAACAAATCCTTCAAGGGGGGTTGCTCTCTTCAATATTGGATCGAGAAAGAAGTTTCTTGTCGCTGGAAAGTAGAGGAAAGGCAAGAGCAACTTCCTTTTCAAAATCTGAAATTGTACTTCAGATTTTGAGAGTCTAAGGAAGACAACTTAATAGGGGGAATTCAACTTCAGCTTTGGGAAAAAGAGAAGAGCCCAGAACCTGAATTATTCTCAGGTTTTACCTTGGAAGGAATTTAAAATTTGAAAACAATTCCAAGAGGAAGAGAGAGGGAGGGGGGCGGCGGCAAAGGTGAGGGAGAGCTTTAATTCAATTCTTAAAGGAGTGATTTCCTTATGGAAATAAATTAATTAGGTGGGTATAGGGGATTTCGGCCAAAGGGGATTGGGGTGAAATTGGGAATTGTTTCCAAGAGGGGTGAGAGAGATTTAGGAAATAAATCCCAAAGGATTTATTAAAGGGGCTGGCGGCTTTTAAAACAAAGGAGGAGATTGGGGAGAGATTTGGGGTTGCTTAATTTGGGATTTATGATTTAGGAAAGAAATAATTAAATCCAATTTGAATTTGAAATTCAAATAGGATCAATTTAGAAACTTTCCAAAAACAGTGTTGGTAAATTAGGAAAGATTTCAAACCTCAAATTATATGAATTTGAATTTCAAAATCTGCCCAAAATATGTCCACCCAAATTAGGCAAGGGAATTCAATGGGGAGAGGGGATCTAGGTCGGCGGGTTGGTGGTGTTCGGGTATGGGGTTTGGACCGTGAAATTGAAAAGGGGAGGAGGGGAATCGGGGTGGTGGAGAGGCTGGCGGCTTAGTGAAGAGAAGATAGGTCGGTTGGGCAGGGTTGACTGGCGGTGGAGAACAAGGGAATGAGAGGAGAAGGGAGGAGAACCAAGAGCCACCAGTGGTGACTGTTGGGTACGACGGGTGGCCTTTCCTAGGCTCCACCAAGCTCTCTAACTCTCTTTCAAGCTCTCACAAAAACGTCAAGAATCACAAGTGCTGGAAAAATCTTCTTAATCATTCATTAACTTCAAAACATAAGGCATGAGGTTATAAATAGCCAAGTACAAGGACTCAAGAAAAGTAAAAGATAATCTTGCCCTTTGGGCTTACATATGACATTCCCCACTAAAAGGGTACAACTGGAAAATTAATAAAAACAAATACATGACACATGAAAATAGAAAAATACATGAATAGGAAAATAACAAAAGTAACTCATAAATATAAGGACTCGATCGTGCCCGTAGATCGGCGGCCACGCCTCTGATAAACCTTCCATGAGCTGATGTCCTCATCAAAAGGTGATTAACAAAAAACTATTTTTAAAATAAAAATTAGATTAGATGAATAATTGATGATGTCTTCAAGATTAATTAACCCTCCAAGTACTTTTTTTATTGAAAATGAATCATGTCTTGCATGTTTTCGTCTGTTTTTTTTTTAATGATATTTAAATTTGTTAGAAGAAAAGAAATGATCATTTGATGTAACTTATTAGAGTATTTAAGATTTTATGAGATGAGAAGTTATATCCAAAGCTAAAGATATATTGCTTTGTGATTCTGTATGCGATCTTAAGTTTTGCTATGTTTGAAGATGGTTTATTCGTTGATTTTGATAAGTTTTAAAGTGATTAATAATTAGCCAAAATCTATCAATATAATGATGTTTATAGTTTTTATGGCTCGACTATTTTTTTAAGGCAATTTATTATAGGGATGAGTATTATTGTTGCTCCAATTATGAATTGTTTGATGAAAGGTGAGTTAAAATGGATTTTAAATCTGTTAAATTGTACTTAAGTTGCCTTATTTTGATAGTTTCTGAGCTTAATTGTTATGCATTTGGTGTTAGTATTGGAGTACTATTACACTAAGGACATCTTATTTTATTTTTTAGTGATTAATTGAATAAATTCAAATAAATTATTCAAGCCATAATTAAAAATTTTATGTTATGTTGCAAGTTCTTTGATATTGTAGATAATAGTATCTATTACCTAAAGTGTTTTTGTTTTACTTTGATCTTCAAGCTTTAAAATATCTAAGTTCTTCAAATAAGTTAAGGCATAGAAATGCTAAATGATTTCAGCTTCTACAAAAATATTTACTTGTACTTCCTTGATGCTTTGAGTAGAGCTTTAATCCTTCTATGTCAAATGCAACTTAAGGTTATTTGTTTTGATCTTATAAAACAAGAGTTGCCACTGGTAAGGCTTTCAGTGAAAAATTTCAAGATTTAAATAATGATTTATCTTCACTTAACAATGAATTCATGATTAAAGACTATTACTTATTTAAGAGTACTTGTCCTTCTGCTCCTGATTCATCATCAAGGGATATTTTGACTTTAGAATAATATGTCAAAGGTTTTGCTAGATATTTTGATAGACATAAGATCATTGTAAGAGTTGAAGGTAAATGTTTCTATCTAAGGTTGAAAAAATAATACATAGTTGTATATATCTCCATTAATTCCATATAAATCGTGGAATGATGCTAGTCTGGATTTAATGTTAGGTTACCACACACATTAAGGAAATATTACTCTTGTTTTGTGGTGGTGGATCCTTCTTTTCAAAGATGACATATTTAATATTATGCCATAAAATTGTTGATGCGTTTCCTTATATTTTAATATACTCATTAAATTGCATGATTTATCTAAAATAATTATTTTTGATCGAGATTTAAATTTTATTTATTGTTTTTTAAGAACTCTTCGGTAGAAAATGAGAACATAACTTAAATTTTCAACTACTTATCATCCACAAATTAATGGCAAACTAAAGTGTAGCATGAATATCAAACAGGTCATAGCAGCGACAAACCGTGCTGATATTCTAGATCCTGCTCTGATGCGATCTGGCCGTCTAGATCGCAAAATCGAGTTCCCTCATCCCTCAGAGGAAGCAAGAGCTAGAATTTTACAGGTACAATGCTCTGTTTATGAGTTTCCTTTCACTTATTTTATGCAAACTATTGTAACTCTTGGATCAAGAAATGAAATATATCAGAGTTATCATTTTATGCTAATGCTCTTCAATTATCGTTGAAATTTAGATCCACTCAAGGAAAATGAATGTGCATCCTGATGTCAACTTTGAAGAGCTTGCTCGCTCTACAGATGATTTCAATGGAGCTCAATTGAAGGCAGTTTGTGTGGAAGCTGGCATGCTTGCTCTACGTCGAGATGCAACTGAGGTTCCATCCTAAACTTTGTTGAACTTGTTTACTATATTGATTGCATTGATTATTTTGATTTTATTTCTTGTGTTATGGGTTGTTTGGCTTTTGGGTGAAAGTGAGTGAAGAGATTTATCCTAAACTTAGGGGTCAAAGTTTTTTTGTATATATAATTTAAGAGAATTTAATGTTAAGTTTCGTTTGGGACAGCTTTTCACTGTTTTTTCTCGCTGTTTTTAAAGAAATTTTGTGCTGAAAATCTATAGGAGAAAGTAGGAAAATTGACCCAAATAAAATCTTAGGCTTTGTTTGGGACGGTTTTTTCTACTACTTAAAAGAGCTTTTTAAGTATAAAAATGTTAATTTTTAAACAAAAAATTTGTTTTAAGAAGCAATAAAAAGCCGTCTAACGAAACTTTAATGTTGAAGTAAAGCTGCAATTTGCATTTTTTTTCCCATAACGGGGACCTAACAAGATGTTTGTAACTGTTATCTTGCAGGTGATACATGAAGATTTCAATGAAGGCATAATCCAAGTGCAGGCCAAGAAGAAAGCCAGCTTGAACTATTATGCTTAAAGTAGATTCTCATGTTTCCTCCGCTGCTTTCACAAGATTTCTGGCCTCTGTAACATTGAAGTTAGTATTGCAAAAACTAAATTTATGAAACTAAAAAGAAAATCTCTACCCTTTTGGTTCTTATGCTGCTTGAAAATAGAATATAGGCTTCGTTTGAGGCAACTTTCATATTACTTTCTAAATTGGCTTTTTAATACAAAAAAAAATTAAATTCAAAATGTTTTGATAGTAAAAAACTGTTTTAGAAAGCAAGAGGAATTCTTATTGCATTTTAAAGTAGCTTTTTAGTAAAAATTTTAATATTTATATTAAAATTTTATTTTAAGAAGCATTAAGAAAGTCGTGCTAAGAAAGATAAAGAACTTGGAATATATATTAAAAAAATTTAAGGCTTTATTTGAGATAATTTTTTTTTTTCTATTTTTTAAAGTAATTTTTTAGTAAATTATTTTAAGAAGTAATAAAAAAATTGAATGCCCTAATGTAAAACAAAAGAATGTTCTGCAAACATTTCTTGTCTTATTGTTTATTTGCAAGCAAATTATGCATGAAAAATGATCTTATTTTTCATAGAAAAATAATTACGTGTAATAGAGAGTTGAGTATCATTGAATTTATTTTGGTATTGATGTTGTATATATATATTGTATATTGTATTACATTAATTTTAAAATATATTTAATAAGCTCCATGTTAATAAAACTTGTATACAAATGTTCTACAATTTTTTTTTCTTTTTGGTTGCCTCTTTATTTTCGATGTGTTACTTGTTGTTCGGTTTGATTAAATCTCGTTTGTGGTTGTTTAACTAATTAAACAAATAAAATTGAACAGCATTTTTAATATTCGATCTTTAAATAAATAAGCTTGATTAGTTATTACACATCCCGATTAAATTTTTGTGATGATTTATTTATTTTAAATTAGTATTTTCTCAAAAAAAAAACTAACTAATTAACTATTATATTTTAATTTTCAAAAAATAAATATAATTACTATAAAAATATATTCCAAAGAATATCCGCTCATATTTTGCCACAAAGGTGATCGTCGTAAATCCTCCACTTCTTAAGGAGCCATATAAATTAAAATAATAATTATTATTATTATAAATTAAACAACTAATTAATATTTTCAAATCCAAATTTTTCGACGACCAAATTAAATAAGCCTCTCTCAATGTTAATATAAATTATATATATCCAAAATTTATAGCACAAATTTTTCTAATTTTTTTATTAAGAGTGCTATTGTTAGGCTTTATTTGGGATGATTTTTTTAACTCTTTTTAAAGCATCTTTTTTATACTAAAGAGTTACTTAAAGAAACAATAATAAATCAAATAAAGCCTTAGTCACAAGGAAATTTCAAGGGGAAGTACTAATTTATTTATTTTAATTTTATGATGGTAAACATGTTTTTAACAAATTCAAGTGAATATTAAGTGCTTTAAACATTTCTTATATGCTAACTCTAGTGGCATATTAGTAAAATTGAATAGAATAAGATTATTTAAAAACTCAAAAGTTTGATCTTAAATACTCTTATTATTTAACATTAATTGTACGCTTATTTTGAGCATTATCCTACTTGACATATGGACCCAAAAAAAAAATTGTTACCCTGAAAACTTAAGTTTCATTAGGGACATATTTTTTTTTTTATAACAAAAAACAATGGCCTAAAATTATCCTAAATAAGTCAATAAGCCTTATGCTTCATTTGAAACAGCTTTCTTACAACTTCTTGAAACAACTTTTTAAAATAAAATTAAAAATTTTTACTAAAAAATATTTTGAAAAATAATAATATAGCATTATCAAACAAAACCTTAAACAGCAAAAAATTTTGAGAGCAAAAATTTTTTTGCTGTATGCATCCTACTATTCTGAGGATTTTTACTTGTACAGCAACTGGGTGCCTTTTTATCTTTGTTTTGTATGATGAATGAGAAAAGAACATAGGTTTTCAAGTTTTTTTTTTTTTAAATCTTTTTAGAAATAATTGCTTTGTCATTCTATTAAGTGTGGTTGAGGAAGACAAACGATTAGGGCTGCAAACGAACCGAGCCGAGCCGAGTATGTGAGTGTTCATGTTTATGTTCATTTAATATCAGGTTGTTCAAGTTTGGTTCATGTTTGTTCGAGCTTTATTGTTTGTGTTCATGTTTGATTCATTTAAATTAACGAGCGTTCATGTTCAGTTCATGTTTGTCCATTTAGTGCTTATCGAGCTTTAAACAAACAAACAGGAACGAGTTATAAACGAGCTCTACTTTTAGATGTTCATTAACTTAACAAACGAGCTTTATCGGGCTTCCTAACAAACAATTACATCGAGCATGTTCGTGAACTCAATGTCGAGCTCTATTTATATTATTATATTTATTAATTTTATAATCAAATATTAATTGTTTTTATCAAGCTTATTCACGAGTTCAAAATCGAACACGAATCGAGCTTCTTAACGAGCTTAATGTCGAGCATGTTCACGAACTTCAAATAATGTTGTTCGCGAACAAAAATGAGCCAAACACATTAGTGTTCAAGCTTGTTTATTTTAGAATCGAGTATTTAAAATATTGTTCAAGTTTGTTTGTTTAGTTAATTAAACGATCATGAACGAGCTTTAAACTTTAATTTTAAGCTACTTTTGAGCATTACCCTACTCATCATATGGACCCCCAAAAAATAAATTTGTTACCGTAAAAATTTAAGTTTCATTTGGGATAATTTTTTTATTATTTTTTATAACAAAAAACAATGGCCTAAATAAGTCAATAAGCCTTACAAAATTTCATTTGAGACAGCTTTCTTATAACTTCTTAAACAACTTTTTAAAATAAAATTAAAATTTTTATACTAAGCTCTATATTCCACGTGTGGTTGAGGAAGACAAACGATTGTGAAAGAAAAAAAAAAAGTCTAAAAGATGAAGTCATCATTTCAGTAAAAGGGAGTCAAAAGGGCATTTTTTTTTATTACAAAACCAACATTTTGAATAGATGTTTGTAGGTATGCTCCACCTAAAATATACACATTTGAGACATAAAATTTGCAGATGGGTGCTCAGTACAAAGCAGAAGCACACATCTCAAAGAAATGGTGATTTAAATTGATTTGTTCTATCATCTAAGTACTGAATAATGGAGATTTTATTTAAAAAAAAAGGCAGTGCCATTATGAAGAAAATAAGTATATGATATAGAGTTTTACAGGTGGAACCTATTCTCAGGGTGGCTATCACTTGGCCATAAAAGAGGCTTTACAACTGCATCCTCCAACTGCACTTGGATTTGTTGTAACCTGCACATCAAATTTCATTGTAAAAGTTTGCTATAAACTAAGAGTTCTGGATCAAAAGAGTAAAGCAAATATGTAGTCAAAAAATAAAAGAGAGAAATTATATTAGTTCATGACATGGAAAATATGAGGAAATCCTCCGAATGTAGATATAAGTGTTGCAAACATAATCCTTATACATATCAAGAAATGACACTCTTAACTAAGGCTTCGTTTGGGACGGTTTTCTTATTGCTTCTTAAAGCGGCTTTCTAGTTCAAAAATTAAAATTTTAATACTACAAAATTGCTTTAAGAAGCAGCAAGAAAGCCGCCCCAAACTAAGCCTAAGTGGTTGGGTAATGAGAGTGTAATTCATTAAGGTTTTGTTTGGGACGACTTTCTTATTGCTTCTTAAAACAGTTTTTAAGTACAACAATATAGAAAGTTGTTTTAAGAAGCAATAAGAAAACCGTCCCAAACAAACCCTAAAACAGACGTAGAACCAAACAATCTGCTTTTTTTTTAAAAGTTGTTTATATCATGATATCAATATAGTACAAACTGCTCTAGTTTAGCTCCTATTATCAATCGAAATAAAAATTTCTTCACTTCCTATCCTAATATTCAATTGACCTAAAGTCTACTCCATTATTTAGGTAATTTCCCAAAATTTTGATTTGTAGGTCCTGATCCTTTTCCATTAAGAAAAAACACTTATCATTCAAAAAGTAGCAAATAAAGTGTATTCACTAGGGCAATGTTTTCTTATAAAAAAAAAAAATTAATTACGTAGGTCCTATCATCCATATTTCCCTCGAGTGACTTATGTGCCTCTTTTAGTCACAAGAACAATGTCCTCTCACTATCCATGACGCCGCCCATCTCTCACTCATGCGAAGCCTTTGCAATCGATGGATACTCCAATACTAGCCTATCACACCCTATGTCTCTTCCCTCTTGTTCGGCTTGATTGTTTTTCCTCTCTCACTTGTGACTTCAATAGTGCTCACACTCCCTGTGTCCCTTTCGCTCACTTTGGCCTCAACACTTAGCCCTACTTCTCTCCCTTCACTTCATGTGCTCTCTATGAATCACACATAGCTTTCGATCTCCCCCAACATGAGCTCTATACTTGATCGTCTTGTTATTTGACCATGTGCCCTATAAAATCTTCCACGCACAGGCATAAGGCTAAATTTAGTCTTCCTTCTTGAAACAATTCCCACATATGAAGATGCAGGGAATGAGGGGAATGGAAAAGAGTTATCAATCTTTCATCCAGCTAAGTTGAAGACCATATACTAACAATTTTTTATCTAACTGGGTTTTGAAAGCCACCACTTTATCTTTGATCTTTAATCCAACACAAGGTCTCTCCTATGTATCTTTGATTCAAATGATGGGTGTGAATGCTTTTTTACTCCAACAACGACACATAATGGAAAGTTTGATGATGAATTACAAATTATTGTTGAACGACTATCATGGTGGCTGTTTAGTTGATCTAAACTTGTTGATGCGCCAAATCTCTCTGGCTGTCAACCAGAGCAAAATAGGTTGATGTCATAGTTCTCATAACAACTAATGAAGAAATAAGAAAACAAGATAAAAAATAATAACTCTTGAAAAAATGAAAACGAATGCATGTGAAACAATAAGAGACATTCATCTTTAGTTCAACTGATTGAAAGCCATATATGTTGATAATTAATCCAACTTAATTTTATAGAGCACCCCTTTACCTTGATCTTTGGTCCAGCATGAGGCGTTTCCTCTCTCTATTGATTTTTAGTCCGAATATAACTGATTTAATTCTTGTGTTAGGATGAAATTCAATAATAACTTTTGAACAATCAATAAGAAGAGGCTAACACAGTTGTTTAGTGACCTCAACGTTATCAACATGCTTAGGACGTGTTGCCATTATAAAAGACAAACCAAACTCCATTGGCATTGTCAAAGTCCCTTAGGCAAAGAAAGATTGGAAAATAAAAAATAAAAAAATAGGTTGATAGGAACCATAGTAACGATATGAACAAAGAATGCAAAACTGAATTTGCACCTATATTTGGGACGACAAAGAAGATGAAATTTTTTACCAGCAATACACAAGTTTACAAATGTCTTACATGTGATAAAAGTTCACTTAGGGCTGATTGGTTGGAATTTTTTGGGGTGTAAAGTAAACTACATGCAGGAATTTTAACTTTTTGAGTTTTTGGTTTAAATGCAAAAGTAAAGTAAAGCAATATCAGGGTATTCTAAAACCCACACGTTAGCTTATTTTCCGCGTAAAAGGAAATCCCTCAGAATTGAATGAGAACGAATTACATAGGACGTGCGAGAAAGAAAAGTGAAGAAAGAGGTTGATACATCCATCTTCTTCGAAGGCCGCACCAGTGAACGTCATCGCTAAAGCTCGGGAATCACGAGCGTCACAGCTTACCACGCACATTGTGTCGATGGAACATTCCTTTCCCTAGCTTGCGACCGTCACAACTCAAAATCGCGATCAGGCTTGCCTCACGACCGTCACAACTCAAATTCTATTAGGCTCAAATTCACGAACATCATGGCTTGCCCACCACCTGCTTCGCCTTTAGAGGAAGAAAAAGAAGAAAGATGATGATGATACAAAGGCAAGGGTGCAAGTCAAATCATCGTGATAGTATCTTGTCTTCCATTGGTGAGGAAGGCTTCAGATTCTTCAACAGTGAGGAAACATACACTTTCTTCTCCTCGAGGAGTTTCTCCTCTGACTCTTTTGAGTTCTACCACCGCCCCTCATCAAAAAATCTAATTTTTCTTCTTGTCGGCGGAAGACAACGACACTGGCTAGACGAAGTAATGCTTTCAACAATGGTTTTTAGCCTTTGGTTCCTATTTCTTTCTCTGAAGAAAACGAAGCAAAGAAGAAGTATACAGAAGTTCTTACTAAAGTTACAGTTGAATGCATCAATTTTACTTTACTCTACATCCGCTCAACGAAACAGAAAAAATTGTTCTCATATATATACTTTACAGATAACCAAACAATCTCAAAGTATTTACTTTATACAGTATTTATTTTACACTGCATTTCTTTTTCAACAAACCAAACATCCCATTAATGATTGCAAAGCTACAAAAATTAGCTAGTTAGCATTTGAATTTGTAAAAAAGTTAACCAAATTTGAATCAATCCAACAATTGTAATAATGAAACAAATATGTTCATTTTATCCTACAGCAAACAAGCAACCCTACAAACCACCACTATAGGGCAAAGTTGCAAGACCCATTTTGAGTCAACTCCAATGTCTGAATTGTAATTCCAACATACAAGAATTCCAAAATTAAGAACTATAAGCCCCAACCTTTTGAGCAATTTGTAAACAAAACACTAAGCCACAAATTTTAAATTAAATTAATTCCAATGCAAGTCAAGAATCTAAATAAAAAAAGACGGGCTTACCTCATGTTCAAGGTTGTAAACACCATTTATGAGCATTCTTTAAGATGAAAGCCACGACCTAAATAACCCGAACATCACAATGACCATTAACCCAACTTAATTAATTGGGACAATATAAAGATGTAAGCCCCATTAAACCAACCAAATTAATTGGGCCAACTCAAAAGCTAGCAAACGCATCAAGTTACACAAGCTTTCATATGATTATAAGCCCCAACCTAACTAATCAAGCTACCTCATAGTAATGTCATAAGACCCATTATTAGGCTTTCACGTATTTGACACCGTAAGTCCCCTTTTTGGGCATGATAATTCCAATGATTGTAAGTCTCACCATAATTAATAGGGACAACATGAAGTTAGCAAGCCAATTAAATCAATAAGGTCACCTAGCTATAAGGTACGGTCATAAAACTCATTATTGGGCTTTCCTCATCTTCAGCTACTCATAAGCATTCTGATCGATATAAGCTTCAATTCAAACTAAACTTGGGCTAGGTTCAATGTTTACAAGCCTATTGATCAAAATGGGAACACTTGAAATTCTTGAGGTTATCAAGAATGATATTCTATTTCAAAACCATGTTCCCAAAGGATATTGGGGAGAAATGCATGATCCATAAATCAAGTATAAACTTAGTTTATGCAAAAATGTCGAGC
Source organism: Dendrobium catenatum (assembly GCF_001605985.2). Classification (NCBI taxonomy): domain Eukaryota; kingdom Viridiplantae; phylum Streptophyta; class Magnoliopsida; order Asparagales; family Orchidaceae; genus Dendrobium; species Dendrobium catenatum. The sequence goes on along the minus strand of NW_021318618.1, from coordinate 8,447,084 downwards.
TTGCTAATGAATGCAAGCTGGCTTAAATTTTGATTCAACTAGACTCCATGGCCTATTAGAATACAATTTGTTCAGCCAGCCCAAATTCAACATTTTGATTTCAGGTTAGGGTAAAGTTGTTTAAACAAAACTTCACCTATTATCACAAATATTATGATAGTACTCACTGATTTCTTTGTTGGATGCTATAGCCTTCAAATGAGTTATCTTTTAAACACATCAGGCGAACGCAGTTCAAACCTGTTGACTATCAATGATGTGCATGGAGTTACTATCATTGGAACTCTTAACTCAATACATACAGTACCGATAATACAGATGAGTTAAGCTTGTAAAAAACCATACAATCAATAGATGCAATGAAAATATAGCTCTTTATAACAAAGATAGTACCATAAGCTAATGATGGATGAAAGGATCTAACCTGGAAACCAGAGCGAATCAATTCATCAACATAATCAACTGTGGCACCTTTCACAAAATCATAAGATATGTCATCAACCACCAACTTCACGCCATCCTTCTCAAAAATTCTACAAACATAACCATAATAATATGAGAGAATGCCCTCAATAAAGCAGTGTTAATCACTTTATTAATTTCATACCGGTCATCTTCAGTTTTCTTCTCATCCAACAGAAAAGCATACTGAAAACCAGAACAACCACCCGTTTCAACACTTAAACGAAGCATCTTTCCTTTAAAAGATTCTTCCTTTGTATTCAGTTCTTTCAATCTCTACAAAATAGTATGATAAACGAAACAAAAGTTCATTATGGGAAATCATACCGAGACATACAAATTTAAAAGCACAAACCAAATTCCATAATTTAAAGAAAAACAGTAACAAAATACAACCAACTTGTGTTCAAAATGCATCATAATAAAATAATTGCATTGAAAAAACAAAAATAATGCTCCTGAGATAAGATTTCCACTGAGACAATCATATCAGTTAAAACATACTAAATCTCCTCCTAAGAGAATGAGTCGAAAAGAAAAAAAACATCTAAGGTAGGAATTAGGGCATCAAAACATACACCAAGATTGGGAACAACAAATTACTCAAATAAACTAGCTCCAGATGTAATCAAGAACAGGCAAGGGAAGTTACCCTGACGCAGTTATCGGTCATGTACACAGCTGCGTGTTTGTCGGTGGATAATTCCTCTGTGGCTGAGGTCAAAAGCCGCCGGTTCCGCTCGATGTGAACGCGAATTAATGGCATCACCCGGTAGATAAACGATCTCGACATCTTAGGGGCTGTTTGGTAGCAGGATTTATCCCGGATTTGAGCGAAATCCAGCCAAACGGCCAAAAATGCCTCCTTTTCGTGGTAAATCCCGGATTTCCGAAATCCTCTTATTCGGCGTATTTATGGGATTTGGCCGAAGAAGCGCGCGAAAGGGAGAAAGTTACCTTCACAGCGAACGAGCTCCCTTCGCTGCTTCCGATCAAAATGTCGCAACTTCCGATCCAACAGGAAGGGAGCGCCTGTGAGGAGCGATTGAGCGAAGTCGAACAGCGATGCAGGAGCCGAAGAACAGCAAACGAAGAAATACAGGGAAAAGCAAACCGTGGGGCCTAAGCTATGTAAAGAATAGTGCAAATCTAAATAACTTATTTTAATGAAAATTATTATATTTAATTAATTAACTAATTAATAATTAATAAAGTTATTAAATTATGTTAATTATAGTTTCATTTCAATTAGATAAAAAATTTGATTAGCTATAGCTGATACTATTTTTATTTAATTTTTCTAAATAAAAATAATGAGTTAATTAATGTAATTAATTTATTTAATAAAATTTATATTTATTAATTATATTTTGTATGATTTAAATAATCTATTTCGAGGACTTGAGGATTTGCTACTATTTTGCAATTATTTTCTTAAATATTTAGATAATTCTAAAAACTATTAATATTAAAAAAATAGAAGATTATTTAAAATGAGTAAACTAATCTTAAATCTAATTTTTATCATAACTTTGTTATATTTTATTTGAACTTCTATTAATGTACTTTAATTATCCAAGGAATTCATATCAAATATATTAACCACTTTAAATCCTGAATTGAATAGTCAAACAGTCACACATGAATTATCATACATGTTACCAAACAGTTTCTAAGACTTAACCTCCCTATAATTTCATAAATCCGGATTTAGAGAATTTACTAAATTTTTCTTAAATGAAATCATAGGTGCTACCAAACCTCCCTTAAACTCCCTATCCCTTGCCCTAGATCATAGCAAATGGAGGAAGATATGGAGAAAAGAAGAGAGAAAGAGAAGGATAGAGATTAGTGGTGGTTTGGTGGAGACCAAGCTCATCATTTTCAATTATGATGGGAAATCAACATTGTTCGCCGTGAGCATCGACAAAATACAACGAAGGGATGCCACGAGAACTTTAACCTAAATCATGCTGAATAGCCAAAATGACAACTTTAAAATCCTACAAATTTACACTCTCGTGAGAATTCCCTTCAAATTTACACACACATAAATCCCGTTCTCCTCCATTTTGCCCTAAATCCCGTATTTAGAGCTTCTCCAGCCGTTCGGCAAACAAGCGAATGAAGAGCCTCATACGTCTCAACCGAACTCCATTTTTGTCGTCATTTAGTTGCTGATGAACAGTTCACTTTCACCATTTCTTTCTCTCTACCGAACTCAGTATGAGAAAGGCGCGAAAGAAACGACAATGATTTCGAGGCAAAATGGCGTTCCACTGAAGATGAATCATGACACTTTTTGATTTTACTGCATTTTGAAATGAAAAATGAGAGTTCAATTGGAGATACCCTTTTGAAATTTAGCAAACCATAGCAAGGGAAATATGAGAATTACTTAGTTCAACAACAAGCTCCCATCGCGTGCCTGCCTTACATTCATCGATAGCTTTCAGCAAGAGCGCAAAGAGTAGAGAGGACAGACGAGAACTTTTATTTTAATAAATTGAATAATTAAATCTATTAAAAAAATAAATTAATTAAAATTTTACAAAATAGAATCTATAAAATTAAATCAGATAAATTAAATATACAAATTAAAATTCTAAATTAATAATAATTAATTACAAAAATAAGCTAAATTATTTGATAATATTATGAGTTAATAAGAACATGCTTTGACCTTTAAATAATTAGATATAATTCCAACAATATTACTTCACCAATAAAAAAAATTAAATACCATATTGATAGTTTCTTTTCTTAAAATTGTCATTTAAATATTATTTAATTGATTTAATCATAAAACTAGACCTAAATTGGAGGGATTTATATGATAATTACCATATAACTTTGGGAATTGAACAACACATTTTAAGTTTAGATTTGCACTGGACAATCTTTCTCAATAAAATATTAACAAACTATCAGAAGACCACAATAACGAAAAAGGTTAGTTGCGAAAGCAACAGAGTTGAGGTTCAACACAACATATTTGCATGTTACTGTGTGAGGCTGAAGAATAGAAATCATCCATTTGAGGCATAACTCAAAAAAGAGAAAACTGCAGCATGTGGCAGATTAAGAATTACAGAACAAGTTGGAAGTGAGGATCGTTTACAAATAATTTTATAAAACATAAACTAGAGCAAAGCAAAGCATAAGTATCAATAAGAACACAACAAAGCCTATCATGAAGGTTGTACTAGGCCAAATAACCAAGGTAGAAGAAGTATAATGGTGACAGAAGTTGATTTGTCTGAGTGTAAAGAATAAATCATCCATTTTCAACGTAGCCATGAAAAATAAAATTATGGTAGGATGTAGATTCAGAGTTCGCAAAGCAAATCCAATTAAGAATCATTTAAGTAAAAATTATGCAAATCAATTGATCGAAAGACGCCAACAAAGGAGGCTCAGAATTGCCCAGTTTTCATCAAAATGATATAAAGGATGATAGTGCATGCAATACGTTTGGTTTTGGGTCTGAAGAAAAAGAAGAAGAAAAAGAAGAAGATAGAAGAAGAAGATACCGTTGCTGCTGCTGTTGACGAATTATCAAAATTAATAAAAGCAGTATGAAACAGCAAGGAAATCGGTTGCCTGCATTTAGGCCCTCCAGGATCACCTTGCGACATCTGCTTGGGCACATCATCAGAGCCTCTTCAAGTAAGAAGATATTTACAACAAAACATTATGATATAAGTACAAATTTATTGATAAGATCACAGAATTCACACAAGAGGATGGCACAATGACTAAAAAGGATATCAGATGGAGGAGAAAGATGAATAATTATATATTAAAATTTTGTTTAGGATGCTATTTTTCATTCCATTTGTTTATAGAGATAATATAATAGAGGAACTTGCAAAACAATCATAAACGAAATTGTCCTTTTAAATGTCTGAACTATATTTACCAAAAGATATTTGGTATTTTTTTTCAATTTGAACAGCTCAACTTCTTTCTGGAAGAGTCTGTTTCGGGTGGCTGCAAATAGGGGTGCAATTGAGTCAAGCCAGCTAGCTAGAAATTAAGAAAAAGATACAGTACTGAGATAAATTTCATCCTAGCTGTTGGGAAAAGCAGCCCATACAGACTGTTGAAGGCAAGAAAATTATGTTTGGATAAACCAATTGTTGAGGTGGCAAAAAGCTCTATCTCAACCATTGCTGCCAGCCTGCCACCAAATGAAGTAAAGAAGCAACAAGGGATGTTCACCATAAAACCAACACAAGCCGCGCATTTGGAAAGGAAGCAGACAGGATAACATAGAGCAGAACGATAAACATGGTTGAAGTTGTTTACCAATATATCCACAGCATCTTTTGTGGTGCCACTGGATGGTGCAGATAAATACAACAGCTTATCTTCAGATTTGAACAAAAAATTGTATTGCTGTAAATATCAACCTTCCAATATGTTAAAAATCCCAACCATCCCTTGGCCCTTGATCCCAGGGCCGGCATTAAGATCCGTGAGAGGCTCACCTAGATCACTTTGTTAAATCTCATCTATCCCTTCACCCTTGATCAGAACCCAGCACTCAACAAATGGATATGACAGTTGCGAGATGCTGTTGATGAGGCAGATGATGTGCTTGATGAGTTTGAGTACATGAAGCTTGAAAAAAAGCTGACCAAAAACAAGAAGCAGAGAAAGGTGCGTTCCATCATGAAATCCATAAATAAAAGACTGTCAAAATTGGCAAACATGCTCTCAAAATTGATCACAAATTGAAGAGGCTGGAGGAGGTTGTGCTGAAACTAGATAAAGTTTCAGCTGGGGTTAGTACTTTTCTTCATCTTCTAGATGGCACAAAGCAGGAGCAGCAGCGTGGTGTTGTTCGAAGCACGTGAAACAGGATCCTTGCCTACAAATGATCTAATCAGTAGAGGCGAGTCTACGACGTTTGTTATGCAGTGGTTGAGGAAGCCATCAAATGAGCCTAGGACAACAAGGTTCAGAAACATTTCACTTCTATCTATAACGAGTCATGGTGGTATGGGAAAGACAACTCTCTTGCAACATGTTTATGAAGATGAAATGACAAAGGAATTTGATCTTAAAATGTGGGATTGTGTTTCCAACCACTTTGATGTGAAAAAAGTCTTTCTACGATGCACAGATACGGACACAGCGACTCATTTGAAGACATTTGAGGTACTTCAAGATAGTCTTCGGGCCGAGATGATGTCCAAAAAGTTCTTACTTGTGCTGGATGACATTTGGGAGAATGATGAGCAGGATAAAGAAAAATGGGAGAAGTTGCTTGCTCCTCTGGCTTATGGGAAAACTGGAAGTAGAATTTTGGTAACAACTCGAATGGATTCAGTTGCTATGATGATTGCAACGGTCGCTAAAAAGAAGACGGAAATATTTAGATTAGAGGACTTGGAGGAAGATCAGTGTTTGCAGCACCTGAACTCTCATGCATTTGCTGGTGTAGAGAACCCCTCTGATGATCATAAAAAATTAAGAGCCATTGCTGGAGAGAGTTAAAAAGCTTTTAGAATCTCCAATGGCTGCAAAGGTCATTGGTGGTGTTCTGAATGACATATCCATGTAAAGCTTGTCTGGATCACGCCGATCTCCTTCTATATTTGAGTGGTTGATTTAGGAAGAATTATATTAAGGCAATTATGCATGATTCTGTAGTTATTTGTTTCTTTAAATAAGGATAGTTTTGTATATATAAAAAAAAGTTGAGGTCCACAACACAACATATTTGCATGTTAAAGTGTGAGATTGAAGAAAAAAATCAACCATTTGACGCATAACTCAAAAAAGAGAAAACTGCAGCATGTGGCAGATTAAGAATTACAGAACAAGTTGAAGTGAGGATCGTTTACAAATAATTTTATAAAATATAAACTAGAGCAAAGCAAAGCATAAGTATCAATAAGAACACAACAAAGCCTATAATGAAGGTTGTACTAGGCCAAATAACCAAGGTAGAAGAAGTATAATGGTGACAGAAGTTGATTTGTCTGAGTGTAAAGAATAAATCATCCATTTTCAACGTAGCCATGAAAAATAAAATTATGGTAGGATGTAGATTCAGAGTTCGCAAAGGAAATCCAATTAAGAATCATTTAAGTAAAAATTATGCAAATCAATTGATCGAAAGACGCCAACAAAGGAGGCTCAGAATTGCCCAGTTTTCATCAAAATGATACAAAGGATGATAGTGCATGCAATACGTTTGTTTTTGGGTCTGAAGAAGAAGAAGAAGAAGACTAAAAAGATGATGATGATGATGCATACATGCAGTATGAAACAGAAAGGAAATCGGTTGCCTGCATTTAGACCTTCCAGGATCACCTTGCGACATCTGCTTGGGCACATCATCATAGCCCCTTCAAGTAAGAAGACATTTACAACAAAAAATTATGATATAACTACAAATTTACTGATAAACTCACAGAATTCACACAAGAGGATGGCACAATGACTAAAAATGATAACAGATGGAGGAGAAATATGAATAATTATATATTAAATTTTTGTTTGAGAAGCTAATTTTTATTCCTTTTGTTTATAGAGATAATGATGAGGTCATCGACAGGAAGTTTTGGCGAGTCTACCAGAGACGACATCGGAGATCGACGGC
>NW_021318618.1:8428166-8435634 GCF_001605985.2 Dendrobium catenatum | reverse complement strand
CAAATTGAGTTTGAGAAACATTTGTATCACGTCATAACTTATGCTCAATTACTCTCTCCCATTGTTTTAATATATGACACATCAACTTAATTCCCCTATGAGATTTAAAATAGTCTCTGGGCTTTTTGGTTGCAACTGAGATTTGTTTGATGGTTATTGAGTTGAGAACTTACTGCAAGCTGCGATGCATTGTTGTTTGTTATTTTTTTTTCAGAGTTGCTTTGCATCTGGATTTGTGAAGCAGACGATGCTTTGGAATGGTTATGTGCACCCTCTATTTTTCACTATGTTAGCTGGGAAACACCTTTTTAATGATGCATCAAAGGGAATTTGTGTCTATTTGTAATCTTTATTCTTTTTGTAAAATTTGACTATAGATTCTTCATAATACCCCTAGACGAATAGTCCCCAGATTTTTATTTGGGCTAAAATCCTTCAAAATGACTTTTGGGCCAAAGCACCCCAAAGCAGGGATAATCTCTTATTTAATCCCTTGTTTTTCCTTCATTTCCTTTCAATTAATCCAATCATCTAAACACTTATCAATGTCACTACGTAGGAAAGCAGAAAAAAAATCGGAAAATATGAAAATCATAGTTGGAAACTTCATGGATGAGGGGAAAGCTTGGAAGATTATAGTTTGTACTTTCAATGAGAAAGGACGACATTTTTAGAGTTTGTTTGGTTTCAAGTGGGAGTAGGTTTAATGCCATTGAGCAACATGGATGGCCTGTGGATAGAATCATCTGCGGGAAATTGTTGTTGCTATACATTTACAATTTTAGGTGGTATGCCTAGTAAAATAAATGTTTAGAAAGGTGCACCTGCACCTCCAGGGCTGCAAGCGAACCAAGCGTTCGACGAGCTACTCAATGCTCGGTTCGATTAAAGCTCATTTGTGATCCTTTAACTAACTTAACAAACAAACTTGAACAACATTTTAAATACTCGATCCTTAAATAAACAAGCTTGAACACTTATATGTTCGGTTCATTTATGTTCATGAACAACATCATTTGAAGCTTCAACAATGTGTTCCTGGAAGTTGGTTTCAACAGATTACAATAATGCCCAAAGAAAGCTATTGCGTACATTCTAATTCTTAAATTAATATGATGATCTAAATAGGGCAAGTCTGAGCCTAATTTATTCTGATTGTTTGGTCTGCAAGAACCTGCTAAAATTTTTTACGGGTGTTTTCATTTAATTGACTTTTTGAGCTAGCGGTGTATAAGCGTTTTTGATGAAGATTTACTTTTTTAAGTGACTCTGCTACATGCTACGTTTTAGTAACTACAATTTATCTTGTTATGTAGTCTCAGATGCATGAAAATGCCAAGATATTTATTAAGCCTTGCTGTTGTTACTAGTATATCATTGCCTTGTTTTTTATACGTGAGCTGGAAGAAACATAACGCAAGAACAAGCTCTCCCTCTCTCATGATCTTGTTTTTGAAGAAGACCCAAATGCCTTGCTCTAATAATGTTAAATTTAGAGAATTGGAGAGGGAAAAAGCTTTGTTTATTATACAAAACTATCCCTATTTAAAGAAACAAATAACTAGAGAATCATGCATAATTGTCTTAATATAATCCTTCCTAAATTAGCAACCCAAATATGGAAGGATATCGGCGTGATCCCGGTTTGCTTCCTAGGGATCCCCATGCTGGTTGTAAGATTAAGGGCCAAGGGGCGGTTGAGATTTAACAACTTGATCTAGGTGAGCCTCCCACGGATCTTCATGCTGGCCGAGGGATGGTTGGGATTTTAATATATTGAAGGTTGATATTTACAGCAATACAATTGTTTGTTCAAATTTGAAGATAAGTTGTATTTATCTGCACCATCTAGTCGCACCGCAAAAGATGTTGTGGAAATATTGGTAAACAACTTCAACCATGTTTATCGTTCTGCTTTATGTTATCTTGTATGCTTCCTTTCCAAATGCGTTGCTTGGGTTGGTTTTATGGTGAACATCCATTGTTGCTTCTTTACTTCATTTGGTGGCAGCTGGCAGCAATGGTTGAGATAGAGCTTTTTGCCATCCTCAACAATTGGTTTATCGAAACATAATTTTCTTGCCTTCAACAGTCTGTATGGGTTGCTTTTCCCAACAGCTCGGATGAAATTTATCTCAGCACTTTATCTTTTCTAGCTAGTTGGCTTGACTCAGTTGCACCCCTATTTGCAGCCACCGGAAATAGACTTTTCCAGAAAAGAAGTTGGGCAGTTCAAATTGAAAAAAAATACCAAAAATCTTTTGGTAAATATAGTTCAAACATGTAAAAGGACAATTTCTTTTATGTTTGTTTTGCAAGTTCCTCTATTATATTATCTCTAGAAACAATTGGAATGAAAATTAGCATCTCAAACAAAAATTTAATACATATTTATTCATCTTTCTCCTCCATATGTATCCTTTTTAGTGATTATGCCATCCTATTGTGTGAATTCTGTGTGTTTATCAGTAAATATGTAGTTATATCATAATGTTTTGTTGTAAATGTCTTCTTACACGAGGGGCTATGATGATGTGCCCAAGCAGATGCCGCAGGGTGATCCTGGAAGGTCTAAATGCAGGCAACCGATTTCCTTGCTGTTTCATACTGCTTGTATTCATTTTGATAATTCGTCAACAGCAACAGCAACGGTATTTTCATCACCTTATTCTTCTTCTTCTTCTTTTTCTTCAGACCCTTCATATCATTTTGATGATGAAAACTGGGCAATTCTGAGCCTCCTTTATTGGTGTCTTTCGATCAATTGATTTGCATAATTTTTACTTAAATGATTCTTAATTGGATTTGCTTTGCGATAACTGAATCTACATCCTACAATAATTTTATTATTCATGGCTATGTTGAAAATGGATGATTTTATTCTTTACACTCAAACATATCAACTTACAAATATGCTTGTGTTGGACCTCAATATTTATCACACCATTATACTTCTTCTACCTTGTTTATTTCGCCTAGTACAGCATTCATTCTTGGTTTAGTTGTGTTCTTATTGATACTGAAGGTTTATTGTTCAATTTGTTCTGTAATTCTTAATCTGCCACATGCTGCAGTTTTCTCTTTTTTGAGTTATGCCTCAAATGGATGATTTCTATTCTTCAGTTTCACTCAGCGTCTTGCAAATATGTTGTGTTGAACCTCAACTTTGTTGCTTTCAGAACTATACTTTTCTCTTTCTTTCACAACTAACCTTTTTTGTTTTTGTGTTCTTCCAATAGTTTGTTATTATTTTATTGAAAAATAGATGCAAGAAAGATTGTCCAGTGTAAAACTAAACATAAAATGTGGTGTTCAATTCCCAGTTATATGGTAATCATCATATAAATCCCACCAATTTAGGTCTCTTTTTATGTTCATCTTTTAGTAATGGACTTAAAGAGAATAGCTAAGGCTCTGTTTCGAATAGCTTTTGGATACTTTTGTTTGTTAATTTAAAAAAAAAAAAAAAATTGTATTGAGAAGTTGTTTAAAAAAAAAATTTGTATTGAGTGAAGCGTTGGTCTGAATTGGCTGCATGTATAGTAAAAGACAATCTGTACAACAAGAAAATGATTTAGAAGTAATCATGGCTTGGTTTCTGATGGGATGAAAGAATCTTCAATAAAAATGAAAAAATAATGTCATGAATGATCGTATACCTTTAATTAGGAGATTTATGGTTCCAACTCAGTTGATTAAGGCTTTTTATTTAGTCTATTTTATTTATAAGCATTTTATTAAATCAATTAAATAATATGTAAATGATAATTTTCTGAAAACATACTATAAATATGATATTTAAATTTTTTTACTGGTGAAGTCATATTGTTGGAATTATTTCTAATTATTTAAAGGTCAAATACTAATCCTAATTTTGTTACTTGTTATTACTACCTTTTGTTGTTTTCTTTTTAATTTCTAAAATTTTATGAAATGAAAAAGTATTTTTATAATTAGAAGAATAATTAAGTTATTTTTTACATAATCAATATTATAGTTTTTATGATTAATTATAATTATTAATAATATTAGAAAAAATTATATGTTTTTCTTAAAATAATACTAATAAAAAATCAACATAATAAGAAGTTAAGACATTTTATTCACCAAATTTGTACCAAAAAAAAGAAAAAATCAACCTAAATAATAAAAAAAGATATTTTAGATATGCTAAATGTCCAAAAGCTCATCTATTTTAAATAAAACCATGAGTAGACATTTATAGCAGTAACACTAAATGGCACAATCTTTGAATAATAGATAATTATATAGATCTCTAGAAGCCCAAAGAAACATCATAAATTATAAGCATTATTAGTAGAAAATCAAAATGTAGTCCGGTAAATATAATTAAATAGTACTAGATCATGATCATAAATAACTCCATCTCAACTCTAATTAAAATTGAGTTTTAGCATGATAATCTCTTTGTCAAGTTTTATTATAGGTGCGAAGATGCCCTTGGTAACTTACAAATGAAGAGGCCAACCAACAATTAGACATTTATCTTTCAGAATAACACAAACTCGTTGGTCTGTTGATACATGATGCTCAATAAGCCCTTAAATTGTAGATTGTTTCGCTATCTTAAGTAGAAGAGCTTGGCATTTCACAATAAGAGATGTTCCAAGAATTATAAATTGTGTTGCTATTTAAGTAAAAGAAAAAGAATTAACCAAAAAAATGTTTCAAAAGCTAAATATGTTTTCTTAAAACAAAGTCTTTGATTAAAAATGTTTGTGAAAGATTTCTCCTCATGTTGAAAGTTAGAGCACATAAATCAGATATAAGAACCATAAGTTGTATGCATATATTTTTAAAAATAAAATATGCACGTCAATCATTAACAAAATGCAGCAAATGCATGTGAATAAAAATTCAAGTTATGAATATTTTTATTATATTATCATAAAGAGAAATATCCACATGTTTTAATATGATCAATCTAATTTATTATTAATTACATCCAAACCAAACATCCAAGATGTAATTATTAGGTAAATAATATTTATTTTCCACATAATTCTTAGAGGCAAAACACAATAGAAAGAGAGGTGAGAGGCATCTTCGCCAAAATAAGAACAAATGGTGAAGAATAGCCAAAGAGGTGTGCAAGGAAAGATAAATTGTTACTTTGTAGTGAACTGCAGTCTTGACTTTCTATCTCATAAGAGAAGAAGGTGAAGAAGCTTTTTTAGTGACTCCTTCAAAACTCTTTCTTCATGAAGCGAAGCACCTGAATTGCTAATAACATTGTAGAAAAAGACAAAAAAGCTTCTTTAGCAGCTCTTTTATAACCCTTCTTCGTGCAAAGAAAGTGAAGCCAACGATGTTGTGGAAGAAGGCGAAGAGGCTTAATAATTAAGGAAGAAACATACCTTCGTAGTGAGCTACCATTATAGAATAAGGCATAAAAGTTTATTTTGTAACTCTTTCAAAACTCATCTCCACACAACATATGTGAACCCATCAGATAAGGAGAGGCTAATAGAGAAGAAACGAGGAGGGTTAATAACAAAGAAATGAAGAGGTGCTAGTAATCAAAAGTGGATATTTATTTTGGTATTAAAATTTGATGGTTATGATATTTTTGGGAATAATCATAAGCCGCTTTTATATAGTGTCATAAATAGTATGAATAATCACAAGCCGATTTTCTTTTTGAATATGGGCTTAGCAGACTTGGCTTTGACCCGCTGAACTCAAGGGAGGTGGTCTTGGGGCTTGGCTTGGTCAATTTGACCAAGTCAACCCCTTGACCCAAGGGGTTGAGCCAAAATAAGGTCAACACCTTCCTAAAATAACTAATATCAATTTAAAAAGTGTCTTTTTTTGAAATTAATTATATATTGGAATTTCAAATACTTTTCTCTTTGATAGTCCTTAATTAGAAAGCCTCTCAATTACATAAATCTGAAATTAATTTCATATTTAATTTCAATCTCTAATTAATACATATGGCGCAGCCTTAACCCCACTTAGAACTCCCCATAAATACCCCCTAAACCACTAGCCCCTATAGCCCTATTTGGGATAATTTGGAATTCAAATTATTCATTTTCCCTCTTGAAAAATATGAAATTAACTATAAATTTTGTAATTTACTTCTTCCACATCCTTAGCCATAAACCAAAGGAATCCCCTACTACAACCCAAACTATCCTCCTCCCTTTCTCCCTCTACCCAAACCCGCAAGCAGTCGGCTTCTCACCTCCCTTCCTCCTCAAGTCGTTGGCCCCCTATAAGGATCCCAAGAAAGGAGTCTCACGTATTCATGGATGGTCAATCCTAAAGTCGACCACGATTTTGTGTATGATTCTCAAGGGCAAATTGACATACTTCAATTGCGATTCTTCGATCCTGATTGGTAGCTAGAAGATCCCGTCGACCACTATGTTGACCGCATACTATTCCACCTATCCGAGACTATTGACAAAAAATGATCATTGGACAATGGAAACTCATCGGACATCCACCTACATCTCCTCCTTCGGCTACCTTCCCGTGGATCATGACCATCGACGTCCTATCTCTCTTGTTGGCATCGTTTAGATTGTTGAAAGTCTCTCTACGCTAAAGCTTTTCATAGAGTGTGAGTGAGAGAGGAAACTCTAGCATAAAGTTCTAAATATTAACCCGTGGATTCTTATTATGACATTTTGTTGGCGGAATCTTTGAAATCGAGTTTTGAAAAATAATAGTTTTATTTCGAAATTTAGAATTGACTTTTAGATTCAAATTTAGAGGTCGAATATCCCATTAGAAAAGTCATACCACTTCGAGAAGTCCAAATCTAAAATTACAAATCCTACCTTGAATATCATAACCAGATTAGAGATAGAACCACATATGACCTCGAAAGGCCAAAATGAAGTTCTATCTAAATTCTAGCTATGGTATCCTTAGTAAATTATTGTCGATCTAATGCCCAAAGCCTTATGAACAAATGACATAACTCCCGTAAGGAAAATATATCATTGCTTAATAATTGTTCGGGCATAACGATAACAATCGTTGTTGGTTGAATTTTTCCAAAGAATACTGATTTGAGTTTTAAAATTTTCTTTTGGGAAATTTGGGATTAAGCTTAGTTTTCAATTACGAGATCGAGCAGATTATTAGAGATGATATATCGCCTCTGTGGTGTAGTATGCTCAGGTTAGACTGCTTTTGATCAGTTATTTGCTTGTTTTTCTCTATTTCTCATATTCTCCTCTTATTAGGTTACATGTCTAAGGGAATATCAAGGTGTAAAGGTAGTCTGCTTTTGATCCATACTTCGATTCAATTGCAAGACAGTACAATGATATTGTAAAGGTACATTTATACTCTCAATTAAGGCTATATATATATTCTCTCAATTAAGGCTTCGTTTGGGACGGCTTTCTTACTGCTTCTTAAAGAAGTTTTTTAGTACAAACATTTAAATTTTTATACAAAAAAATTGTCACGACCCGACCCGATGGGG
>NW_021318618.1:8401481-8428066 GCF_001605985.2 Dendrobium catenatum | reverse complement strand
AAGGTGATGACTGTAACTAAAATTAAGTAGTCACAGTTATATCGTACCCAAAGAAATCTCAAATCCAACATGCACTCAAGCTTGAAAGTTAAAAAAAGAGAAATCTTATACAAACAAAATTCCTAGCTATATACCTCAAAAGATTTATTTATAGAATCCACATTCTCTATGCTCCTAGATAGTTGGCATAGAAACAATTAAATTCAAGTTTAAATTAATTCCATAGACAAAATAGCAATCAAACTATGACAGTTGAAGACCACAAACCTTCTTAAAGGAAAGCGCATGTAACCAATTTTATGAGGTCATCGACAGACATTTTAGGCAGGTTTATCGGCGAAGGAATCGTAGATCGACGGCTACGATCGGGAGTTTATATTTTTGATGTTGTCATGTTATTTTATTTTATGTATCTTTTATTTCATGTACTAGTGACGATTTCACCCTTATGAAGGCATAGTGTTTATTGTAGCCCAAGGGGCATGTGAGTCTTTTTTCTTTTCATGCTTTGAGACCTTTATAAAGGGGTCTCCTCTTATTGTATGAGCTTAATGTTGGATTAATGAAAAATTTCTGAGAGTTTTCTTTGTCTTCATGCTTGAGAGCTTGAGAGAAAGAGAGGAGGCCGAGGAGAGGCTCCATCCGAAATACCCAACAGACACCATTGGTGAGCTCTTGGCTTTTTATTTTATTTTACTGTTTTCCTCTTTCCCCACCACCTCCCCCATTCACCCGTCCCCTTCCCCCTCTGCAGCCGGTCCAGCAATTCCCACATCCACCCGAACCCGCCTCTCTCCCCTCTCCCGTGGCCTGCAGCCGACTCAAACCCAGGCCCCTGATCCCGCCGATCTCCCATCCCGTCCCCCTCTTGCCGCCGGCTGGACAAGCCGGCGGCCCCAACACAACCCCGCCTCCTCCTCTACAGCCGGCCCTCCTCTCCCCTGGCTAATCCCGCCGGCTTCAGTGCAAGGAGAAATTTGAATTCAGCCATCAATTCTCTTTATTTACTTTCCTAATTTGACTCCTCAAATTAGTGAATAATTGATTGAGGATTAATGACCCAAATTCAAATTCAAATTTCCCTCCCCTCTCATTTGAAACTTCCCTAATTAATTAAAATCTGAAATTAAAGCTCAGATTTTTAATTAAAACCTCGGGGCCCACTAATTAATCAAGTCCCCTCCCTTTTCCCCTTGCTTGGCCGGCCCCCCTCCACCTAGTTTTCTCTCTCTACTTGCAACCTAAGCACCTCATAATTACCCTCTTAATTTTCCCTCCTTAACCGCCCCTCTCTCCCACCTAATTAAGGGAAATCTTAGGAGTAAATAACGGCTCCTTCCTCCACCCAAAATCTGAAATTCAACTTCAGATTTTTCCTCCCATCCTCTCCATAGCTCACAGCCCAATCCCTTCTCTTGTCTCCTTCGATCCCTTCTTCAATGACGAATGGCGGATACGGAGTTTGAGTGGGGATTAGTGTTCCACGCCGACGGGAGCATTGATATCCTACGCTCTCCTTGCTTCGATGTAGGATTTGAGGACGACGCCACAATCGAAGAGTACTTGGAGCGAGTCGTCCCGATTCTCGCAAGTATTTTCGACCGACAATTTCGTGGTTACACTTGGACGATCATCGGACGCCATCCGCCACCGCCTTCCCCGACAAATACCTCTCCGATAACAAAGTCTTTCGTCGCCTTCTCCGTAGTGGTACTCTTCATCCTCGCATGGTTCTTTCTCCTCCGCTAAAGCCCAAGAGTGAACGAGAGAGAGAGCGGTACTCAAGGTGAAATTCTTCATTATTAATTGTGGGATTTTGTTATGAGCAATTAAGTAGATCTTTTTATTTTGGAAGTGCTATGAATTGTTTGGTTATCTCAAGGCAAATCTTCGCCTAAGCAAGTTAATTACCGAGAACGATTTAAGCCTTTATTTTATTGGTAATAAAATTTGTTTGACAACGCTTTGAATAACTTTCATTTTATTTTCCAAATGCAATTCCTAGATTGATTCACATCACAATTAATTTGAAATTCACGAGGGGCCTCAATAAGCCACTGAATCACAACCTATACCACCCGCAAGAGACATGCCATAAAATCCTTCTACAAGGCCAAAAATAACTACTTAAAATGTGGTTAAAACATAATACAAGTAGCCACCACCCAATTCAAACTCCATCACTGAAGACTTAAGTTAAATGAATAATTCTAAATCTCAACCATCCAAGGGAACGCTAACTACCATATAATGCCTAAATTCCACCACCATAAGATAAGGAAAACTGCAGCCAACACTTACCAAATTCTGAATTCTTATAGAATATTGCAACAATGCAAAGGCAGCAGTCCCTTATGGCTCCCCGTAAAAAAATTGTGTAAATTAATCAAAACTAAATAAAGACTAAAATCATGCCAAACTTCAAAGATTTTTATCAATTCATAGTAAAATTCGCTCCAAATTATTTAGTGCGCCTAAATGATTTCAAGAAAGCTTTTCTTTTGTGTAGGTCTTATGAAAAAGTGATCAACAACCTGAACACTGTCTAAAGCAGCTGTTCAAACTACCTTACCAAGGTAAACCAATGATGCTAAATCCTATGAAGTGGAGTAAAAATACTTTTACAAGTAGAATTACAATTACACAGAAAAGAGAAGATAAACAAGGCTCAATGGCCAGATATTAAGAGAAAAAAAGGCAAATTAAGGGCAGTGTGCTATATGTGGAATACAGTTTTTCTACTACTAAAATATTATTTACAATTTTCAAGTTTCGCAATGCTTGACAAACAACAGAAAGTATGTATGATCACCTTTATTCGATCATCGTTACTAAATCCATCAAGCTGATTAAGCAGTTCCAACATTGTTCGTTGAACTTCTCTATCACCACTTACTTCACTGCAATAGCATGATAGAAATTCAAAGCATTATATTTCATGTGATGATAGACGTAATATGAAGGGGAAAAAAATCCATAAAATGATGGCTTCCAGAAGATCATTGTAATAGAGATTAAAATTGTTACGCAAGATGATCCAACAACATTATATCAACCTCAAAACGATGTCACACTAAATATCTCAATATCCCATGTTTACATGTCAAGGTTAGATCTCAAGTTCAAACCAGCAATATTGGCCCAGCTTCAATAAAATGTTCAACAGAAACACATTCATAGAATGCTCTCCAGAGTTCAAATACACAAATAGAATTTCCAATTTAGAAATAGAAAATTTTACTTCTTAAAGCTCATTCATGGAGTTGCAAGCAGTAGCTTTCTTATGTCACATGAGATATAAATGAATACAAGGAACCCATTTTAAAGAGAACTGTTCCCAAATGCTAATGTTGAACTAGTCAAATTTTCAAAGAAGTTTAATTGAGTACTTATGTGGATTCATTTATATCTCCACTCATGGAGTTCCTGCAAATGTAAAGTCTCAAGAATGTCAAAGAGAGTGAAATCAAACTAGGCCAATAAAGCGTCAAATAAACTAATAGTTAAACACATTTTGTAACTAAAAGCTTAAGCCTATATATGAGGGTCAATCACTTCATATTTTTTAACTAACAAGTTTTTTAACCATCCGATGCGTGGGACTAAACCCAAATTCTTATGTGTTTTAATAATCTCCCTCTCACTTGAGAACTCTCTACATCTGTCAATACTTCCCCATAAATGGAAACATTTTTTTTAACATCATTAAGACTCATGCACTAAGAGCTAGCTCAACTATGTGGTGATACAGCGGGACTTGCTGGAACTTTGCTTCAACATGGTAGAAAGTGGCCAAGACATGTGAGACCAAAAACCGCAAGAACCACTTGATCACAGTCAAACCATTGGCTTTGATACCACTTGTTAAGGAATGTGAAACCAAAGGATATCAAAGTTAGGCTAGATACACAATGGTTAAACCCTATTTTAACCCAAACGTTTGAGCTCATGGGTGAGGGCTGGTATCTCTACACCAATAAGATTTTTAACATCAGGGATTAAATCAAAATTATCACGAGCCTTAACAAGAGTTGATGTAAACAACATTACCCTAAATTTGCAAAAGACTATTTCCATGACACAAACTTGAGACCTCGACTGAAGCAACATAACCACTACTCCAAGTTCACCCTATTAATTGAGGATTTAAAGATTATATGGAGATTATAACTATATCAATGTTTCCAATTCAACAGTGTCATCAGGAAAATATTAAATGGAAATCCAACCTGCTGAAAGAAGAAACCCACGAAAAATCAACCAAAAATTAGAAGACAATTTAAAGCTTCAAAAGCCACTACAAGCTCCTCCAGGAAAAATCAATTTTTAAGAAGCGTGATCATGGAAGGTAAAGAATGAGCATAAAATTCACCAATGAGCACCAAATTCATTGAAAGAATATTTACCAACATCAAGAATAAATCAAATCAAAATCACTAAGAGTTTTAATAAATCAAATCAAAATTACTCGAGTTAACTTGACACAAAAAGAGAAAGCTGAGCATTAAAAACTTGAAGAACTACAAGTAACAAATGCAAACCATAACATAATGAAAACAATAGAATTCAACAAAAGTTTACACTTTATTATATCCAAGAGGTGAATAAGAAGAAAAAACAAAAAAATTTAATTAATTAGACTACAGTCGTCAATTTGGAATATAAAAAAATAATTTAAAATCAAAGTCAAAAGCATTCAAATTTTGTTGTAGAGATACAGCTACCAAATAAATACCTGAAAGCAACATGTCATACCTATCAAAACGTTTGGTCCCTATTGCATCAATTTCATCTATGAAAATGATACAAGGAGACTTTTCTTTGGCAAGCTGAAAAGCATCACGTACAAGTTTTGCACCATCACCAATGAACATCTGCGTAGCATCCAATTACATAAATTCATTTAAATTCAAATCACAATATTTTACAAGATAACAATCCACCATCTGCACCCACACCAAACCGAAAAAGTGGAAGTGAGAAAAAAAATAAATAAATTTCTGAAAAGATGCATCCAACCTTTTTTATTGCACTTGATCGAAAAAAGTGTTAAAATAGGTAAAAGTGCGCACAATACAAATATTACTAAAGGAACCAAAAGAAATTCACAGCCAAAATAGAAGAGAGATCACAATCCTGAAAATCAATTTAAAAATACAAATTCACTAACCTCCTAGCCTTTAGCAAAATAGTAAAATACATATTAACTAAGCAGTCTTTTCTCCATGACTACCACATGCTAAAAAGGTCTGCAGAACTACTAGTGCATGAAGTTCTCTTGCTAAAAAGAAAGAATCCAATAATACTCTATAGCAAGAACTTCGAATTTTAACAAAAAGGGAAACAAATATAAACCATAATTAGATCTAAGATTAAAATGACTGACATTCTAGGAGTCATTATCTTGTGCCAACTCATAACAACAAGGAAGACAAAAAAAAAAAAAAAAACTAAAGAGAACTGTATCACAACTAAATTAGGAGGATAATTATCCCTGTCCACAGTTTTAAAGTGTTCATTATGCCCTGTGTGCTATATGCTAGCAAAGGGCCCAGCAAGGGGAGTGCTTGGATTGGAAAATTTCAAAATTGAGCAATAATGCTGCTCAGGTGACAAGGCCCTTCACAATTTTCAATGCAATCCTCAAAGATGAAAATATAACCTCATAAAATAGAATTCAACAATAAATTTTTAACCTGTGCTAACCTGAACAAGTTGTGGGCCCGCTAGCTTCAGAAATGTTGCATTTGTTTGTGCAGCACAAGCACGAGCCATCAATGTTTTTCCAGTGCCAGGTGGTCCATATAGTAGTACTCCTTTAGGCGGTCGAATGCCTAACTTCTGAAACCTATCCTTGTGTGTCATCGGCAAGACTATGGCTTCAACAAGTTCTTGAATCTACAGAAATTCAAAAATTAATACGAGGAGCATCAAAACGGTAAGTTAGGATCTAGTGAAATAGTCCATAGAATAAGAAAACATGCCATCATAATTTATTTGCTTTGATGGAGAACTTATGCAATAGATATTAATTCAACTCCAAAATCTCCAATGACAAGCTAATCATAAAATATTCAATACAATCTGGAAATCCAAGAGAAATTATCTATGGAAATACCAAAACATTGCACTATCCAGTGAAATAGTCACATGTGTATGAAAAGCGCATTCAAACCAAAAAAAAAAAAAAAAAACTTGCTAGGTACTCATAACCATAAGATTCTACTCAGGTAACAGTTAAAATCAAACAGGGAAGCACGATGGTTTGATAACATAAACATTTAATGTAAGATATGCGTTTGGACAACATGAGTACATTTTTGCTTTAATAAGGATTTTTTTCCCTAGGGGCTCAGGGTTGGAATGGCACGCAACAAATCACAAAGTATGTTGCTCGAATTCATGACCATGGAAATACAAACAACTCCTTTAATCAATGGGTTAGAAATTGTTAGACTGGTCCATACGGGACCGGCTCACGGAGACCAGAAGCGGAACTCTTCCGCCTCTGGTACATGGGACCCAACCGCCCGATTTCTACAGAGCCGTTTAGGAAGGATTTAGAATGAAGTTTAGGAGGGAATTTGAATGTAGGGACTGTTTAGAGATTTTCTTTTGAATTGTATGCATTAAATAGTTTGTTTTCCTAGGGTTAGGGCATCTTGAATTTGGCTGAAATTTGAGATCACTTAGATCTAGGTTTTCTTTGGGCTTTAGCGGCGTCTAGAGATTTGGGAGAGATCAATCCTCCTCTCGAATAGAGGACAATTGTATCTTGCTGTTTTTCTTCATCCTCTAGTGAATTTCAAGTGATTTTCTCATATTTTCCCACAGTTTTCACAAAACCTGCACTATAGCTGCTGTTTTTTTTTTCCTGAAATTCAGCAGTTTTCTGGATTTAAAGTGGTTGTTTCCTATCAGAAATCCTTTCACTTGAAAAAGACTTGTTAAAAAGATAATTGCTAGACAATGCTTTACATAGCATCTATGTGAGTTTTTAAGGACAGAATATAAAACAATAGGCTTGCTTGATGGATCTTAGACCTATGGGTGTGGAAGAGTGCTAAAACAACATCCTACTAGGACATTTTATAAAGGTCCCAAAGCTAAGCAACCAACAAAGAAACACCAAAACATTCAACAAACAAAACTTGGAATCAATCAGCAAATTAGAGATAATTAGCAGACAACATAAATTTTTCAATCTAAACTAGAACAATAGGCTCATAGATATTATGGAATCACCTGTTTTTCAAGGCCACCAATGTCACTATAATCTTCCGTTGGCTTTTCATCAACCTCCATTGCTTTTACACGTGAGTCATATTCAGATGGAAGAGTATCCAATATCAGATAGCTATCCTTGTTAACACCAACCAGATCACCTGGCTTCAGCTTATCAGGATCAACGAGCCCAACAACTGGAAGAAAGATTGTCTACCGTCGAACACAAGTAAAACAAATTAAATTACCATAGTTTGATATTGAAAGCAAAATAAAACTCAATAATAATAATTAACCACTGAATGCAAGTAATAAAGTATACATAAATCAAAATAAAATGCTTGCAAATAAGATCCAAGATCTTATGAGAGAAATTTAAACTCTGCAAATGCAAGGAAAAAACAGTCTCGATGTACATTACTCTAAATCTTGAAAGTAACCATCTGATGGAAATTACGAGCATGTTTGGGGACTTACATAAACAAGACATCAAAACATCAAAGCAAAAAAAGTGAACTAAGCCTTCATGTTCTACTATAAATATAAATCCCTAATTTGGGACTTACATAAAACAAGATATCAAAACATCAAGGCAAAAAAAAAACTAATCCTGCATGTTCTACTATAAATATAAATGCCTAAAGAATAAGGTTATTACTACTTTTCAATAACACAAAATCTAAAATGTCCTGCTTTAGCCATCTGTTTGTGCAACTCTCCAAAATTTCAATTTTTAGCCAAATATGTCACTAAGAGAATATTAAAGGTGCTTAATTTAATTACAAGTGATCACTACCAGTTGGAGTGTAAAAGTTTGGTTCCCCCGAAAAAAAAAAAAAGCTTTAATGAACATAGAAGAATGAAGAATTGAATCTTACTTGACGAGTTGATGTCTTCAACACAACACACTTTCCCTTTCTTTGAGAGTCTAAATCAACATTAGCTCCATCTTCCTCAGCCTCTTCTGGATTCATCTCCAAAATCTAAATCCCAAAAATGGCCTAAGTTGTTAAATTAGGAAAAAAAAAAAACTGCAACGTCTCTTACTTAAAAACCTTCATCTTTACCAAAAAGAAAATAACTCAATTAAGTTAAAAGCAATGAACAGAGTTTCGGGGACTTGTAATAGCAGGTTTAGATAATAATCTGATAAGGGAAGCACAACAAGCTGCATTCTTGTCCAATAGTTGGCAAATCTGAAAGTTTATAATTCTGCAAGCAGTATATCATGCTTGAAATAGAGTTAAAACTAGTTTTCCCCAAGAACAGGAGGTCATATGCAAATATAAGGTGACTATTAGGCACGCTGTTATGCATAGTAGATTAGAGAGATTTTTTAGATAGCATTCCTTGAATAAGTTAGAAAAGTTCTTCCATAACAGTGACGAAGAGGTATGGTTAGAGCGGGTTGTAGAAGATAAATAAACACAATGTACCCATTTAACAATCACAGAAAAGGGAATAAGGCTAATGTAGGTATCAATTCAGTTGATAAACTCATAAAAATTGTAGGGACGCTAAGAAAGACAAGTCAGAGTAATAATGAATCCTGATTAACACAATCAAAGGCTTTGCAGTATAAGATTTTATTTTGAATTTTGTCTAATATATATTTTTATTTTCTTATAAATTAGCCCCCTCTAAGAACTAAGGATGGCAACCTCTACGATGTTTCCGACGAGGTAAGGCAACTGTTTATTGAGCTTGATCTTCTCCTGATTCTCCTTTATCTTCTCCTTGAACGATTCCAGTTCTAGGTTCGTCCTCTGCAGCTCGTCCTACAAAGAATCGAAGCAAGATCATCAGGAATGAAAAAATTCGTAGAATTTAAAAGCGGAAAGAGAATTCTAAAGTTGCGAGAATGGAGCTCTGATCTAGGGTTCCCACTCTAGCTCGATCTCGCACCTTGAGAACTCGGATCTCGTTGTCGAGAAGCCGAGAGGCCCTAGTTATGTCATCGGTTGTCATCGCAGCAAGCTGGTCGTCCTCGAAGTTGTTGTCCTCCACCATCACCGTAGGAACCGAAGCCGAAGCCATGACAGGGAGGGCGAGGTCCGCGACGAAGATGCAAACTTGAGAGATAGCGAAGCCTTTTGAGTAGGCTGGAAGCCAAGTGAGCATTTTAACAATTCGGGTGATCGGGTCGGGTTCGGGTCGAACTCGAAATTGACCCGATACTGTTTGGGTCAATCTGAATCCGACCCATTTTTAAAAACGGGTCAGGTTTCCATTCCCGAATCCGACCCGTTTCGGGTCAGAGTCAACCCGACCCGACACGAATGACCCAAAGTTGACCTAAAATTGCTAGTTTTCTGGTCAAAAAATCGGGTTAATCTTCAATTTTTGGATCAAAATCGGGTAAAAACGGGCCAATCTCGGGTTTCCGAGTCAAATAGAAGTTTTCTTGTCATTTTCGGGTTGCTGTGTCAACTCAAATCCGACCCGATTTTTAAAATGGGTTGATTTGTTGAACCCGAACCCGACCCGTTTCGGGTCCGGGTTAACCCGAACCCGGATTTTTCTGGGTCGAGTTCGGGTCGTGTCAAAAATTGACACCCCTCTTCTTAACATAAACGGGCTCCTCGCGGCTCGCCTTATATTGATATTTTATATTTTTAATTTAAGAAAAGATAAAATTGAATTTACTTTTTTTTAAAATTTATGCATATTTAGTTTGGTTAAATTTAGTACCATCGGAACTTTGACTCAACAAATTCATAGTGGAACCAAACTTATTGGTAATATCAACTCAATGACAACAAAATTGATGTGATATGAGTTCGAATTAAGCACTTAAATTTTAATAAGAACCTTTATATATGATATTGTTAATTATAGAAATAAACAATCTCTAACCTTACAAGCTTATTAAAATCATTCTTCTCGATGAGGGAAATCCAAGGAGTTTAATATCACTCAATTTTGAGGTCATTAAAATTTTTAAATGTTAAAAAATTATTTATAATCAATGGAATGAATAAAAAATAGTCCAATGGAATAGTTTGAATTTTTTGCTAAAATTTACAAAATGACAATAAATAAAACTATAAATAGATTTCATTCTCCTCATTAAGGAGAAGGATGACAGAGTTGAGATTTGAAAATTTGTAGAGTTCTACCCTACTGATGATGTCGAACTACTGCTACCTGGCCACCATTGTTGCCTAATCGTCGTCATAGGGAAGTCATTGCTCGGTCACATTCATTGGATCATCCTATACTGACCATAGTTGCCAAACTATGGTCTCCAACTACTCCCACTTGATAATTATTTCTTAATCACCATCGTAGGATATTGTCGTTCAACTATGATTTCTCGACCACCAATACTTGACTATAACTTCTATCTACTATCACATACAACAATCTCATGACCACCATTGATTGATCATGATTTGTTGACAACCATAATTTAAATATGATTTCTAGATCAACATTATCAAATTAGTGTTGTCCGACAATGATCCCCTAATCATTATCACCAATTATATCTCATGACCACTCTCCCTCAACAACCACTTATTGACTATTTTAAATAGAGTATTGTCACCTGACTATGGCTTCTTGACTATCACTATCTAACTACAATCTCTCAATCATCAATGTTTGACTATGATTTCTCGATCATTACTATTTGATTATGATTTTTGAACTACCATCATTTCATTGTGGTTTCCTGATCACCGTTATCAAACTATTACTATTTTATTATAATCCCCTAACCATCATTGTATAATTAGGGTCCTTTTATCACCAATGCTGAAATATAATCTCCTAATTATTGTTGTCCAACTATAAACTTTTGACTACAGTCATTTGACTATGATCTCTTGACACAAAAAGTGATTTGATACGAATCCAAATGAGCCCAAATCAAACATTTGAAAATATCAAGATATTAATTGGATGAGCAAATAATATCCAAAATTTGCATGTTAGTAGTCAATTCAAGACTCTTGATAAGGTAAATTTAGCTAGTTATGATCACTTAATTTTGACATTATTAAAATACTTAAATACTAAGGGAATTATATATAAAAATGGTGATTACTTCATCCCATTCTATAGAGTATTTTAGGATTTTGATTAAATTTATCAAAATGTCACTCTCATAAAAGCGATAAATAGACAATCTTTCTCGCATGATGGGGGAGTTGGATAGGGGAGGATAGAGCTCTGCTTGACAACCATCATCATACCATTGTTACCCAATCATTATCGTTGGGCTGCCACTGCCTGAACATTGCCATCAAACCACCATCTCATGATTATGGTCTCCAGATCGTTGTCACCCAACTACCATATGCCAACTATCATCACTTGGATGTGGTTTCCCAACCACCATTATCGCATGTCCACTGTCACCGACCACCCACCATCGCTCGATTATGTTATCCTGGCTACCATCTTTTAATTATGTTCTCTCAACCACCGTTACATATAGCTACGATTTCTTCACTACAATTGTCTGATTATGATATCCCGACCATTATCACCAAGCTACAAATT
Source organism: Dendrobium catenatum (assembly GCF_001605985.2). Taxonomy (NCBI): domain Eukaryota; kingdom Viridiplantae; phylum Streptophyta; class Magnoliopsida; order Asparagales; family Orchidaceae; genus Dendrobium; species Dendrobium catenatum. The sequence goes on along the minus strand of NW_021318618.1, from coordinate 8,416,333 downwards.
TTTTACCACATTCACCAGACTACTGCCACTTACTACAATTTCATGACTATTTTCATTAGACAATGATTTTTTGTACATTGTCCCAAATTATAGTTTTTTGTTCATTGTCACTAGACTATTTCTGCTCAACAATGATCTCAAAACCATCGTTGCTCGATTATGGTCTCTTGACCATCATTGTTCAACTACAATCTTCTGATCACTCTCATTGGATTAAAGTATTCCAATCATTATTGCCCAACTATAGTTACTCAATCGCTGTCACCTAACTATGACCTCCTGACCACCATTTCCCAACTACAATATTTGGTCAACTCACCGATTATGTTCTCCAAACCTCCATCTTTCAATTATTTTCTCCCAATGAATATTGTCTGACTATGTTATCTCGACTATCATCGCCTAAGTACGACCTCCCAAATACTATCACCTGGCTAAATTCTCTTAACTATCATCACTAGATTATAATCTCCTAATCATCATTACTCAACCAAAATCTCTTGACCACCGTCATGCAACTATGATTGGAAGATGAATGTTGAAGATCTAATTGAGAGTGAAGATGAAGAAACAAAGTCTTCAAGCAATATTGAGAAGGAAACAATGATCATAAACATTATTTTCCTACAAACAAGACTGTGAAAGAGTCCTCCACAAAAATTGTTTTATACCCCACGCTTGTCCTCAAAAATCTCTCTCCCCCTCTAAGGCTAACCCCCACTCTATGGTAGACAAAAGGAATGAGTGACTTGACATTCTGTTGGCCATGATGAATAGGTTGATTGAGGTTCTTAAGAAGCAAATGAAAGCTTCTCCAGCTGCAGCAGGAATAATTGCCATAATGTCCACTCCATGAATGACCACGAGAGAGAGAGAGAGAGAGAGAGGGGGGAGAGAGAAAGTTCAGTGCTTAAACAGAAAAAAAATCTTATATGAACGACACTTATCAAGCACTAAGATCTATGTGAAATGTAATTAAGTCATCATAAATGCTGAAATCTATTCCAAGTTACTGATTTCATTTCTGAAGGGATAAGGGGAATACCAATCAAGTTGTCTTTCTTAATTTTATGGAGTTCAGTCTATTATATTTGGAGAGAATGTAATAAAAGAAAGTTTGCATCATCTGTAAAAAGTTCATTTACTCTTAAAGAGATTATTAAAAAAGCAATCTTTCTGAAGCTATAAGGTGGAAGAATGGAGAAAAATTCAAAAGTATTATTTATGGTGGGGATTAGATGCTGGTGTGATGATTGGTTGCTTGCTATCATTGGCTTTATTTTCACTATTTTTGGAGTTTCTACTGGGCCCTTTTTTGGTTCTACGCTGGTCGTGGGGTTCTACAACTCTAAATTATGCATATCATGATATTTCTGCTTTTGATCTTGGCTTTTCGGCTTTGAGTTTAGTATTATGGGGTGAATATAATTGGATTGCATTCTTGTACCCTAGAAGGCGACTCTTTGCAATTAGGATCTCCTTGATGGCAGACCTCATAACCGGGAATTTGTCTTTGGCATGGTGAATGCAATTCCTATATTGAGCCTTCTTGGGTGGATGCTTCTTTTGCTTTCTTTTGCTCTTTTAGATTGTAGCTTTGTTTGCCAAGTGTATTTATTACTGTTTTGTTTTTTTAGCTCTTTTTCTTTTATTTGTTCTTGAATGTTTGTGATGTAGAACATAATTGCAAGAATGAATTGATTAAAGAAGTTTGCACGCTTAATTTTAGGAACCATAATAATTATATCTTGATATTGATTTTGAATGAAAAATAAAACTCAAGGAGCGGTGACACAAGCTTATGCTAAATCACATGCATAGGAGTTAAGACCGTAAAACAATCACTTAGCCTAATAATGCATACATGAAAAGTTTCAACAAGAAATATCTATACTAACAATGAGATTAGTACTATGAATGATCCCTCACATAACTCTTCCAACTTCTTGGCGTTAGCGGAGAGAATGACAAGAACCTTCATGAATCACTTATAAACCACAATTGAGTAGAGATTAAGAGATTAAAATATTTAGATGAGAGTTTACCTAAATAATCAGAAGATATGAAAGTTCATATGGCTATAGGAAGGCTTGGAAGAAAGTAGGTGGCATCCAAGCAGGGGCGGATCCAGCTTCTTTTTTTAGGGTGGGCAAAAAAATTTTTTTTGGTAGGGGATGGACAAAAATGATTAGGATTGATAAAATTAGGGCAAAAATTTTTTTTGAGAGGGGGCAAAATATCCAAAATACCCAAAATATTCCAAAAAATACCCTCTAAAATTTTTTTTAAAAATTTTAAGGGTGGGCATTTGCTGCCCCCCCCCCCCCAAAAATACCCTCTAAAATTTTTTAAAAAAATTTTAAGGGTGGGCATTTGCTGCCCCCCTCACTAATATGGGGATCCGCCCATGCATCCAAGAGCCTTCTTGAAGGCGTGGTCAACAATATGAAATGTTTGGACAGCATTTGAAGACCTTCCAATTGGCTGTACAGCAAGAAATATGTGTAGATTTTCCCTGGGACAGTAAACTGCACTGTTGGAAATAACTTGGACAGCTCCTAGGTGGTCTTTGGTGCTTTGCACCCTAGCATATGTCCTTCCAAGATATAGAACAGTAGGTTCCTTCTGCTATAAACAACAGACTGGCAGCAGTAATCTTAGGAGAGCATGGAGAAGCTGTGGGAAAATGCTTGGGGATGGCGACTTGATTGGGGGGAGGAGATTAAGGGATTGATATGAGGATTAAATAAAGAATTAATTAGATATGAGAGGGGTGTGGGCTGGCCATGAAAGGTGTGGGTGATTGGTGTCCACATTTAAATTTCGTATTTAATGTAATTAGGAAGGTTTCCTAATTAAAGATTATCAAAGAGGAAAGTATTTGAAATTATAATATATAGTTAATTTCAAATAAAGACACTTTTCAAATTGACATGAGTTATTTTAGGAAAGTTATTAAAGGAAATTTAAATTTTAAAATTCATGTGGGATTTGAAAATTCGAATTCAAATTCAACCAAGGCTTAGGATCCAAATAAGCAATCAATGGGTGAAGCCAATTAATGAGCCAGCGACATGATGAGGGGAGGGAGAGGATTTGGAGAGCTTTTAAAAGTTTCCAAATGGGGTTTTCTAATTAGGGAGAGGAGTAATTAAATCCAATCCAATTTGAAATTAAATTGAATTTGGATTTAAAACTTTCCAAATATATCTATGTCAATTTAGGAAGTTATTTGAAATTCAAATCTGAATTTCAAATTGAAGAGTTATCTTCCTAAATCACTTGGGTGAGTTTTGGTAAGTGGTAATGATGATGAGAATCATCATTAATGGTGGGAGGGCCAAGTGGCCGGCGGCAAGGAGGTGGGAGGGGGTTTAGGTGCTCGGTTGGATGGGAGGATGGGGTTAGGCCGGCGGTGGGGCTTGAGGTGGTGGAGTTGGGGGAGGTCTTGGGTGGGAGGAGTGGATGGCTATCAGTGGAAGGGAAAGGAGGAGCTGGTGGGTGGGGTGGGGAAGAGAAGAAAAGAAAAGTAAAATAAATTAAACCACGAGCTGCGGACTCTTCTAATGACTTGTGGGTATTGCGCTTGCCCTCACCTTGGGCTCTCTCTCCCTTCTCTCTAGTGCTCACACAATAAGAAGAAGAAAACATATAAAATTTTCATTATCAAAATCATCCCAAAATATAAGAGAACTAACCTATAAACAGGCCTCATAAAAAAAAAGAAACAATGACTAAAATGCCCTTCAGGCTACAACACCACATTATCACCCCTAGGGGTAAAATAAGAAAAATAGAAATATAAATTAAACTAGTTCATAAAACACATAAAATAAATAAATAAACTCAAGATCGTAGCCGCTGATCTCTGATGTCCTCATCAGTTTGTTTCACAATCCTTTACATGTAACTAGTTTCTATTAATGGAAATGAGTTTTGCCCTCAATTTTCTAAGAAATAATATTAAGTCATTGTTTGATATACTCATTGTTGCCTAATCGCCATCATAGGGAAGTCATTACTCGACCACATTCATTGGATCATCCTATCCTGACCACAATTGCCAAATTATGGTCTCCGACTACTGTCACTTGATAATTATTTCTTAATCACCATTGTAGGATATTGTCGCTCAACTATGATTTCCCGACCACCAATACCTGACTACAACTTCTGTCTACTATCACATTACTATAATCTCATAACCACCATTGATTGATCATGACTTGTTGACAACCATAATTTAAATATGATTTCTAGATCAACATTATCAAATTAGTGTTGCCTGACTATGATTCCCTAATCATTATCACCAATCATAACCTCATGACCACTCTCCCTCAACAACTACTTATTGACTATTTTAAATAGAGTATTGTCACCTGACTATGGCTTCTTGACTATCACTATCCAACTACAATCTCCCAATCATCATCGTCTGACTATGATCTCCCGATCATTGTTATTTGATTATGATTTTTAAACTACCATCATTTGATTATGGCTTCCCGATCACCATTATCAAACTACTACTACTTTGTTATAATCCCATAAACATCATTGTATAATTAGGATCCTTTATCACCAATGCTAAAATACAATCTCTTGATTATTGTAGCCCAACTACAGACTTCTAACTTCTATCATTTGACTATGATTTTTTGACACAAAAAGTGATTTGATACGAATCCAAATGAGCCAAAATCAAACATTTGAAAATATCTAGATATTAATTGGATGAGCAAACAATCTCCAAAATTTGCATGTTTATAGTCAATTCAAGACTCTTGATGAGGCAAATTTAGCTAGTTAGGATCACTTAATTTTGACATCATTAAAACACTTAAATACTAAGGGAATAGTTTATAATCATGGTGATTACTTCATCCCATTCTATCGATTATTTTAGGATTTTGATTAAATTTATCAAAATGCCACTCTCATAAAAGCTATAAATAGACAATCTTTCTCGCATGAGGGGGGAGTTGGATAGGGGAGGATAGAGCTCTGCTTGATAACCATCATCATACCATTGTTACCCAATCATTATCGTTGGGCTGCCACTGCCTGAACATTGCCATCAAACCACCATCTCATGATTGTGGTCTCCAGATCGTTGTCGCCCAACTACCATATGCCAACTATCATCACTTGAATGTGGTTTCACAACCACCATTATAGCATGTCCACTGTCACCGACCACCCACGATCGCTCGATTATGTTATCCTGGCTACCATCTTTTAATTATGTTCTCTCAACCATCGTTACATATAGCTACGATATCCTCACTACTATTGTCTGATTATGATATCCCGACCATTATCACCAAGCTACAAATTTTTATCACATTCACTGGACTACTGTCATTTACTACAATTTCATGAGTATTTTAATTAGACAATGGTCTTTTGTACATTGTCCCAAATTATAGTTTTATGTTCATTGTCATTAGACTATTTCTGCTCAACAGTGATCTCACAACCATCATTGCTCGATTATGATCTCTTGACCATCATTGTTCAACTACAATCTTCTGACCACTCTCATTGGATTAAAATATTCCAATCATTATTTCCCAACTATAATTACTCAACCACTGTCACCTAACTATGGCCTCCTGACCATCATTTCCCAACTACAATCTTTGGTCACCTCGCCTAACTATGTTCTCCAAACCTCCATCTTTCAATTATTTTATCCTAATCAATATCGTCTGACTATGGTATCTTGACAATCGTCGCCTAAGTATGGCCTCCCAAATACTATCACCTGGCTAAATTCTCTTAACTATCATCACTATATTATAATCTCCTAATCACCATCACTCAACCACAATCTCTTAACCACTGTCCTGCAACTATGATTGGAAGATGAATGTTGAAGATCTAACTAAGAGTAAAGAAGAAGAAACAAAGTCTTCAAACAATATTGAGAAGGAAACAGTGATCATAAACATCATTTTCCTACAAACAAGACTAAATAAGAGTCTTCCACAAAAATTGTTTTGTACCTGACGCTTTTCCTCGAAAATCTTTCTCTCCCCCTCTAAGGCTAACCCATTGCTCTATGGTAGACAAAAGGAATGAGTGACTTGATATTCTGTTGGCCATGATGAAGAGGTTGATCGAGTTTCTTAAGAAGCAAATGAAATCTTTTCTAGCTGCAACAAGAACAATTGCTATAATGACCACAAGAGAGAGAGAGAGAGAGAGAGAGAGAGAGAGAGAGAGAGAGAGAGAATCCAGTGCTTAAACGGGGTGCTTAAACGGAAAAAAAAAAAAAAAAAACTTATATGAATGACATTTATCAAGCACTAAGATCTATGTGAAATGTAATTAAGTCATCATAAATGTTGAAATCTATTCCAAATTGCTGATTTCATTTCTGAAGGGATAAGGGGAATTCCATTCAAGTTGTCTTTCTTAATTTTATGGAATTCAGTCTATGATATTTGGAGAGAACGTAATGAAAGGAAGTTAATTTGTTTCATCTGCAAAATTTCATTTACTCTTAGAGAGATTATTAAAAAAACAGTCTTTCTGAAGCTATAAAGGTGGAAGAATGGGGAAAACTCAAAAGTATTATTTATGGTGGGGATTAGATGCTAGTGTGATGGTTGGTTGCTTGCTATCATTGGCTTTATTTTCAGTATTTTTGGGGTTTCTGTTGCTGTTTTCTTTTATTGATTTATGTTGGGCCTTTTTCTGGTGCTACGCTGGCCGTGGGGTTCTACAACTCTAAATTATGCATATCATGATATTTATGCTTTTGATCTTGGTTTTTCAGCTTTAAGTTTGGTATTATGGGGCGAGTATGATTGGATTGCATTTCTGTCCCCTAGATGGTGACTCTTTGCAATTAGGATCTCCTTGATAGCAGACCTCACAACCGGGGATTTCTCTTTGGCACGGTGAATGCAATTCCTATACTAAACCTTCTTGGGTGGATGCTCCTTTTTGCTTTCTTCTGCTCCTTTAGATTGTAGCTCTTTTTGCCAAGTGTATTTATTACACTCTTTTGTTTTTTAGCTGAATGTTTCTTTCACAATCCTTTACACATAACTAATTTCTATTAATGGAAATGGGCTTTGCCCTCAATTTTCCAAAAAAAAAAATAATTAAGTCATCGTTTGAGATACTTTCTTTAGAAAACAACAAGAAAGTTATTCCAAACGAATTCAAATTCGTTTTTAACTCTAACTTATTATGGATCCCCCTGATTCATTTAACAAACTCATACAATGTTGAAAATTATTATTTTGATATTACAAAAATTATTGCAACATTTTGAGTTCCATTAAGAAAAAGAAATGAATCATTCAAACTTCAAAGTCAAGCTGTTATGGTCCGTTCATTTCTTTCCCAATTGATCAAAAGAAGTTGCCTTTTTCACCGTGCTGGAATAGTTTCATGCACAGAATCAGCTAAGATAAGCCATGTTAGCCTTTTTATAACGGTAGTCGCCTTTATTCTTTGTCGAGAAAGGACTAATCTGAATAGACAAAGAATGGAATCTCTCTGAGGATTAGCTCAGACATTAAACAAAGATAGAATGATTCTAATTTCAAAATAGTTCGAATAAACAAACAAAAACAATCACTTTATTGTCCTATCCATAGTACAATAAAAGTGCGCTTTAAACCTTCATTAAGGAAAAAAATCTTTGATTATCTCCCGCAGCTCAACTTATGCTTTGTTTGAGATAATTTTTATTATTTTTGAAAATAATTTTTATACTAAGAAATTGTTTTAAGAAGCAATAAGAAAGCTGTCCCAAATGAAGTCTTAAGTTTCCTTTGGAACAATTTTTTTACTATTTAAGAAGCAATAAGAAAGCTGTCCCTAAAATTTCTCCATTGTCATAATAATAATAATAATAATAATAATAATGATTTTATTTCATATCAAATAAAACAACAAAGCATTACCAAATGAAGTGTAGGAGTTGAAAACATATTACCATGAGAGAAAGGAATAAAAGAAGCTTACATTCACATAAACCTTTTCATTATGAAATTTCAGAGTTCTCTATTCAAACTAATTCAGATAACAAAGCCTAATCTGAAGCTTAGAATAATCAGATGAGGATAAAAGCTAGCAAAGTACAAAATTCTAAGTAAAAATGACATTAAAGAAGTAACTCAAAACAGTTTTCCAACTATCCTCTAAAGACTATACATCAAAGAAGAAAAGTGAAAATAAGATCATTAAATCATCAAAGTTCTAGTGAAGGAAACATCTCAAGTTGAGAGGTTTTCCTAGAGTTCTAACGCCTGGAAAATAAGTTGTTCACATGCAAGTGCTCAAAGGAAAGAGATCAGAGCCTATTTCTCCATCCACAAATATGACATCATCTCTCTCCTGTGATGAAAAAGATCATAATCAGGAATTGAAGAACTCAAAAACTGAAATGGCTTGAAATAGATGATAAGTTCTGATATTGAAAGGTATTTCATCAGTCTGCATAAGCCATACATATGCTGCATGAAGTGAAAGAACAAGGACATGAAAAGTGATTTTCAACAAGCGAAAAAGCATGCAACCAAACTTTAGATTTTCATGCTGTAAACATTCCAAAAGAATTTGAATAAGTTTTAGAATTCGTTTGGGACAGCTTTTTTATTGCTTCTTAAAGCTGCTTTCTAGTACAAAAATTAAAATTTTTTTACTAAAAAGCTTTTATAAGAAACCGTCCCAAACGAAGCCTTAGTCACATTGCATGGAGAATGAAAGAACAAAAGTGATAGCTTCATTTATATTGAGGACCCAAAACAATTAAGTGTAATTAAATGATAGAATCTAACAATTTTTTTAAGAACTTGTTTTCTATCTAGAAGAAACCAAATGGGCCCAATTTCTAAGGAAAAAAAAACCAACATCCAGCAAACCATACATGGTAAAAGATTGACAGCTAGTTGATAGGGTGCTCTAAATTAGCATAAACTCTTTTAAGATCAACATGCTAAACATATAGAATAAGGCTTGTTTGGGACGGCTTTCTTACTGCTTCTTAAAGCAGTTTTCTAGTACAGTAAGAAAGCCGTCCCAAACGAAGCCTAAGTCAAGTCAACGACAATAGATTAATTTCACGCATACAGCAAGCAGTTTACCAGCAGCTTAGCATAAAAAGCCTGAATAGAGGAAGTTTGATCTAAACCAAACAAAATACAATCATTGGGGTAAGATTTGAACCTATAATATCCCCTTTGAAAATAATGGAAATACCACTTAAACCAGATAATAAAAGCAAGAATAAGCTAAGTGCGTGCCATTGAATTATTCAAAAAGTTCCATCATATCAAAGCAAATAAAGTTAGACAATCTGAAGGGAAAGAACAACTAATGGGCAAATGAGCAAGTCAACCCCACATTAAAAATATGAGATACAATAAATAGTCGATATATTTCTATTTATCTAAAAAATAAGGAACAAGAAGAACTTTCACTTTGCTTCAGGGGATTCACCAAAGCATTTATGCAGGGAAGAAGCGCCCTCCAAAAAAATAATATAAACCCAATAATTCTGTGTATGTCTATTACTGAAATACTATAAAAACATATGGAAACATAAAAAAAAGAAGCATTTCCAAGTAAAATACCATTCACCAAAGAGACTATAGAGTGAATTATGATAAGTGTTATACTAACACATGCAGACAACTAAAAGAGATGTACACAGAACAGTAAGACCATATAAAGTAATATTATTTCAGATCAGATATCACAAAAAAAAACAAAATAAACTAAATGATTTATTGCAGTACTAAATAATGAACTGCTATTTCTCCTCTTGGTCAAGGAAAAAACTCCATCATCCTAACTTTATTAGCAAGATTAAAACAAAGACTTCTTTATTTTTGGTTAAAATATGACAAGACCACCAAACTGTTACAAATGTGCTTTATTCTGCAGACACTGAAATAGAGAACAAAAGAAAGCAAGATACTCATATGGAGTTTAAAAATGGCTTTCCAACTTAAGTAATTGTGTACTGACTTGAGGCAACAAGGACCATCATAGGAATCTGTCTTGCAACAAAAAGGCAACAGATACACCAAAGAGAAAGCCTACCCTTCCATTTTAGGCAATATGGTCAACTACTTCTATGCAGGAACTAAACATTTTCATTCCAATGCCCTTCTATTAAAATCCAATACAATAAAATAAGAGTCCTCTTAATGGTGACAAAAAATATACTTTCTCGCAGTAGGAATGATGAACTTAGTTGATTAATGTCCACCTAGATACACTGGGCAAAAGGTGATAAATTTGATAGCACTAATCATATAGAATGTTTTATTAAAACTCATACTTCGTTTGGGACGGCTTTCTTACTGTTTCTTAAAGCAGCTTTCGTATAAAAAAAGCTGTTTTAAGAAGTAATAAAAAAGCCTTCCCAAACGAAACCTTAATGCTTCAAGAGGATATTTACTAAGAAACATGTCACCACTAAATATACCTCCAAATAATGGTTTCACTGCACGTAATACACAATACAGTTAACAGACTTGATAGAAATGCTGAAGTTTTGGCCTCTAGGCTCTCTTCCTTGCAACAAAAATACTGATTGAAGGAATTTTTTTATGAAAAAATAAACAACCTAATGGATGAAAAGAATACATTCTAATATTTTCTGAGCAAGATTTTAAAACAATCTTTTAAGTGACAGTTGTTTACAATGATTCAAAGATGGGAGCCTGGAACAATTGTTTAAGTGGTGATTTATAGGAAAGAAAAAAAACAGGCGACCATTAAAAGGTCTACGAGAGAAGAAAGGAGGATGCTTGCAGAATGCCTGGACACTGAAGTTGCAACTATCTATCATGAGGAAAATTAGATAATAAATATTAGTAAATCAATATGGATAGAATACCATGGAACATAGAACATATGTAAACAATTCTCTAAATCTGGGCAGTTAACTAGTGATGGAGATCTGAAGATACAGTTCATTCAGGTTAAGTGAAGAACATAACGAACTTGTAGCTGCTTGCCACCATATCCCACAGGCAACACTGGTGAAGACAATCAATAGTCAAAAAAGCAATAGCTATTATTTTTTCCCTAAGTGAGTTGTACACAAAAATCTAATAACCTTATATAAATGAAAAGAAGAAAAATGTGCTCTACACAAGAAGTTAAAGAGGATGTGAAATGGAATCTCACCGGTTTGATCATAGCATTCATTAGCTCATCAAAGTTGCAATTACTAGAGGCAAACCCACCCTGCATCTTAGATGACCCCAACATATTTTCCTCATTAAATGTAAGCCGGCTATCAATATTTGATTTATTCATCTTGGTATACACCGACATGAACGACGTATCAAAACAAGGCGGGCTAATCGTATTTCCATCCACCTTTTTGCTATAAGTTCGACTGTGCAACCTCTGGCTATCGGCAACGGTGTTGAGAAGAGTCTGATTTGGCAAAGTAGAGGTCAAGGAAGAACTCAACGTAATGTTTGATTCAAGGGCATTAAGTTGTGTTGGGTCCTCCAATTTCTGCTTAAGGTTTGCTGAACTTTTGAAATTCAAAAACTTGGGATCCACATCAATCCCAGAAGGCATAAGCAATGTATTACCACTAAGAGAGCTGGTTCGACATTGCATATCCCTTCCCATTAAAGAGTCTTGGGCCGTCGTCAGTAAGTTATTAGAGGTAATATTCAAAGGATTTCCATTGAACTGTGGGACTGCGGAAGCGAGGTTTCCACCCATGTTGCTTGAAGCCATATTATCGTTACCGTAAGAACTTCCCATAGACAAAGTGTTGGCATTGTATCCACTCAATGAAGGAGCACTTTGCCATGTTTCATTGCATCTACTGAGATCAGGCAAATGACTAGTCACTCCACTGCTCATCTCAAGACGATCTGCTCCAATAGATGGCATTGCAATTGAAGACTGACTGATTAATCCTCTCAACTCTGTTTGTTGTTGGTGTCCCTGCAATATCATAGAACTATTTGCAGCACTGATGAAACTATTGTTGGATGCGCCAGAGAAAACACCCGGCAAGCGGTTATTTGCTTCCTGTATCCTCTTTTGGTTTTGTTGCAGTTGGTCTAGTTCCAAAGAAGTCGGGATTCCCTGAAGTAAATTCTCATGTTGGTTTGAAGGAGCAACTATGTGCTGAAACTTAGAGAGATCACTCATATGATTGTTTGTAGTATTTTGAGTAAGGCCAATTTGAACAGTTCCAGGAGCCAGTCCAGGTAGTCCTAACAAATTTGGGTTTGTTCTTCTGGAGATTCCACTTGGTTGAAATGCTGTGAAGCCTTGAAGCGGCCCTGAAGTTGATAGACCATGAAAATTCCCAAAACCATTAAATGTGCCCATATGTAGATAAGAGGTATCTCTTCCTCCTAAAGCAGCAGCCATGTTAGCTTGTTGGCTAGCCACTGCACTTAGTCTTTTAAGGTAGAGTCTATATTTCTGCAAAAAGAAACATCAATTAGAAGACTGAGCATCAACAAAGAAAATAAATTATCTGGAAAAGAGAAGCATTTAGAAAAATGAATATTGAAGAAGAATTCATGAAGACACTCCTACTAGTTAGGATAAGTATATTGTAATTCCAGCCACAAAAACTTCACAAGGTGTTAAGAACATGCCTGTAAATGGCTTGCTACATTTTCTCTTGTAAGCTTTTCTACATTCATGAGATCTAGTATCCTCTTAGGAACAGCCTCTGCATTAAGCATGTCAAAAATTAGTCACATCATAAGAGAAGTGCAATATGTTGTCTCACAAAGAGCAGAAACAGAATAAAGTTGTAATAATAGTAAATGACAGAAAGAACTTACTATCAATTCCCAATTGATTGACTGCTGCAACAAACTTGCGGTGAAGCTCAACAGACCAAACAACCCTAGGCTTTTTCTGGCTAGATGGATCCTCACTTTCATGAGTATTTTCGTCGCAGTAGTCCTCATCCTCTTCATTCTGGTCCTTCCTCTTTCTGTTAACCTTGCCACTGTGATCCAATGGTCCATTATCGCCAATAGTCTGCGTGCCTTCAGAGTTTGCAGCTAAAGGTTTATCATGGTCTTCTCCATTGTCAAAACTGCAACGTTCCTTGTGATCAAACTTTCTCCTCCTGACAACATGTTGCCAAATATTTCTAAGCTCTTCAATCCGAACTGGTTTGAGTAGATAGTCACAAGCTCCATGAGATATCCCCATCATGACTGCATCTTTGTTTCCATTTGCAGATAACACTGCGTTTACAAGGTTTCTTAGATCAGTAGCTTTGTTTGAAGTCAAAGGGAAATAAAAGTAAATCTGATTTTTGTTGTTCTCATTTAAAGGTTAGGGTAGTTTTACCACTTTAAATGAAGTGACAGAGACAAAGCTCATAGCCCAACACTTTTGACATAGTTTTCATATTTTCTATCATTTTTAAGACATTCTAATTGAAAACCAACAGCTTGATGTCACCTAATGGCAATGTAAGATCTTCTATGGGAAATTTGTGGTCTCCCAAACCAAATTGCAAGCAAGAAAAAGATCAAAAAAGGTCAAAAAATTAGACTTTACTTATGACAGGGAGGTCCATTTCAAGCCCCACGAGTTCCAAAAGCTTAAAACCATCCATGTCCGGCATGTGAACATCGCTTATAACCAGATCAAACTTGTCTTTGTTCTCCCTCAACATATTCAGAGCCTTGATTGCCTGGTTCGTCGTTGTAACTGGAAATCAAACAAGATCAAAACAATAAGCCGATTTCAAATATTAATTTCCATAAACAAAAACAGCAGATCCAAACCCCGTTCTCCAACACTCAAAATCTTCAGTAAAAAATAAAAGAAACCCGCACCATAAACAAGAACAAATGTATCAAATACGCATCTGAAATTGACATTTTTCTAACAAAAGAGCAAACAAAAGCACAACCAATCTACTGAAACACCAAAACCATATCTGAGATTAAGAAAAAGAAGCCTGACCGTGGTATTGGCATCGCAGAAGCAGATTCTCCAGCACCTTGAGGCAGGTTGGATCGTCATCCACAGCAAGCACGCGCATCCCAATGGGGAACTGATCTCCCTGATCTTCGTCTCCCCCCATGCTTCCCCACTTCTCCTCAACGGTCATCTCCGTCACCACCGCCGCAGCAGATCACTATTTAGGTATACTACAAGTTTCTTAATCCGATCCTCCAACCCTCCCTGCTTCCACCTCAAACCCAATATAGGGTTTTTAACTGAACCCAAAGGCCACAGCTTGAAAGATGGAAAGCAACCAAGTTCCCAAATCCAAAAACAAATAAGACTTAACGGCAGTAAGCTTTGACAGGATTCAGAATTCCAGATGACTGATGAGTTGGCTCCAACAGAGATGGAAAGGGTTATTAGAAAGGAATGTTTATGGGAAACGAGACGCATCCAAATGGGGAAAACCAAAACAGAGCAAATGCACTCTGTCTCTCTCTCCTCCCCCTTATATTCCGTCCTCTATAGAGCTTTCTTTCCAGGTTTAACCAAAGCCATTAATGTAATTACGAGAAGACGAAGCAATAATTTGTGGAAGAAGAAAGCTGCGATCTTGGAAGCTATTATCATCACCTATATAATAGAGAGATGCCGAAAGAAAAAACCATACCAGGTGCTTCAATGGACTTTGTTCTCTTCTGTATATTTTTTTTTTTCTGTCAGCTTTATCAATGTGTTTAATTAGGCGGCTTAGCTTCTTTGCACAATTTTCTTATTTTTTTAGCAGTTTTTTATATAAGAATTTATACATTAAAAAAATTATTTTAAAAATAATAAGAAAAATATTTTTAAGTGAATTATTAAACTTTAAATTAAATTTTTTTAATATTATCTTGTATAGATATTGGGACCAG
>NW_021318618.1:8383920-8401381 GCF_001605985.2 Dendrobium catenatum | reverse complement strand
TTGAGTCACTACTTGTGAGTCGGTGGAAATGAACATAGCTAAAGAAGTTAATAAAAAAATTTTTGAGAATAAACTAAACAAGACAGAAAAATAATTAACTTAGTCATTCAATATAAAGCACATGGTAGAATAATAAGTTAAACATGTATTAGCTCAATCTCAAGACAATTCATGAGTTTAAGGAGTAGACCTTTCCAAGAAATATATTACTTGGTGTGTTTGAACCACCTTCATTAAAAAATTTTATTGCACTTGAAATCCCAAACAACATCTAATGTATTTTAGAGCAAATTACTATAACGTTGATGGAAATGAAGCACTATTATTGAAATTATTTATTAGCAACTAATCTTGTATCTCATTTGATTGGTATGCTAAATTACCCAATAGTTATAGTTTATACCTTTAATTTTTTGTAAACCATATTTATCAAAAGATTTGTAGGAGGGAAACACCATATCACCATTACGAAACTAATTGTGAAAAAAAAAGGTGAAAGATTTAAAGATTACTTTTGAAGATGGAGGAACCTTTGCAAGAACATCATTCTATATATATCCTTCTAAAAATATCCATGTTTAAGTGGCTTTTTTACACAAGGGTTTTATAATTAAAACTTTTGAATTTTTTTTATCCAAAGCGTTTAATCATCAATACGAAGCTTCTTAATAATCTTTCTCAAAAGATTTGTCTTCAACAGATATAAAATTGTCAAAGCATCAAAAAATACAGTAAAAGAAATCAAATTTTGCATTTAAATTTAATAAGTGAAAGCAACTGATACAAATAAATGTTGAAAATCCAAGTCAGCCAACTAGGTATCTACAATTTAGTAGACTGCATAATGATTAATAACTTAAATCCTTGTCAAATATCTCTCTTGAAGAGAAAAGGGAGTGATTCAAATCACTTAAAAGTAAAATTTATTGATTTTAAATTAAATCTATTAAAATAATCTTTAAAAACCTTTTTTAAAAGCATGAGTTTAAACATCCAAATCCTGGAACTATAAAGATATGGTTAAATCAGGGAAACTAAAATATTGCCCCTATCATCTGATGATAAATCATGAATTAGAATTTATATAACATTTCAGGAATTGCTCAAAATAATATTTAAAGTTGGTCAATTCTCATACCCAACGAATATTTAGACCATACGAACAGGGGATCCACTAAATGTATAATTAGTGAGCCTTATCGAACCCCTTCTATTTTAAAAGTTGAAGATGGGTGGGATGCCGTTTTATCCAATTCTTATGAAATAAATCTTAATAATATGTATTGCTTAACTTTAAGTCCAATCGAGGTTAATTTTGTAACTCCGAATGAGGAAAAGAAAATATAGTTTCGACAAGAGAGCTTGGAGAAATACAAGTTAGTCAAGAATTCATAGTCTCAAAAGAGGAAGATAAGGCTAAAATTAAAATGGTTATTTTTTCCAATTGGGGGTCTAAATTCCTTAAACCTTCAACGTTGTACAACTTTTAATTTTCCCTTCTTTGTTTTAAGAAGTTAATAAAAAAGAATTCAATATATAATTAACCATCTCATGATACTAGAATTGTTCCAATAAATAAATAAATAAAACCTTGACGGACGGGACTCAAGGTCAAACAAAGAGATAAAGTTAAGAAATTCATTAATTCTTAATTCATTAAGGAAAAGAAATATTATACTTGCTTGACCACCATCATCTCATTAAGAGAGAAGAATGGTCATATTCATGTGTGCATTGAATATAAAAGGCTAAATAAAGCTTATTCCAAGTATGAGCTTTTACTTCCCAGCCTATAACTGATGGATGATATTTCTTACACTAATACAATATTTAGTTTTATGGCTGGCTAATCTAGATACAATCAAATTAAAATTGCACCTGAAGATGAAAGTTTACAACATTCAGAATAGACAGAAGAGTTTTTCTAGAAAGTTATGCCATTTAGATTAAAGATTTTTGGAGAAACATACCAAGGAGCAACAATACAGATTCTTTATAAACATATCCACATTTTTATTTTAGAAAGTTTTCTCTCAAGAGCTCTGCTAGGGTTAGGGTTTTTGGAGATTTGTTCGGTGCTTCGTCTTGTGTTCGGAGGGATCCGCTCCGATGGATCCCTCCGTCTTGGAGGAAGATTTTCCTCCTCTAGCCCACCCTCTTATTCCTCGCGCTGCTTCTGCTGAAGGAAAATCTACAAGATCGTGGGATCGCATCCTCTCAGGGCCAACTTCTAATGCATGTGAGTTTATGATATCCCCCTTGCCAACGGAAGAAGAAATCATCAATTTTCCTTCTGAAGATATCACAGAAGCCGTAAATGAATGGGATCTGGCGCTTGTTGGCTACTCTCTCGGTAAGCGTCCTTACTATGAGGCACTCCTTAACTCTGTCAAAAAGATCTGGAATCTCAAAGGTAGTCTGAAACTTATCTCTCTTAGCGAAGGTTTTTTTCTGTTCAAATTTTCCAACGCGGAAGATTATGATCTGGTTTGGAGTAGAGGTGCATGGTTTATTTTTGGAAAACCCTTTATTTTTCAAAAATGGAATTCGCACTTTTCCCCTACCCGTGAAGAACTAACATCTGTCCCGATCTGGTTTAAGATTCACGATCTCCCTTTATGCTGTTAGACGCCTGTCGGTATTTCTAAAATTGCTACGAAAATTGGTCATCCACTTGCGGTTGATGCTCTCACTGCTTCTAAGTCCAGACTTACCTATGCTAGGGTTTGTGTTCAAGTTGATGCCAAAGCAACCTTCCCCGAAACCGTTCCTATATGTGTTGAAGGCAAACTATTTAACCTAAAAATTCAATATGAATGGCGTCCCGCCTTCTGTGAGTTTTGTGGTTCGCTTAATCATCCTTCTTCAAAATGCTCTGCTAATCCTAACCCTGAAATTAACGATATCCCTAATCCTCCTAGGGGGAGAAGCACTAGTCGTAGACCTAGACCCCACTCCTTAAATCCTAAAGGTCTTCTCCCTATTCCTAATTCTTCCGCCAAGAATAATGTTATGGTTGATTTAACTGATAATCACCGGGAAATTATCCCGGATAATACTGAACATG
The DNA here is from genome assembly GCF_001605985.2 of Dendrobium catenatum. Taxonomy (NCBI): domain Eukaryota; kingdom Viridiplantae; phylum Streptophyta; class Magnoliopsida; order Asparagales; family Orchidaceae; genus Dendrobium; species Dendrobium catenatum. The sequence continues at coordinate 8,398,314 of NW_021318618.1, read as the reverse complement.
TTATGACTCATACCTCGGATTGTGCTCCTACTGTGGTCACCAATCAAATGGATCTTCCTAATAGCTCAGCTTTGCATTATAAGGATAAGAATATTTCTACTAAAAAAGGGGCTGAGCCTAGCACAGAGAAAATAAATAACAAAATGAGCATTGAGAACTACCCTTTAACTGATAATATTGTTCCGATAGCTAATTTAGCTGGGGCAAGCAATAACATCCCTAATCTTAATTCTCCTACGTCTTTGACCTCCTCTACATCTGCTTCCATAAAGCATAATTCTGATGGAAAGAAAGAGAATGGAGTTACTTATGCTAACAAGTTTAGCGCGCTTCAAGATGAAAATGAAGATGACTCCTCTTCATCCCATCACAATGAGGGAATGTAAGAAACCATTGGGTATTCTGGAAAGAATAAGAAAGAAAATCTTGGTAAATCTTATACCAAAATGATGAATTCAATAGAAAATTCTTCGTATAGGAATACTAGGGGAAAGGGCAACCGTAAAGGCCCTAATCAAAAATCTTAAGTTTCTTATGAACTGTCCATCTTTGGCAGCCTGGAATATTAGGGGTTTCAATAACCCGGACAAAGTATTTTGTTGCAGAAATCTGGTCAAAGAGCATAAGCTTGACTTAATTTGTATTCTTGAAAACCGTATCCTCTCTTCTAACCTTCAAGACCCTTGGTTCTGTTCAACTCACAAAGTTTTTGAAAATGAACTCAGCTTTAATAACTTTGATCTTGCCACTCCTGGCCGCATTTGGATTAAATGGAATTCTGAAAAGATCTCGTTTAATCCTATCTCTTCTTCTCCTCAAATGATTACTGGTAAGTTAATGATGGGAACTCAAAATATCATGCTTCTCTCTGCTGTATATGCTTCCAATTCCTTTGATGAAAGAAACAAGTTATGGGCTGAATTGGGGGAAGTTAACCCACATGGTGCTCTGCCTTGGGCTGTAATTGGGGACTTTAACACTTGCAGACTACAATCTGAGAAAAAAGGAGGGAATATTATCAATATGGATAGGTTGTATCCATTCAACTCTTTTATATTTGACAATAACTTGGTTGATCTTCCCTCCACGGGTTATTTCCATACATGGTTCAATCAAAGGCAAGACAATCCTATTCATCTTAAGCTGGACCGGGTTTTAGTGAATGAAAATTGGATCAATCAATTCCCTAACTCTCACTATAATGTTTTGAGCAGTCTTGTCTCTGATCACTCTCCGCTTATTCTTAAAGATGTACCTAGTACGAAGAATCCTAAGAGGTTCATGTATAAAAATTATTGGAGCCACATTCCAGATTTCTGGAGCATTCTTTTATACATTTTTCAATTACCGGACAATGGTAATCCTATTCTTAGCCTCTATAAGAAGCTGAAACTTCTTAAAAGGGAGTTTAAAACTAGAAATTGGAATTCTTCCAATCACATTTCCAACAAGTGTTCTTCCTTAGTTGCCTCTCAAGAGATGTGTCAAAAAATGATTGACAATGATCCTCTTAACAAGGAGTTGTGTGGAGATCTTAAAAGAATTAAAGCTAACATTAACTACTACAACTCTTTGCATGCTTCTTGGACCATTCAAAGATCCAAAATTAAATGGTTAAAGCATGGAGAAGAAGATTTAAAGTTTCTTTACTCTAAGATTAGGAAGAGAAAGGCGTTTAATGGGAGTTCCATCACTGCTGCTATCAATAATCATGAGGGAAATTATAATAGCAATCATTCTAGCATCATTCAACATTTCAATAATCTGTATAATTCAAAACCTCCAGAATTAAACAACACTAGACATATTCCTAAAGGGAAAATGCTTCCTGATATTGCCATTTCAACTTTAGTTAGGCCTGTTACCAATGATGAAATTTACCTGGCAATTAAAGGAGGCTGCGCAAACTCGGCTCCGGGTCCTGACGGTTTTAATTTTGACTTCTATAAAAAAACATGGAGTATTACGGTCCCTCTTGTGTGTAAGGCTATCAAATCCTTTTTTATTAAATGCTATTTACCTAAGTGTGCAAAAGCTACGGCTATAGCTCTTGTTCCTAAAAAAACTCATGCAGAAAATGTTCATGACTTCCGGTCTATCACATTATGCAACGTGTTCCACAAAATTATTGCAACTATTTTAGCTAGCCGTATGAAGATCTTTATGCCTGATATTATCGAGAACAATCAAGCTGCTTTTATTTCTAATAGGACTGCTACTGACAATCCTATTTTGGCTATGGAGATCATAAATCTTTTCAAAAAGCATAATAAGATGAATCTTTTTTGTGCTAAATATGATATTAAGAAAGCCTTTGATACTGTTTCAAGGAATTTTCTTTTTGCTAGAATGGCTGACAAGGGATTTCCTAATATTTTCATTAATTGGGTCAAAGCATGTATAAATGATGATCTTCCCTCCACGGGTTATTTCCATACATGGTTCAATCAAAGGCAAGACAATCCTATTCATCTTAAGCTGGACCGGGTTTTAGTGAATGAAAATTGGATCAATCAATTCCCTAACTCTCACTATAATGTTTTGAGCAGTCTTGTCTCTGATCACTCTCCGCTTATTCTTAAAGATGTACCTAGTACGAAGAATCCTAAGAGGTTCATGTATAAAAATTATTGGAGCCACATTCCGGAATTCTGGAGCATTCTTTTAAATATTTTTCAATTACTGGACAATGGTAATCCTATTCTTAGCCTCTATAAGAAGCTGAAACTTCTTAAAAGGGAGATTAAAACTAGAAATTGGAATTCTTCCAATCACATTGCCAACAAGTGTGCTTCCTTAGTAGCCTCTCAAGAGATGTGTCAGAAAATGATTGACAATGATTCTTAACAAGGAGTTGTGTGGAGATCTTAAAAGAATTAATGCTAACATTAACTACTACAACTCTTTGCATGCTTCTTGGACCATTCAAAGATCTAAAATTAAATGGTTAAAACATGGAGAAGAAGATTTAAAGTTTCTTTACTCCAAGATTAGGAAGAGAAAGGCTTTTAATGGGAGTTCCATCAATGCTGCTATCAATAATCATATGGTCAATGATAATAGCAATCATTCTAGCATCATTCAACACTTCAATTATCTGTATAATTCTTCCCCTCCAGAATTAAATGACACTAGACATATTCCTAAAGGGAAAATGCTACCTGATATTGCCATTTCAACTTTAGTTAGGCCTGTTACCAATGATGAAATTTACCTGGCTATTAAAGGTGGCTGCACAAACTCGGCTCCGGGACCTGATGGTTTTAATTTTGACTTCTATAAAAAAAACTTGGAGTATTACGGGCCCTCTTGTTTGTAAGGCTATCAAATCCTTTTTTATTAAATGCTATTTACCTAAATGTGCAAAAGCTACTGCTATAGCTCTTGTCCCTAAAAAAACCCATGCTGAAAATGTTCATGACTTCCGGCCTATCTCATTATGCAATATGTTCCACAAAATTATTGCAACTATTTTAGCTAGCCGTATGAAGATCTTTATGCCTGATATAATTGAGAACAATCAAGCTGCTTTTATTTCTAATAGGATTGCTACTGATAATCCTATTTTGGCTATGGAGATCATAAATCTTTTCAAAAAGCATAATAAGATGAATCTTTTTTGTGCTAAATATGATATTAAGAAAGCCTTTGATACTGTTTCAAGGAATTTTCTTTTTGCTAGAATGGCTGACAAGGGATTTCCTAATATATTCATTAATTGGGTTAAAGCATGTATTAATGATATCCCTTTTTCTATTTGTCTGGATGGTTCGTTGGAAGGCTATTTTTCATCATCTACGGGACTTAGACAGGGCTGTCCGCTAAGTCCTTTCCTTTTTTGCATTATTATGGATGCTCTTTCTTGTCTCTTAAATTATAATTCTGAGTATAATGGCTATGATGGTTTTGAAGGCTTTAAACTAGACAATTTTCAGCTATCACATTTGGCTTATGCTGATGATTTATTAATTATTGGTAAGGCAGATTCTAATAATTGTGAAAATTTGGTGAGGATTATTAATCTTTTTTCTAGACTAACGGGTCTCCATATGAATCTGACTAAAAGTTCTCTTATTATTTCCCCAAGGGTCTCTTGCCCCAATGACATATCTAGTATTCATAATATTCATAATGTTTCTGATAAATTCAATTACTTGGGTATTCCGATCTCTTTGGGTCGGATTAAGGTGACTGACTCTGCCCCTTTGATGGAAAAAATCATTAATTTGCTAGCTGGTTGGAAGGCGAAGTCATTATCCTTTGCAGGTAGAATGCAATACATTAAATACACTATTTCTAACACAGTGGCTTACTGGATTAGGAGCATAATTTTAACTAAAGTGATTTACAAACATATTAGTAGGTTATGCTCTAAATTTCTCTACCATGGGGAGACTGATAGCAGGAAACTGCACCTCATTTCCTGGGAAAATACGTGTAAACCGTTCTCTTTGGGAGGTCTTGGTATTGCTTCATTACAAGCTTTAAATTTTGCTCATAACTGTGCTATTATTTTGAGATGTTATAACTCGAACTCCCCTTTAGCTAAGTGGTGTCTTGCTAGATATTCTAGCCCCTGGAAATCTGTTACTAGTAATGCTTCGATTTTTTGGAAAAATATTTGCAAAACTGCAGGCATTACTAGGGAGAAATTCAAATTCACAATTACTAACAACAGTCCTATCTCTATTTTTTGGGATCACTGGTGTTTGGGAGAAACTATCAAAGACAAATTTCATTACTTTCCCAATAACTTAGCAAAGAACTCTCAGTTAGCTATATGGTTACAACAAAATGCTTGGAACTTACCGGATTTTGATAACCCTGGCATTAGGGATTTCATTTTGAATATTTCCATTATCTCTGATAATAAATTCCATATCAGCTGGGAAGGTTTAGAAAATGCTAATTTCAAGGATCTATACTTATATTATTTTCATAATGATGCTAAGGTTGATTGGCATCAGATGGTTTGGCATAAAAAGCATGCTTTGAGATATTATGTTTACTCCTGGATGGCTCTTAAAGGGGGATTAAAAACTTGTGATGTGTTAGCATCGAGAAATATACTTATTATGGATAAAAACTGTGTACTATGTCACAATTGCTTGGAAACTACTTCTCATCTCCTGTTCGAATGTGATTATTCCTTCAAAGTGCTTGAAAATCTTATTCCTTCTTTTCATACACATTACTTCAGACCTACTATTTCTCTAGCATTGCAGCATATTGATAGTATGGATAAGCCCAAGTACATTAAAAACGACATCTTTCTCATTTTAAATGCTATCACTTATTTCGTTTGGATGGAAAGAAATTACAGAAAGTTTAAGTCTGCTGCTTACTGCTCCAATTCTCTGGTTAAAAAAATCTCAAGAGCTGTCATTATCAAATTAATGGGTTGGAAAAAGGGCAATGAGATCAAAGAAGCATTGAATCTGGTCTACTAATGTATTATCCTACTATATTTGTTGGTTGATGGTGTTGGTTGCTTGACTGAAACAGTGACGAGGCTTGATGGTATGTGGTTTACTGGTGTTGTTGACCAGATCTGTATAAACATCTCTTTGGATTTCTGCTGCTCGTTTAGCAGGATATTGGGTTGTGGACTGTAATGATCTACTGCTCTCCACTTTCTGGATGGCCTACGGGCAACCAAAGTTGGATAGATCTCTCCTTATATGAAGGCAAAATTAAATTATTAAGAGTACATCCCTAATACTCGGCTTTTAATTTTACATCCGAATAGATATTATATTGGATGTGTACAGGTGGTAGATCTCTGAAGACCCTCAAAATTGTTTTACCATTAAGTTTCATTGATTAATCTTTTCTTTTTTCTTGCATATTATGGCTAACAACTGGGCACCTTCGGAGAATCTTGGTTTCATCATCTCTTGTTGAAGGCTAACTTGGGGAGAAGATTGACAGAAGCTAGAGAAATCAGAGAACTGATGTGAATTCTTCTTCCAAATGCTTTGGAATTTTGCATCAATGAAATCTTGAAGACCTGCGTAATGATCTTTCTTTTTTAAGACTGGCTGATTTTGGACTCAGATTGGCGGTCCATTCCTTATAAGCTCTAAAAGTTTTCATTCCTCTGTTATTTGGAAATTCCTAGAGGTTTAGCTATCTGCAGTCTATATTGGTTATAGAATGCTGATAATATTTTCTTTCTTTCTTTTATTCATGTAATTTTGGTTTTTTTGTTTGTTCTTTATTCCTGCATTAGTCATGTTTTATTTTAGGTACTGAACTATGTAATTTGGTTTATCTTTTATAAAATGGGCTATGCCCCGAAATTTCCCAAAAAAAAAAATTCAGAATTAATTAATTGCATTAATAAATAAATAAATAAAATCAGAAAAAAATAATTATATTACTGCTATTGTCACAACCCGACCCGAAACTGCACAGGTCAAACTGTATCAGATTGTGATAAGATTGACCATAAGATCTAGTTGGAGAAGTCCTGAAATAAAATTTACAATTTATATAGTATATATTGCCACTATTGAATGCAATATAAAGTGAAAGACTACTGAATCTCAACATGATTTTCTATATATCATCCAAAAACATATAATATGAAGGATATCACAACTATATTTGACAACATAGAGCATTACAAAAATAAAAGTCAAGTTTGCAAAAATCAAAATTAACCAAAACATAGATCAAAGTCTATTATTCAAACTGCTTAGCTCGCTCCTTACCCTTCCCCGAGCTTGAAAACAAAAGCAAAAGTAGGGAGGATGAGCTAACAGGGCTTAGTGGGCTATCGTAGCTTAAAATAGAAATTAATAATTAAAATTGAAAATTGGTCCGAATCATATAATGAAATTGAATATAATTAAATAAATATAAAATTAACTGAATTATAAACAAACATTTCACAATGATTATCAAAATAGCTATGAAACCCAAATTTTCATATATCTTCGTGACCAAAATCACACCTTTTTCGCCTACTAGCGCTAACATCAAAACACTTTGGTAATAAAATTCCACCTCGGTGGCTCATTAGCACCAACATAATAGAATCCCACATCGGTTGTCCACTGGCACCGGCATAACAAAATCCCACCTTAATTGCCCACTGGCGCCGGCATAATGTAATCCCAACTCAATCGCCCACTACCGCTGGCGCCAGCATCACATCACAACACTTTACAACATATTTTTCAATGTATTTCATTAATTAAAATATAATTAGACTTAATTCAAAAGTTATAAAAATGTAGTAATGGTAGACAACAAAAATACTAGTAAGCAAAAATTCATAATTTTCAACCATAATCAAATTATATGAAATTGAGTAAAACATCATTTTGAAGCTTTAATTTACTAAAACACTATTTTTAAATGAAAACAATTTTTTTAGCAGGCAAAAATCACTTATTTTCAAAATTACCCAATGAAAAATTTACATAATATACTCAAAATATTCGTAATCATAATCTCTATAACATATAAAAAGTTATGTATTAAAAGTTTATCAAAACAAATTTATCTTCATTTTTTAATAATTGAAATACAAATTTGATCAAAAAAATATCAAAAACATCAAATTATTGAAAACTCAAATAGGCAAAACGTAATCTATCTCGAGACAAACAATTTTCCAACTGGGCCGATGAACAAAAATAGTAAAAGTACAATTTTAAAAATTTTGAGTTATAACTATTAGCGCCAGAGATTCAAAACATATGTATTTACAACTAGAAAGCTAGCTTAGTATTTACTCTTATGCCATTCTATGGTTTTATTAGCTCTATAAATACGGTAGTGTGTACAGGAAAACTTTCAAGAAATAAGATTTGCATTTCTTCCTTTATCTTCTCTGTCTCTTCCTGCTCTCCGTTATCTACATGGTATCAGGCTGGTCCATTCCTGAGATCCATTCTTCTTTGTTATCTTGATCAATGGCGGAAATCTCGACGGCAACCTCTTCTCCGGCGACGCAATCCGCAACCCTTACAACTCATCTCATATCACCATCGCTCAAATTTGTCATCTCTCACCTCAAGACTCTCGTCCCACATGAGTTATCTACAGATAACTATCCCATATGGCGAAGTCAGGTCTCCAAGATGCTTAGCGCAAACGGATTTTATCAATTTCTTGAACCTCCAGCTTCTCAAGTCTCGTCTTCTTCTTCCACTCAAATCGGCACACAGGATCAAAGTGATCTATCCGCCGATCAGTTGGTAATCGATCGCAACTTGACCGCAGCAATCTGTTCTACGGTATCGTCCTCTATATTACCTTATATCATTCATCTGGAACATACCTATGAAATCTGGCAAGTTCTTGAAACAAGATTTCAATCATCGAATCGTTCAAAAGTGATTCAACTTAAGAACGAGCTTCATCACATTTCAATGGGGAATTGGTCTATGAGCTAATATCTTACTGAAATCAAGAAACTAGTAGACCAGATAGCCTCCGCCGGATCAACTGTCGATAATGAAGACATAGTTCTGTATATTCAGTCATTTAAAACATCCATTAGGACAACGCTGCATCCAATCAGTTTAGACAATTTGTACGCACTGCTTATTAGTGAAGAAATTCACATACAAACTGAGGCATCAAGACACCCGGTAACTGCTGACTCGCAGACGGCATTGTATTCAAGAAGAGGGAAAGATCGTCGAGGGCGCGGTCGAACAGCTCCTCGTCAAACCGCGACATCTCGACAAGCCTCTACTCCGCCAATTACATGTCAGATATGCAATAAACGAGGACACGCCGCCGACGTCTGTTGGCACCGGCTTAACACCAACTACAATCCTACCGAACGTCAGACTCAGCAAAATACCGCTCTCATCTCAACCCCGAATCAACAACAACACGAATGGTATCTTGATTCGGGAGCATCGTCTCACATGACAAGAGACGCAGAAAATCTGGAGTACGCATCTACATATCAGGGAACGGACTCAGTCACCATTGGGGATGGAAGAACTATTCCAATTGCTCACTCGGGCAATGGACTTCTTCCAACTCCCTCTCGTACGCTTCGTCTTTCACAATTACTGCATATTCCTTCTATATCTCACAATCTTATTTCCATCTCTAACTTAGTTAAGGATAATAACATTTCTGTTACTTTTGACAAAATGGGTTTTACTTTTAAGGACATGAAGACACAACAAATTCTTCTTCACGGACCGTGTAAAGACGGGCTGTATCCGTTCTCCACTCGCAACAATAGCAACCACAGCTTAGCACTCCAGGCGTCCATCTCGTCGTCGACTCTCTGGCATAACCGACTGGGCCATCCCCATGCTCGCGTGTTAAAACATATAGCTAGAAATAATTCCCATTTGCATATTCCTATTAACACTGTTAGATGTACTTCTTGTTTACTCTGTAAAGGTCACAAGCTACCATTTGAGAATTCGTCAAACAGAAAACTCAAACCACTAGAATTGATTCACTCGGATGTTTGGGGACCATCTCCGGTCCCCTCACACCAAGGATTCAGATATTACGTTCTGTTTGTAGATGACTATACGCGTTTTACTTGGATTTTTCCTATCTTACTTAAATCTGATGTGTTTTATACGTTTCAAAAATTTGTTACCTATATCGAAAATCAAACTGAACATAAGGTTAAGTCCATCAGGACTGACGGTGGCCTTGAGTATCTAAACAAGCAGTTTTTACAATACCTGCAAGCCAAGGGAATACATCATCAAGTTTCATGTCCCTACACACCCGAGCAAAACGGCATTGCCGAACGGAAGCACAGGCATATCGTAGATACAGCAAGAACAATGCTTCAAACGGCCTCCATGCCATCACAATTCTGGCCAGATGCGGTCATGACAGCTACTTATCTCGTCAACCGACTGCCGTCTCGTACCACTAATAATCGATCCCCATTTCAACTTCTCTACAACAAAACTCCGGAGTACAACCATCTTCGCACATTTGGCTGTACCTGCTATCCTCTCATCCCTAGTCAATACCGAACAAAGCTTCAACCGAACACAACGCAATGTGTATTTCTTGGATACTCAGACATATACAAGGGATATAAATGCTTAAATAAAACTACCAACAAAATTATTTTTTCTCGTAATGTAACGTTTCTTGAAAACTCTTTTCTGTTTCAAACATTGCAACAGACTAAATCCAGCAATCATACCTCTACGCCTCCATCTCTGCTGATACCAACTTCAACGATCATTACGACGACTCCACCTCAGTTACCGCAGCCAACTCAGTCCATAACAGAACACCAGAGTCTTCAAACGTCGAATGCCCACTCGTCTCTCAACAGGAGCCCGGAACATCAATCTTCTCCCACCATTACTACAACTAAGCACACAAGACATCCAATGCAAACAAGACTTCAGACAGGGTCGCTTAAACCAAGAAATAGGATGAATCTATTTCATAATAAGTCTGACATTACAAACCATTCAGCGCCCACAACCATTAAGGAAGCTCTCGCTATTCCTGCATGGAGAACAGCTATGGCAGAGGAATTTCTTGCGCTTCAGAAACAAGAAACATGGTGTCTCGTACCACCACCGGAAAATGCACTCATCCTCGGATGCAAGTGGACATTTCGTACCAAGCTCAACGCCGATGGATCCACGGCAAGATTCAAAGCCAGATTAGTGGCTCAAGGTAACCGGCAAGAACAAGGTATCGATTATGACGAAACATTCAGCCCAGTTGTCAAGCTTCCGACTGTTCGTGTAATGTTTACAATCGCCCTACACTACGATTGGAAGGTCCATCAACTTGACGTCACAAATGCATTTCTCCATGGATCACTCAATGAAAAAGTGTATATGCGGCAACCAACAGGTTTCGTAAACAAAGACTATCCAAATCATGTGTGCCAACTCAAGAAAGCAATCTATGGGCTCAAACAATCGCCACGAATGTGGTACACGACCTTCACCGATTACCTTCTAACAATCGGGTTCAAACACAGCAAGGCGGATCCGTCTCTGCTTACCTTCGTTACAACCACAATCCAAATTTATCTTCTCGTCTACGTCGACGACATTGTACTTACTGGAAACGACGACGCAGCCATCGCCGAACTTATTAGAAAATTGCAAACCAAATTCGACATGAAAGAGCTGGGACTTGCAAATCATTTTCTGGGAATTCAAATTACAAAGCATAAAGATAAGTACTTCCTCTCTCAACAATCCTATGCCCTTTCTATCTTAAATCAAACAAATTTTAGCAATTGCAAACCACTGGCTAACCCCTCCACTACTAAACCACCTCAGCTAACCGATTCTACCGATCCTCTGTTCGATCAGGTATCATACAGGAAAATTATAGGATCGCTACAATATCTAATTCTCACGCGGCCAGATATAGCACACGCGGTCAACACTCTATCTCAAGCAATGCACGATCCAGCACCTGTTCATTCGATCCTTCTAACAAAGCTCCTACGCTACCTCAAAGCAACGATCAACTACGGACTACCTATCTCCAAATCTTCCCTGCGGATGCGAACGTTCTCGGACGCAGACTGGGCCGGCAATCCTAATACAAGAAAATCCACATCCGGATTCTGTACGTTCATCGGAGACACTCTTGTCTCTTGGTCAGTGAAAAAGCAGACTACGGTCGCTCGATCGTCCACCGAATCCGAGTATCGAGCTCTGGCCGCCGCCACTGCTGACACCATATGGCTCAAAAGGCTGCTCATGGACTTCAACGTTACTCATGAATAACCTACTGAGCTTCTGTGCGATAACATCTCGGCAATCTCCATCGTCAACAACCCCATTTTCCACGCACGAACCAAACACATCGAAATAGATCACAGGCTCGTGCGGGATCAAATACAGAATAATCATCTTAAACTTCTACCCATATGCACCGAGGACCAAATCGCAGATTTTTTCACGAAACCGCTATCCACGGCGAGATTCCGGCTGCTACGCGACAAACTGACGATCTGCAAAGACTCATCAGCTTGAGGGGGAATATTAGCGCCAGAGATTCAAAACATATGTATTTACCACTAGAAAGCTTAGTATTTACTCTTATGCCATTCTATGGTTTTATTAGCTCTATAAATACGGTAGTGTGTACAGGAAAACTTTCAAGAAATAAGATTTGTATTTCTTCCTTTATCTTCTCTGTCTCTTCCTGCTCTCCATTATCTACAATAACAACTGTCAATATTTATATTATGCTACAAGGTCTAAAACTCAAGGATATATATAAACCTAAAAACTTAAAACAAAACCAAAATGATCATTATTATCTAGCCTCAAGCTATAGTCTTCTTACATTTATTTGAAATTATATTAAAATTATATAACGAGCTTACAAAGTCTAACAAATAATTAAAACTTGAAAACTTACCACTGGCTTCAATGCAAAATAGAAGTTTCAATATGCTTGCCCTAATTCTAATCAATATCAATTGTATAGCTATCAATATAAATGATATGTAATATATACAATTAATATAAATCAATAGTATAAATCAATATAATTAATAAAACATGAGATTCTCACTAAGAAAAATGTGTCTATTAATCTAAAATAAATAAATAAAAAGTCTATAAATTTATAACATGTGTTGCAGTGAAATAAGTATTTATTATCTATCAATTATATTCATACTGATGGTTCTATTAAATGCTTCTATTAATCATTATGTCATATCTAATGTCTATCAATTTAATGCACTATCATATTAATATAATCATGAATACAGTTATAAAGAGCAAGACAGGACATTCAACTTTAATGTGATGTTTTCATCCTTCGAAAAATGTTGTCCTCGACATTTCTATATCAATGAGAGAGAGAGAGAGAGAGAGTACTCAAAATAAAATTTTAAACACAAACAACTAATTATAAATTAGAAATCACAATCCTATTCTGCTCATATGCTCTAGTTATATTTCATTTTTTTCAATAACTATTACTCTGATATTATTTTGTCACAATCATGGATCTATATTTGAAGAATTATATCTATTTTTCATTTTAACCATTTAATTAGAGTGACATCGGGAACAAATATGATTACATTTTTGATAAATTAAAAAAAAATAAATTCATAGAAATTAAATTATTGAAAACAAAAGTAAGAGATTAGTCACTTATAATGAATAGAATAAAATATTTAACATAAACGGAGAATTGTTAGAATCATTTTTGGATGTTCAGACTTCAATTTTGGTCAATTTTAGATCCTAATAGAATTTTTAAAAACAATTTTGAGTAATTTTGAAGAGTTTAGAGTAAAAAGTTTTTGCAATTTAGCTCCAATTGACACAACAACTTCATATAAGTACAATTTAGTTCACGACCCTGAAAGGATGTCCATGTTGATGTCCAAGAAATGATTGTGCCTTTTTTTTAATTAGAATTTTGCTCAATGAATTTTTTTCAAGACTATATATATATTTTAGAATAACACAAACTTAAATGTTCGAAACTAATATGGGTCAACCAATAGAATGTTTCAAATTATTGTTAAAAAATTATAAAATATGCTCTCAATCTCTTTATGAAATGGACCACCGGCTTGAGATTTAAGAGACCTTATAGCCATGAATGATCCTGGATTTAAATAGAACTTCCATTTGACCATCGCCATCGAATCATGACTATCTAACAGTCATCGCTTGACCGCTGTCGCATACTAGCACCATTCGTCCATCGCTATTGGACCACCACCCACTAAGCACCACTGTAGGTCCTCCATTGTCTGTCCATCATCGCCCCCATCAAATTAAATTAAATCCTTAAATTTATCTTATAATAAGTGTCTTCTTTAATAATTAACTATATTTTTAAGTAAAATGTCTTAAAATAAATAATAAATTTTATAAAAAAATTACCTTTTTACCAAATTTTAATGAGAATATTCCAACCAATATATTTATATTGTTCATTTGTATTCTCATCGTGGAAGAAAATATTCTTATAATTAGATATAATTATTCCTCCATCATTTTTGTTAGATCTATACTATCTGAATTTTAAAATAATATAATTAAAATTATTCTAAGGAGTGAGGTGTTGCTGAATGCTGAAAGGGCAATTTAATGAAGGTTTGATTGCTAATTAAAAACTTGATTAGGCAATTGCTTAATGAAAAGCCGCCTATGCGAATTGGCAATTAATTATTAAGTTTGTCAATTTGACTTTTTGTTAGGGGCTAAACGGGATTTATGAGCTTACGACTGCAATTTTGACGCTCTTTGGGCTTGATTTTGAAGAGCCTTGCACGTGCATATTACCGTGGTGATAATGAAAGAAATAGTGATAATAAAAATAAAACATAGGAGTATTACGTTTGCAAATAATATTAGAAATGATCTTTTTCTATTAGATTCAAATATAAATTTGATTTAATGAAAAAATATTCATGTAGCC
>NW_021318618.1:8334128-8377218 GCF_001605985.2 Dendrobium catenatum | reverse complement strand
AAGATAGATTTCAGTACTGGTGATTGTAGTGTAGTTTCTGAGTATTGTATATGACCTTTTGAGATGAATCGACTTGTATATTGATGTTTTAAATTTTATAGATGTTGATAGACCGTTTAATTGAAGGTTTTAAATAACTCTGGTAAATTGTTTGAGTAATTGATTGACATTCTTTCCAAGTTAGATCTTGGGTCGTGACAATAGTCCTCCTGACTTACGTCGCCCACCAACTACAGCCCTTCCGACTTCCGTCACTCGCCAACTACGGTCCTCCTGACTTACGTCGCCCACCGACTATAGTCATTCTAACTTCCGTCGCCTGCTGACTACGCGTACGATCCTCTTGACTTATGTCACCCATCGACTATAGTCCTTCCGACCTCTGTCGCCACAATGGTCTTTCTGACCCTGGTCTCCTGCCAACTACGGTCTTTTGGACCTCTGTCTCCTATCGACTACAGTCCTTCTGACCTCTATCGCCTACTATGATTCTTCCGACCTCCATCATAGAAAACAGTCTTTTTGACCCCGGTCTCCTGCCGATTACAGTCATTCCGACCTTCGTCGTCTATTATGATCGTTTCAACCTCCATCATCAGAAAACTGTCTTTCTGTCCCGCTCTCTTGCCAACTACGGTCTTTCTGACATCTATCTTGTCAACTATGGTCTTGCTGGCCAAAAAAATATGTCTTTGTTGATTATTATAACTCCCACCATGTAATGCGCTTTATATGATATACATTTGTGTCATCAATCCAAGGCCTTCTCCAAAGGAAGGGCCTCATTTGTAATCGACTGCAAATACTAGTGGATTCATTCAAATTGGGCCAGACCCCGTTTATTTCCCCTTTTCAGGGGTTTCCACGTAAAAACGTTGGTGTCTCTTATGAATGCTGCACCCTCTCACTTATTTGATTGTGTGTTGGATCTTCGTACAATGCTAAGACGTTAAACTATATATATTTCTCTACCGCCGCAAATACTCTAGAACGCAACAATATATACTTTGGAATTCTTCGAAACCAAGGGAATACTTTGTGACACGGCTTTTTGCAATGAAAAGAAATCTGCTGCAAATCAGATTTTGAGACGGGATTTTTTTTATTTTGCAACAGATTTTCCCGCCGCAAAAAGATAAATTTTCTGCAGTGTACTCTTTACTCAACAACAATTGATCTTAAGTTCTTTATCCTGCCTAGGGCAGCAAACGAACCGAGCCGAGTCGAGTATGTGAGTGTTCATGTTTGTGTTCCTTAATATCAGCTTGTTCAAGTTTGGTTCATGTTTGTTCTAGCTTTAGCGTTGTGTTTCATGTTTGATTCATTTAAATTAAAGGAGTGTTCATGTCTTGCGTTCCATGTTTCTCGGTTCGTACGTTAGTTTATCGAACCTTGCTCATCGATATAACATACTTAACGAATTTTTTTAACTATCAAACCAAACACGTTCTTATGACTAATCATCTAAACAAATATATTATAATAAAAGTAATTGTCTATGTAATAAAGTATGTCTATTTATATTTCATTCTATTCTATAGGTCAAATCATTAATTATTTTTACGAGCTTATTCACGAGTTCAATAATCGAAAAACATGCATCGAGCTTTTATTGAGATCTTTATCGAGCTTAATCGTCAGCTGTTCACGAAGCTTCAATGATGTTTGTTCACGAGACATAACAGAGCTGAACCATTAGTGTTCAATTATGTTTATTTAAGAATCAAGATTTAATATTGTTCAAGTTTGTTTGTTTAGTTAATTACAAGTCGCAAACGACTTTAATCGAACCGAACAACAAGTAGCTCGCCGAACGTTTGGTTCGCTTGCAGCCCTACCCCTGGCGGTTGGACACTCGTTGCCTGCTACCATTGCCATTGATTTTAACTAAATTCGACGCATAAGCCTTCACATCTTTTCTGCATAAATATAAATTTTTGGTTATTTAATCCTAAAAATATATTGAAGGATATCTACCTAAATATAAATATGAAAGAGATATTTATCCAAATGCATTATATTATGAGGGATAAATTTCTCAACAATATTTTATCTAAAACAAACAATATAAAAGTCTTAAAATTATAATACAAAATTCACTGAATCAATAACTGTGCCCAGTTGTCTTAACACCAATTGTTAATAGTTAATCCCCTTAATTATTAATGACTCACATATTTAATGTCTAAGGTTAGTTAGCTCCATAAAAGCTTAAAGAAAAATAATTAAAAATAATAATAAATTAATGCATTTTGTTTAATATCTCAATAAAAAAATTATTTATCCCTCATAATATTTTTTTTTTTTCTTTAATGATTTGAATATAAGCATAACCCTATCCCTCATAATATAATACTTATAAAATTGACTTCTTTGCAAAGTTCTATGATTGATAAATAATTTATTCAATCTGATCCATATTATTTAAATATATAGAGAAGAAGGTTAACATGGCTTGCACTATATAATTATAATTAGCTAACGTTATTAACCATTTAATTAGTTAATTAACCAATGGATTCCAATTTAGAAAGCTACTTCACCAACTTTGAATTAATTTTGATTCCAATCTACCTAAGCTAATTAATGTTGTGAACCAACTCTTTAGCTTAGCCACAAATTTTTTTTTTTTTGAAATATAATATTATTTGAGTAAAAAAGGGTGGTGCATCATTAAAAAAATTTATCTATCAAGCTTAGATATTAATGCTTGTGTGCAAATCTAAAACTTTTAGAATTATGCTTCGTTTGGAATGACTTAATTTCTTACTGCTTCTTAAAGCACTTTTTAGTGCACTTAAAAGATGTTTTAGGAAGCAATAAGAAAGTAATCTCAAACAAAGCCTTAGTTGTGAGATATATAATTTGGACTTTGATTCCAACAAATTTATAGTTAAAATAAATATTTTGATGAGTCAAACCCAATGACACGTGCCTACATCAAGTAAACCTAAAGCAAGCGCTCAAAGTATAGTTGAAAACTTGATGATACTATTTGAGGGACTAAATAATCACCTTATATTGCATGCTTATAATAAAAAAGAACAATTCGATGAGAGAAATCCAAAGAGTTCAAATCAATAAATGTTAATATTATTAAAATAGTTAAATAACTAAAGGAAGGTTTATGATTAACGGAATAAATATAAATTATTAGATGAAAAGTTAGAAGATTTCGACTAAAATAACCAATATGCTAAACTAAATTATAAATAAACATTTATTTCACATGAAGGAAACCTAGTATGGAGGTGGAGAAAGTTTTGGTCAAAGATAAATGTTGATGATCACTACTAATGGCTGATGTCTAATATCGCTTGATCACGGTTGCCCAACTACTTTTGCCTGAACACCATCACCAGTTTGTCTTCTTTTGATTGTCATTAACTTTTTTTTTTTCCAAACAATGTTAATGCCCACCATAATCAATAAAGTCATGCACATAATTGATAATATCACCAATGCACATCATCATTAATAAAGCAGACACACTAAATAAATAGACACACATCTTCTATAGCAACATTGATGCTCACCATCAATGAAAAAATGCGCATTGTTAGTACCAATGCTAACAACTATGCCAATGCACACCATTAGTACCAAGGTTGATAGCACCATCAACATCAAACGAGATGCCCAACATTACGAATAAGGCCGAGACATGCTATTGACATCATCATTGATGCATATAATTACCAATAATGATGATGCATGCCATCAGTGCTAATTTTGATATATACCATCACCAACAAGATTGATACACACTATCGATGCTAACATTGGTGCATATAATTTCCAATAAAATCAATACTTTCCATCGACGCCAACATCAATGCATATCATTGCAAATAAATATGATAATCACTAATTGACATCATCATTAATAATGTTGATGCTGATCATCTTCATCAATCTAGATGCTAGCTATCAACAACTTGCTTGTCACCCATAGTCAATGTCGATGCCAATGCATGACATTGACACCAATATTTATCAAGACTTCCTAATTTACAATCTCACCTCCTTTGAGAAGAATAAACAAACATATCATAAATGATTTCTTGAAGATAACATAAATGCCTCAAAGTTATTTTAACTTCCAACATAGAATCCATCCCTCATAGTTCATGTCTATCATAAAATATCAATGGCTTTCCAATTTACAGAGAAAAGCATTGATTCGATTTGACTGTCAAAATACACTAGCAGAATCATTTTAACTGAGTCATACAACATAAATTTTCTCTTTCTAAGATAAAATAAGTGAGCAATGAGGAAAATATAATAAAAAGAATATCTTCAATAATAAGGATGTATTATATTAATAAATATTATAAACTTTATATTGTATTTATTTATTTATTTTTTAGAACGGGGTATCCACTCATGTCCCCTCGAAAAGCCACTTGGATGCATGGACTAATCATCAGTGAACTAAATAGGCACCACCCTAAAAATCTCCTGGCCCACACTTTATTTGAAGCCCCATATAGAGGCGCTGCCACTCGAGGGAATCGGTATAGACTGGGGGTCCCAACTGTACTCGGCCTAACAACCAAAATTTAGCTATGGTGGATATTTATTTGATATTTAATCATATGTATATATATTGATATTGGACAATATAACAACTTTAAAACTCTAGCCGTTACACTTCATGGAATGAGAAGATTCACATAAAATTATTGTGATATATTGGAAAATATATTTAAAATTCTTAATTATATATATTTTAAATACATCATATTTTAAAATAATTTTACATCTCCCTCGCCCACCCCAATCTCAAAAATTTTTCAACCCAACTAATAATGAAAATATTTATTACAAATAATAAATATTTATATATTTTTATATTAATAAAATAAACATCATTAATAATTGTAAAATATTTCTTGAAAATAATCTTGATATAGTTGGGCCAAATTATCTATACTCAATGTTTTTAATAAAATTAATTTGATTTGGGAAAAATTAAATGGTTCTCATTCTTTCAAGTGGTCCGCATGCGGTAAATCGCCATGGATTTTCCATTGAATCTCGGAGCTCCAACCCGGCTACAAGTGTACAGAACACTTTTCTTTTCTTGGTTGTCAGTGTTCGCCGACTCCTCCGGACATTCTAGTGTGGGGTCGCCCGAGTCTCGTTGAGGACCACACAGCTTTGATTGCATTGAGGACAGCTGCGTCACCCTATGGAATGGTTCACTGATTGATATTTGATACTATTTTTTTTGGGATTAATATAAATATTATTACATTTTTTTGTATATAAGTTCATTTTTTATTATTATAAATACTCATAATTTTAAATGAGTTAAAAATATCATTAATATTATTAATTTAAAATAAAATGCAACTTTTTAAAATATTAATTAATGTGACTTTAAAATAGCTTAAGTTGACATATAAGTAGATACTTTAAATATACAAATATTAAAAATTGTACTTGATATGTATGTATTCTATTTTTTTAAAATGTTGAGCTTGTAAATTTACAAAATTGAATGTGGCTTGAAAAATTTAATATTAGGAGAAATAATTTTTTTTTCAATTTACTCAAATTATCTAATAAAAAAAAAGATAAAGTTTTATTTAGATATAAGATTAATTGTAGAGAAATTCACTTGTGTTTTCCAATTAAAATCTTCTTTATTTATAAATTATATCTAAGTTTTTAAAATGTATTATTGAATTTTTTTTATTTACATATGCTACAATTAAAATGTTAAAAAACTAATTATAAAAAAAATAAAAAGGATAATTATATTGCAATAATCAAATTTATCATCATTATCTATCAATAGCCTTATTCTAACTACTTAGAACTTGCTTTAATCCTTTTTTATGATAAACAATAAACTTAAAAAATCCAAATATTTTATGATAAACAATTAAAAACATCACATTTTTCAAATATATAGCTCTAACTAAATATGTTAGACCATTTTTATTGGCGTGATACATAAATAATCTTAAATTTAAAAAATTAAGGTTTCATTTGGGACTGTTTTTAAAACATCTTTTTAGTTAAAAAAATTTTTAACAAAAAAGTTATTTAGAAAAGTTATCCCCATGAAGCATAAAAGTATAAAACATTAATAGGAGCAAAGAGAGAGAGAGAGAGAGTATGTGAGTGAGAATGAGAGAGAGGAATAGAGAGAGAAAATGATAGAGAGAGAGAAAGTGAGTTTGTGTGTGTGTGAGAGAGGGGGTAGAGGGAGAGAGAAAGTGAGTGTGAGAGAGAGAGAAACAAGCAACTAAAAAGTGATTTTTGAAACTTCTTCTTGGCCGTAGAGTATTTATTCAAGATCCGAACCTCAGAAGGGAAGATCAGCTAACTGTTCATGTCAATGAAAGCCTTCATATAAGAGATCGATTTAAACGTTACATTCAATGAATATTCATTACATTGAATGCAAAATCTTCTCATAAATATCTTTTTGTATTTTCATGCATCATATTCCTCATCGATGGGTCCCCTTTACAGCTTCTGCATGAATGATCCATTAATATCTTCGATGATCTCATAACAGAATTTTCTCCAGGCTCTGCCCATTTCCTGTTGCTGTTCCTCCATTTTTCTTCATTTGTGTCTCTTCCCAGGCAATTTTAGTTTATTTTTTCTTGTAAATATAGAGACTGAGAACACAAAATCATCAGAAAATAGTGCAGTTAATGCAGTTCTGTCAAATTCTTTAAGGCTTAAATCAGCTGTGAAGTTGTGCACAAGTTGTGCGTGAATTATTATTGATTGAATCAGTTGCCAGTTTGCAACACAGTGGAAGCCACCTCATCCATTTATTTCTTAATTAACGCCGAGAACTATGGATCATGCTTATGTTAATGTGTCATTAGTTTAATTAATTAAGCTCATGCATGTTGGTTTAAGCATCAAATTATGATTTCTTTTTCTGGGAACGGGGGTACTACCCGTTGTCACCCCCTTAGAGGAGGCGCTTTGCGGAATAACTAATCTCTCGGCGGGCCTAGCAGGAGCCAGCCCCACAGGTGCTGGACCATGCACTTATTTTCTCATCACTTAAGGAGTCGGGCCGCTTGAAAGAGGAATCAAATATGGGTTGGGAGGTTCCCAACCATGCTCGCCCACCAACCCAGTTAAGCTCGATGGGGTAGCATCAAACGATTTCGATTAATGACAAGAATAATAGCACATAGAGATTTGTAATTATTAATAAAATAAATTATGTATGTAGGCGACTTGGCATGTTTTTAATCAGAACTTTTTAAAAAAAAATTTGGGTGAAGATATGTATTAGTTGTATGTTTATCAAAAAAAAAATTAATTTTTTATTTTTTATATAAATTTGTTAGTGTGAAGCTTCATATTTTATATAGATATTTATAGAAATTATTCAAAACTATTGTGAATGTCATAGTGCAATTCAAATTTGATATGAAAAAATAAAAATAAATATTTTTATTTGATTAAATTATACGAGCACATCATATATAAAATCTTAGATGTCAATAAATGAGAAGTCATATTCAAATATAAAGATTTATTTACCATCCTACAAATGGTTTTATTAAATATAATTTTCTTATTTAGATAAAAAGATTTGTGAACTAATTAATTAATTTAGCTTTTGTTTTAACAACATTAACTACTATTAAATCTCTTATTTTTAATTAGAAACATAAAAAATATACTATTTTTCTATTACATTCATGATGAATAATAAATGTAAAGTTAGGATGTTTAGGGTTCCTACATGTGGGGACAATATATGCATCCATCTTACAATAAATGAGACTCTTATGTTGCATTTAATACTTCCTATTTGTTTTGTCTTCTTGAAATGTGTACCATAGCTTGTGATTTTAGTATGAAATGTTCCATTAATGATCCCCCTTCATATGTTGCCTTACCTTATTTCCCTTTGTCAATATATTCATATCTTCATGTGGGTCATGTAAAATAAATTCTCAAGTTCAAAATTTATGGCATGTAGACATTTCAAGATGGCTTCTATGTTGTATGATTATTGTCATTTTTCTACATGACATCATCATAATAATAATAATAGTATAGTTATAATTTCATACAAAAAAAAATATTTAATTTTGTATGTTTAGATGTTTATTGCATTATGTTGTAAGCCATGTGAGTGAAATGAAGAAATCAAGTACACTAAAATCAAGAGATATCGAAGTGATTAGGGTTTCGTTTAAGGCTTCATTTGGGACGGCTTACTTACTGCTTCTTAAAGCAGCTTTTTAGAACAAAAAATTTTGTACTAAAAAACTACTTTATACTAAAAAACTGCTTTAATAAGCAGTATATAAATAAGCCGTCCCAAACGAAGCCTAAGATGATTTTCTTATTGTTTCTTAAAACAGCTTTATAGTACAAAATTTTTATTTTTTTTACTAAAATGTTATTTTAAGAAGTGGTAAGAAAATCGTCCCAAACGAAACCTAACTATTATTTGATCTTAATTTTTCATAATAAAATGCATTCGGTATATGATTTTGATAAAAGTGATTGGATTTATTCTCATCAGCCCCAATTGTTTTGTCAAATTGCAAATCTCTTTGAGTTGCACTATCTGATTATTATATGTTCTGACATTTAGGTTGGAGTTTTGAGCATTTATGTCAAACTTAATTTTGTGTTGTATGTATTGCCATGTCTTCTAGAAACAAAATTTAGTAATTATTTTCTCATGTCTTCAAAATTCTTAAAAATGAAAATCTAAGTAAGGAGATTGAAGATGAATCTTAGTGCCTAAAATTTTCTTTTTCAGTTTGCTAAAATTATTAAGTAAAGGAAAAAAGAAGTTTTTTTTTTTTGCTGAAAAATGTGGGTCGAATTCGGTTGTAATTATCTACTATTTTAATATAAATGGATATGATGATGATATATCTCTTAGAAATTGGAGATATATAGGTCAATCTACTATTTTTTATAAAGATGATCGTAAAATTCTTGTGGGAAAAATATATAGTTTTTTTCAGTTGCTGTGAATATTATTATTTAAAAATAAAATAAAATAATAATTTTCTATTAGCTTCCATATTCTAGCTAATAGATTTGATTCTCAAAATCATCTTTCCATCACAAAATTTCTAAAAAATAGCAACTTTTTTTTAAAGTAAATATGAAAAAAAAATTGACATTTGTAGTATTAGGCTTCGTTTGGGACAATTTTCTTACTGCTTTCTATATCAATATTTTTGTATAATTTTTTTTAAAGCAGCAAAAAAAAAGTCAAAAAATTATCCCAAATAAAAAATTAATTTAAAATAATTTTATTATTCTTTATATTGCTTTTACAATTATTTGTCATTAATATGTAATATCATTGTCAAATATCTAAGTGGAGTCATCACTTAAACTCTAAGTGGTCCAACTTTAGCATATTTATTTGAGTGCAATTATTTATATGACACATCACCATCTTAAATTATTTATTGAAATGAAATTAATGAAATATTTTTCCTTTAAAACAAGTTTTTTATTTAAAAATAAAATTAGTCAAAATATATGAATTATTTAGTTCTAAATTTGTTAAATTAATTTTTGTTGAAATTCAAGTTGTAAGCATGCAGCCAATGATGGCTTGATTTAATAATGTTTGGGGATTAAACTACTCAATTTTTGCTAGTTAGTTTTAATTTGAGTATTACTACTGTTCGGTACGTTGTTGTGTGATTTTTGCTTTGTTTATGATAACTTTTTTATTACTTTATAAAGCTGTTTTCTTATTATTTCATAAAGTTGCTGCATAAAAAAATAAAATTTTAAAGTTATTGTAGAAAGCAACTTTTTATTACACAATTTTTTTAAAAACAACAAAATACAGTGATCAAACATAATTGTGATTGCGGTATGAAAAGCAAAGCAATAAGAAACCTGCCCGTTTAAGATAGCTTTCTTATTGCTTTGCTTGTCAGACTGCAACCATATTTTCTATTTAACCCTTATTTTTTTGCTACTTTCAAAAAATGCTTTTGCTAGAAAACTACTATCTACAACAATTTTAAAAAAAGTTATTTTATACATTAGTTTTAAAAAATAGTAAGAAAGTTGTCTCAAAAGAAGCTTTGTGATATTATAACAAAGACACCATCTTTCATGAGGATTTATTTCATGGAACATAATGAGAAAAAGATGAGTTTGTCTTGAGGAATCGTCCCTTGAAACCCTAACATCCAATACAATATATAAACTAAGAAGGCGTGAAAGAGGAAACAATGAAGAAAAAGAGTTGGGAGGAATTATATTTTTGTACATTGGCAAAGTGTATGGTGGATGTACAAACTTGTGATGCAATAAGAGCCAAAATGGCCATTAATGGAAGTATGTAGTTCCCCTAAATGATGGGATGATGGACAACCATGTCACATCACTTCCTAATAGGATTTGACACGATCCGAAAACCCGACTCGAACTCGACCCGAAAATTTCGGGCTAGGGTCAACCCGAACCCGGAACGGGATGGGTTCGGGTTCAACATTTCGATCAGTTTCAAAAATCGGGTCGGGTTCAGGTTAACCCTTTGACCCGAAATTGACCCGATTTTGACACGGCAACCCGAGATTGGTCTGTTTTTTACCCAAAAAAGAAGAGATAGACCCGTTTTGACCCGAAAACTAGCATTTTTTTGTTGGAAACGGGTCATTCGGGTCGTGTTGGGTTGACCCGGACTTGAAGCAGGTTGTGTTCGAGTCAGGAAAACTGACTCGTTTTCAAAAACGGATCAAGTTCGGGTTGACGCGAATAATGTCGGGTCAGTTTCGGGTTTGACCCAAACCCGACCCGTGACCCAAAATTGACACCCCTACCTCCTAAATTTGTGTTAGGCCATTATGCTCTTACTTATAAAGAACATATTAGTGCACTGATTTTTTTTTTTTTTGAACATGGGTATCTACCCACTGCCACCTTCATAGGAAGCATTTGGCAGCCTAACTAATCGCTTGGCTAGCCTACCGGCAATCAAACCCACAGGTGCAGGATCCACAATTATTTTCTCCTCACTGCATGGGTCGCACCGCATGAGAGGGTAATCGAACATGGGCTGGTGGTTCCCAACCATGCTTGTCCACCAACCCAGCTAAACCCGATCAATGGGGTGCAATCAAAGATTCAAATCAAGCCAATGGAAGTATGACGAAGGTTTGATAACCGCTCATTGATCATATAAGGTTAAAATTATGTCAAAAGCTTATATATAATATTTTAATGATTTTATTTCTATTTTCATTAGTATATTTAGTTATTTATATGTATGTATATTATTATTTTATTTTATATATAAAATCAACAAAACCACATCCTGTCTCATTTGATGTTCGCTTAGTGTTGAGGTGATTAATAATGAGTTCAGTAAGTGTTGACCTAAACCCTTTATATGCATCATTCACTAGATATTGAGGTGGTTATAAAAAAAAAAAAAATAAATAAATAAATAAAAAATGCTAGAGTATCCAACTGCGTATTTCACATAATTGTCTAAATATAATAATTTCTCTCATCTACATTTTTCTTAGGTGATTATATCTTGTTATATATATTATCCTCTAATTCTTATCTTTTCAACCATTTTTTTTTTAATTTAGTAGATATTTTCCTATTTTAGTGAAGCAGCTTTTTAGTACAATTTTTTTTTTTTGAACTAGAAATTTTTGTATCAAAAACTCCTTTAAAAAACAGTAAGAAATCTGCCCCAAATGAAACCTTAAGGGAAATGTTTATTTACTCAATATTATTCCCTAAAACTAGTTTACTAAGCTCTGATAATTATGCCTACAATATAAGGGGAATTTTTAGAATTAAGCATGATTAGAAATATAATTAGGACATTAAACATCATTTTTTTTAAAATTTAAAAGTAAGCATAATCGCCCGTTAAATGGGCGATTGTGAGTTAAGACATAATCGTCCGTTTGACGGGCGATTAACATACCAGGCCGAAATCGCCATTCAAACGGGCGATTTTGGACTCTTGATTTTTTAAAAAAAGTGAAATTTAAATGTGCGAGTTATCCTTATCCAATTTTTTTTTTTTTTAAAATTGTTTTAGATTGTTTAGGCCACGTGATATAATTAATAATTACTAATTAATGCATTGATAGAAGTTGTAAAGAGAATATTTCACTTAATTTCTTCGGAAATTATAAATTGTGCATTGATAAAATAAATCGGTATAATTTTTGTAGCGCATCTTTAGAGATAATTTTTTGAAAAAAAAATTATCAAGAATTTAAGTTGACAGATCTTCATCCAAATTAATATCATCATGAATTTCCTCAACCTCAGTATATAGAATTAAAACTTCAGAAGCAGCCAATGACAACATAAACTCACAACCTTCATCGTCCTCAACCTTTGAGACCATGAATTGATTATTCACGGGAAAATGACCCACAATTGACGCCGTGAACTTTCAGGGATCGTACTTCAACGCCCTAACAACCCTATCACTTAACTGTTTCAAAGTCGACTTGAATGGAACTTGGAGGGTCCGACATTTACCATCAATATAAGTTGACAAAAAATTATCATCTAGGGATAACTCTCCGTCATATAATAACATAAAAGATGGCGGCCGTGCACTCATTTTGAATACCTACATTTACAATGAATTTGAAACTATATTTTTATTTTATCAAGACAAATATTAACTTTGTTACATTCCACACTATATTCCAACAGAATTTCAATTATTAATATTTCACTATGCTAATATTATCATTAACTCATTAAATATAAATATTATAAATGGTAATATAAATATTTTTTTTATGATATCCATTATAAACCAAAATAATATAAAAAATTATATGATATATAATAAAAAAGTTAACAAAAAAGTCCACCATTTTTTCAATGACAAATTTGAAACTATTTTCATATAGTTATATTTACCAATAATATCATAAATTATATGATATCTATTAAAAACAATGAATAATTATTAATGCAAATAAATAAGGACTCAATTATCTACATAAGTTTTAACAAAAATAATTAATAATTATATTAGAAAAAATAATAACCAAACAAAAATAATACCAAAAGAGTATGCTCATTGGTTTCTACAAATTTAACATATAGTCCCAACAACTCATAATAAATTCATTTTTTCTATTAAATTAATACCGAAATAGTATCGAAAATAATAACATAAGTATTGAACTTGAACAATTCCCCATTTTTCATGATTAAGTATTAACAAACCTATAAAATACATAACACTCATGAATCCTTCACTTTTTGCATGATTTATCCAAAGATATATACAAAAACACATATAAAATAGGCATCACCTAAAACCACCTCATTTCACAATTTTACATGGTGCGTTTACTTTTTTTCCCCGTATTCTACCTTCTATTTAGGAAAGCAATACAAATATATAAATTTTTATTTTTTTTAAAAAAAATATTTTTATTTACCTAAAATAGCAAATCCAGATGAGAGGCAACGGGCGAAGGCGACTGGGTCGGAGAAGCCAAACAGTGACTGTAGCTAGGGATTTTTCGGTGGAGTTTTAAACAAGCCTAAATCGCCCGTTTGACGGACGATTTATATACACGAGCGATTATGCCTAATCACTAATCCCCCGTCAAACGAGCGATTATGCCTACTTTTAAATTAAAAAATGATGCTTAATATTCTAATTACCTTTTTAATCTTGCTTAGTCCTAAAAATTGCCCACATTATAACCCTTCTTAGAAATAAAGAAAGAAGAAATGATTTATGAACCACAAATTCTCCTTTTCTTTTTCTTTTTTAATTTGTTACTTACATAATAATTTCTAATTAATATAATTTCAGAATTGACCAACAACAGAGCCAAAACAATTTTTAATGGGATAATATAAATTAATTTTATCATTCCAAAAATATATAAATAACTATTTTTTATCAAAAATATTATTTATATATATTTTATTTTAGTTTTCAAGCACAAAAAAAAAAAGTCTTGACTTTTTATTGTGAAAACAAAGTTATAAAAGTCTAAATTTGAACAACTTGAAGCATTAAAAGACATTGTGAGTAGATAGTTTGGTGAGGAATATGAGTAGTATATGTTCCTAGATTTGTGACATGATCATGAATTTGTTGATTAATGAACAAACAATGCATTAAAAAGTCCAATGTTTGGTTTGTAATGAATGAAGAAAACATGTGATGGAAGGGGACATATCATTTCAATGGGTCAATAATGAATTGAATATGAGGAGGTAAATGCTCTATCTTTATATGATTGAATTTGGGACCTACTTGTTTTTTTGCCACTAAATTTGAGGTGGTGCCCAAATGTAATGCTCATAGGATATTAATATTTCTTGTACAATTATTCTTTTAGTCAATTAGGATGATCGTCATGAGTTTTAGGTCACCGATATGCGGAGAAAATAAATAAATAAAATTGAAAATTCTTTTTAAATGAAAGTTATGAAAGAAAAGGAGAAGGAAACATGAAAAAATTTGAATCGGAATGTTCTGATACTTCTATGTGTTCTGATCAAGTTTTATGTCATGAAGGATAATTACGGTTAGAATTGCTTTGAGATTAGCGTTATATATGATATCAAAGAAATGCACTAATCTCATAACAAATTCAGGGGGTTGTTAAGCATGTTTTGATTTTTTTTTTTTTTTTGGTTGTAAAAAACACATATTTGATTTATTAATCAAGATGGGAATCAAAATTTTCTAAAATAAATAAATATCTCAAATTCTCTTTGGCCATTATCGATTTGATGCAAAGGAGCAAAAATGGATATAGAGTTACAAAGAGGAATTACAGTCAGAAGTAATAGAGGAAAGAAATAATAAATGCTTGCAGTAATGGTTTAATCCACCCAAATATGGATGTTTCAACAATTATAAAAATGTTTACTGATATTCCTCCTATGGTGATGGTTATGCCCAATAGGGTATGCTTGCTATTACATCCTTTTACTTAAAATAAACTAATTGAAGGGAGGATGAAAAGAAAAATATAGCTCACAACATAGTTCAGAAATTATTCTGTGCGGACGCCGGACCGTTCAAACGCAAATCAAAATACACCACATTATCCGATACACAACAAAAAGGTGACGTGACTCATCCTGATTCATCTCCAAACGACGTCCGGTGTCCGCACAGAACAATTTTTTCAAAATTAAGGAGGTATAAACGGGCCGAGTGAAGTTTGGGCTTAAATTTGACTAATTAATTTGGTTTGAGCTTGCACTTGATTCTACGAGTTTGAGCTTATTATAAACCATTTATATAGGCGCACACGAGCCAATACCTAAACTTATTTGACTTAGCAACATCTCTAATTCAAAAAACTATTGAAGTAACCAAATAATTCCATGAAATGAGCTAATCCAAAGCAAACAAACTTCACCAAAGAACATTTCAATAAAACTAACTTTCCAAAAATTAGAACCAATCACTTTCAAACACTTCTGCCAAAGCCTATAGACCCTTATCATGCTTTGCTTCAATCATGATTTGACAATAGTGAACTGCTTTTTTCGCTTGTAACCTTATCATGAAGAACTTCATTACATTTATGAATTCCCTCATATGCACTGAGGATAAGTTTCCACATTAATTAAAGTTGCTGTAACCTTTACTTCACAAGTTGCCAATATTTTATATAGCAAAAGATCAATCAATAATTAGTATTACAATGGTACAAAGGTAACTTTGAATTTGTTTCAGACAGCTTTCTTATTGATTTTTAAAACAGTTTTTTAGTATAAAAATTTTCAAGTTAAAAAAAAAATATACTAAAAAACTAATTTATAAAATAGTAAGAGAACTATCCCGAACGAAACTTTATAGTGCATAGGCTTAGGCTTAGGCACATGGGAAAGAATCATAATGACTAAAATTAAAGCTTATCCTCAAACAAAGGGTATTTTGGAATAGGAATCAATCAACCTTCTTTTTATAAGAAAATAGACACTATGAACTTTTAAGCGCATGAATAGAATAGATAAAATACTCACCAGAGATCATTCAATAGGAGTGTCAATATTTGACCCAATCCGAAAATTTGGGTTCGGATCAACCCAAACCCGAACCGGGTCAAGTTCATGTTAGGCCGGTTTGGGTTTGGGATTTCAACCTATTTGTAAAACCGGGTCGGGTTCAAATTGACCCGAAAATTTGCATCAACCCAGTTTGACCTGTTTTTAATTAATTTAGAAGGGATTTAAAAAAATGTTATAAAATAAATGCTATTTCTAAGAAAATAATAAATCATGTTGTCCAAACTAAATTAAGCTTGGTTTATTTTAAAATGATTGAAGTAAATCTTATCTTAATTTGATTTAGGTTTAAATAAATCAAATTAAATAAATTTTTTTTATATCCGAAGCGGGTCGGATTCGAGTCCGAAAAGCCGACCCATTTACAAAAACGGGTCGAGTTCAGGTCGGGTCAAACAATGCGGGTCAATTCTGGATTGGACCCAGACCCGACCCGTAACCTGATTTTGACATCCCTTCATTCATACTACAAATGAAGAAGACATCACTGAAGTTGAATTGTTCATTCTTCTCCATGCATCAAAAAATATGCAAAACTATTTTTCTATATACATTTAAGGAAAAAAAAGTTATCATTCTTATTTTTCTTAGAAGTTTAGGATTTGTCTTCATAAGGTTGCATTTACATCATAAGAATCTAATGTAGACATTGTGGATGTTCAATTAAGCTCAAGGATTATTTGACTGTTTGTACAATAGTTCTTCACATGATTGCTAAATTGACTATCATATGTAAGGAACAAGCGCTATATGACAAATCTATATGCAAGATAACAGATGATAAAACAAGACAGCAAAAAGTGATTACCTCTACTTAAGGTCTCTGAAACAATATGTTTTCCTGTTCAAGTGCAGTTCTTTTACTGGTAACCAAAATCCAAGTTTCTGAAATCTTCTTCACCCTTCCTTTCTCAATATCTACAACGCTGAAGGCTCTCACAGTGCCATCCTCATTTCTAACCTCTGGGTGAAGTTCATTGTTAGTTTTAGAGCTTCCAGCTCGCCCATGAAGATTCTTCACTCTAGGGACGATGGCTCCATTCAAGTAAATGGTACCATCGGCTCCAACCACAATCATTTTCCTGAGTCCTCCATATGCCAGTCCTTTGTGCATGTGGCCAAAAACAACTAAGGGGATGGGGAGTTGCTTGCTCCTCAATTCAAGCAGGGCCTGGGCAAGGTCTGCAATTTGGTTTTGTTAAATTCTAGAACTTAGCAGTGTTTATCTGGAAGATGGGAGATAGGAAAATGATGGAGATTAAGTTAAGAAAAAGATTTTACCTGAATCGCCATGGTCGCCGCCTCCAAAAACCCAATCTTTTCCACATATATCATCGATTTTCGAACCTAATCCTGCAATGTGAGCACGTCTCAAGAGAGTATCTTGGGGAACAAATAATGTAATGGGTATTTAATAGATATTAGGTTATTATCAAGTTATTAGATTATTATTATTTTTGGACATTTAGGCCAATTAAGATAGACTCGTACCCAATACCTCTTAGTTGAAAGCTTCCTAATCAATAGACCAAGATGAGTTGTGTATTAAATTATTAATGAGTTTTTATATTTTCTTGTAGGTTATAAATAAGTTGATTAGTAAGAGATAGGTCATCGTGAAAGTAAAGATGAGAAAGCCATTGACATAACAAAAAAAAAACTACATTGAAAATGAAAAACTATAGAATTTGAAGCATTTTTATAGCTCCTGATAGCTAGGGGAGAAGGCTTTTGATAGTGCAGAATGACTGAACTACTAATATTTGGGGGGAGAAGAGGAGATTAGCAAAGCTCAAGGGTTTCATATTTTTGCAATCTTTATGCCTCCCTAACTCTTCTTAAGAGGCTTATTTATAGCCTACAAGAAAACATAAGAACCCACTAATAACTTAATAGCCTAATAAACTAATGACAACTCAATATCCACTAAACATTCAATATATTATTTATTCCCTAATAGAGTATGATATAGATGCTATGATTTCTTTAGGACGGGAAATGATAAGGTGAGATTGAGAACCTGAAGGACCATTGTGGGCAAGAAAAATCAAACTATGGCCATCAGGTGCTCCTAAAGCAGCATTGATGATTTTCTTTTTGCTTTCTTCCAAATTACGAACCCCGTACCTTGGATAAATGGAAAAAGACGGACAATATCAACAAGGCTGAAAATTGTGTAATAATGCATTAAATGAGAGATATAGAAGTTAAGGCTGCGAAGTATAAAACTTTAGGAAGTGGCTGTAGGATAAAAAGTATAATTTTATCCATGAACTACAAGCAATTCCTGGATAAAAATAGTTACAGATCATTACAATCTCCAAAATCCTAGTGGTCAGAACAAAACGTAACGCAAATTACTCAAACAATTGACAAATAACCGAATAGAAGTATTAAATCAAAGCTTTAACCGTATAATATCCTTTGCAAAGTAGAAAGATAGTCTGAATATTCAACGTTTATTTATAATGATAGCAGAAGTGTTCTTTAAACTCAGAAGTTTATTTAGAGAACAACTAGAAAGCCCTACTGCAGCCCTAAACTCAGAAGTTTATTTAGAGAAACAAGTAGAAATCCCTACTTCAGCCCTAACCTGTACTCGCATCATGGCAAACTTCTCCAAATCATTTCAACTCCACTCTAAAGAGAGTGCGGAAATTTTTCAATGGGATTTAAATGTTAAAATGATAAAATCAAGTTAGCTAAATAAAGGTAACTTTAGCAAGACTTTGAAATCAGTTGAAAAGAGAGAGAAGCTAACCATTTGGCCGTGGAAAAGCCCTAGTTTCGTCGCCAGCAAGGTTGAGATAAATTTGGTAAGTCTCATCCGACATCTTATCGACTTCATTGGAGCTCGATGAATCATGCCCTGAAGGACCCACAACTCCCACCTATGCGCAACACTTGATCTCCATCGTTGGTGCCGTCGCCTCATCCACAACCTGCTCGGCAGCAGAACGGAGAGTAGGTAATGGTTTTTTGAAGGCGTCGCCAACCTTGGAGTTCTAGATGCTGAGGAAGAAGTCAGTTTCAGGCTTGCCGGCGAGGAGAGCGTCGTCTACGGGTTCGGACTTGATGGGTCATAGGATGTGGAGGAGAAGAGGATGGATTTCTGGTAGAGGCGGGTTTCGGCTTCAAGGCAGATGCTTTCCGCCTAAATTCGCCACTGGTCCAGTGTCCAACCCTGTTGTCCAGCATGCATGACTCATAACAAGTAACAATTCATTGTTTAATTACTCATTGAATAGATCAAAAACGCACTTCAAAGACCAAGTCAAGTGATTCTAAATGAGTCATTGATGACCAAGACAAGTAGGTTTGGGTTTTCGGACATTGGTTGAATGTAATCCTTCCTGCTGACTATAATTTCTATTTCTTACTTAATTGAAATTCAATTTTATAAACCTAGGGATGGCATGCAATAACTAAATATATTGTTTAGGAAGTCATTTAAAGTTTCAAGATTTAAGAGGCCAGTCATAGAAACTACAGAGTCCCACACCAGATTTAATTTGTAACGGAGAATTTATAAAAGATCAGTATCTTGGTTAGCCCTTACGTATAAAGTTGCCAAATGCTAATGTGAATATTCGAGGCATAAAATCCCACTTGTCCTTTACCTAAATCAAGTACTCATTGTCATTATAGCGAACTAAGTGAATTGCAAAGGATAAGAGGTTGTGTTATTTTTCCGAGACATAACTTTATAATTGTGTTATCATACATGCTCATACGATACTTCACAAAAATCTAACATGTTCTAAGTGAGAGACTTGGTCTGAATAACTCGATCCCTCAGGAAAAGCACTCACTGCAAAGAAAAGCGACCAACAAACAAGCAGGTCAACATTACTTCAGAGAGTTATAGCCACTCTTGTAATACCTAAATTCCAGGTAATAAAATTTAACTTTTATTTAAGAAGAATTTATTATCTTATCTTATTATTTAAGTACTGTTAAAATTAAAATAAATAGCATTAATAATTATCCGAAAAGATGCTTCCTTAGGACTTACGGGAGCAGTTAAGCAGTTTTGTATGTGGGCCCTCACTGAAATTCTTATCTAAATGTTGCTTAAAAACATATGAATCCCTTCTCTGTTGAGAATAATCGCAAGCCATCAGAGAGCAGGTTTCAGATAGCTTCCAGTAGCAATGGGCGGAAATGGCACTGCGGGACTGTAGCAATGAGCAGAATTTGCACTGCGGGACTGTAGAAGAAGTCGCAGTTATTGAAGAGAAATTCGCAAGATTCCTGTAGCAGACTTCAGTGGGGTGTCCAAATAACACGGTAGCAAATTTCAGCACAGTGAAACCTATTGTGGAGAAGTTTCTGATGAGAGGAAGAAGAGTTCAACTAAAGAAAATATTGGAGAAGAAAGTACAAACATAAGATCAACACAGCACATGTAAGTAAAATAAAGTTATTAGAAATATGGTACCAAGATTTCTATGTTTGATTTAGATTTATATGAAGAATTATAGTTTGATATGAAGGTAAACTGATTTGAAAATAGTAAACTTTGGAAGGATGTGAAGGAATGTAGAATACAAAAGGAAGATTAAAGAAGTGCAAAATTAGGTAAGTAAAATTATGTTTAAATTTAGATTAATTAACCAGGAATTTTGGAGTATTATTTATGCTTGCTGATTTCTACAACATTATTTAAGAGTGGAATTGCAGTAAAGAATTTTGTTAAAACAAAAGAAGAGGAAACTAGGGGTGTAAACGAGTCGAGTTTTAGCATTATCGAGCTCAGCTCGTTACTCGAAAAACGAGCTCGAACTCGAGCTCGTTAAACTATAAACGAGCTCGAGCCGGCTCGCGAGCCGCTCGATTTCTCATCCATCCGAATTTTTAATGAGCTCGTTAACGAGTCGAGCTCGAGCCAGCTCGCGAGCCGGCTCGGCTCACTTACACCCCTAGTAGGAACTATTGATGTAAGAGATCTAACTTCTTTAATGATTTTATAGAATTTTAAAATGTTAAGGAAAGTTCTGTAAAAGTGTATAACCATTGTAAGGTTAGGATTCATCCGATACATACATGCAAAGAGAAGGTTTCGCGGTGATTTACAATAGTAGAAGAGTCCGTAGTAAAGAATTGGAGGAGACAATTTATCAAAGAGGTAAGTTATGTAAATTTGTTATAATTACAATGATTGTAAATTGTTGGGTTGTTTCCTAAATTCTTGGGATTGTAGTGATAACTAACTTGCATTATGCAAATTTTATTAATATTCTTGAGAATACATTGAGGTATTCACAATTGTCTATTCATGAAAATATGTGAGATTTGATAAACAACTATGTATGATTAAACTGGTTTGGTGTTTGTTAATCAAGGTTGAAAGTAATGGATATCAAACTCATCATAAATCAGATTTATGATTATAACATGTTGATCAGTCTATAACCCTTTGTTCAATTATGAATTATGAATATGCAAGGATTACTGAATATTTATTTAGTAAAGATTGACTATTCTATTTTATGATATCAGGTGGACAAAAGGGACCCAATTATGAAACATGTATTGTGGATGGAGCAAAATGGACCCCATAGAAACTAAATGTCTACATAGCATGTGGTGCAAAAGATACCCCTAGAGAGATAAAAGTAACATCTATAAAATTCAATGGTGATAATGTCATGCCCACCTGGGCTCCATTGAATATGTTTATGGAAGTATAGCCAAATCTTTTAAAATACTAAATATTCAGTATCTACCTCAATTGACCTATGAATGATGCCAATATGACTTTATGATATTTTGCAAACAGTGGTAAATTAATTCAATGATTAGCTCAATGTTATAATTCTTTATAGTATTATATTATAATTGTTATTTATTTGGCATAAATTATTGAGTCTCATAGCTCACCAATATTTTCTTACTAGCTGTTATTACAGAAAAGGGAAAGGAGAAGGTCGTTGAAGATTAATTTCATAAGTTATTTCTTCTTTTTTTTGTTGGTTATCTTTGTTAGTGAGTCTACTTGTGAGGTATGAAAACATTGCATAAATGAATTTTATTTGAATTTTCTTAGTGGCTCTATAAGTATGTTTATTGAAGTTTTAATTTATTAGTTGCTTCCATTGATGTATCAATTGCAATATGGTTAGATGTTTTATATGAATTTCCAATGTAAGAAATTGTATTAAATGTTTTGAGAAAAAAAATATGTTATGTATGTTCACTCTACAATACTGTTAAGAGGTATTGTGGGGTGTTACAACTCTTAAGGCAAGGTGAGAACGTGAAGAATTGCCTGGACAAGCGTGACCAAGGAGTTTCCATTTAAAGCAAGTCTTTCAGGAGGACTCGTCCAAACTCATCCAAGTCTCAGATGTCACTCACATCAGCAAGAACTGCTCATCCACGATTATAACATAGTAAAGACTTCTTGGCCACCACCAGCATCCCCAATCCAATTACAAGAAATACAAAGGTCTCAAAGGCTACAACTACAATCTCTAGAGCCCAGTCACTCCTCAACCCTTGACCACTCATACCCAGGAGAACTTGCCAATTCACTTTCTGGGGGTCTGAATCTTGTCTCAATGGACTTAATTGCCACCACGTTCAGAGGATTTAGCTTCACAAACTAACCCTATAGACAGGGCTCCGAGAACTTGCCCAATATACTTACCCATGAAAACTTGCACAAAGGACTCACCCAGAGACCGAGGGATCTATTACAAGTAGAGATACATAAGGAGGCCAATTAACTAGACCGTATGTCTATGACAATTTGTAATAAATCATATCGTACACTGCACTTTATATTATTTATTATTTTCTTAAGTGCGGCCTTTACTGTAGCCCTCGAAACTTAATAAAACAAAGGGTGAAAATATATTTTGAATTTTTGGAACCTTAATTACTTTGAGACTCTTTATATCTATTATAGGCATTTCTCGTCTTCTCTAGAGTTAACATTGCTCATAACATACATAGAACTCTAAATCTCAATACTCAAATCCCACTCGATCCCCCTACACGTACCTAGAGATTACATGTTAGTAAGGTCAGGTATCATCAAAAAAAAAAATCAGATCTAACATCTGCAAAAATGTGGTAAGCGTGGATTGATGCTAGTGACTAAAAGACTAGCACATCTAAAATAACAACACAACCTCACACCATCGACGAACATGGAGAACCCCGTTTACATCACTCGCCATGACCTCATGAAGATGAAAAAAAAGTCTCGCAAACTCTAAAACCCTCAACCCTCAACTTGAATCCCGACCTCCGACCCCGACCCATAAAATCCTTAATTAACCCTATTGAAAATGCGAAACTTCTTAGAAGATCACCAATCCCAATAGTGCACTCACATGAGTACGCTAAATTTTGGAGCTTCTTAATAAATATCCAACCCTTTATCATAAGGAGGTTTACACCCCATATCCAAAACTTTTTTACCTAAGGGCTTTCACCCCCAAAATTCTAAAAATCCTCAACCCTAAATCCTAAAGCAAACCATGAACAAAATATCCAAAACCCTGAAACCCTAACATAAAATGCAACACGCAACTCGAAACCCATAACACGCAACATGCAATATTGAAACCCTCAACACAAAACCTGCAACACACAACCCTCCACCCCCAAACCCTCAACACACAACCCTCAACCCTCAAACCCTCAACACGTACAACGCAACACACAGCACACAACACACAACACACAACATGCAACACTCAAACCCTAAACCATAAAAATCAACCATATCCAATCTTTTTTACTTAAGGGGGTTCACCCCCACTACCATAAAAACTCTTTAATCCTAAATCATAAAGCCTAAACCTTAACCCATTAGTGTAACTTCTAAGGAGGACACTCATTCCATAATTTCTCTCACATGACCCTGAATCCTAGACCCTAACCCCTGAACCCTAAAGCCTAAACCCTTAGGCCTAAATCCTAAACCCCTAAAAACCACAACACGTAACCCTCAACATGTATGGGAAAGTGGCTTGCGACGCTTCCTCCATTTGCGGACTAGGCGGCCTAGTGATCTGAGTAGCCTAGCCTGCAAGGGCATCCTTGACTGCCTAAGATGATGACAAATTAATGGTGCATGTGGCCTTCTATCAGCCTTTTGGTGTTTAGGAAGACTCTTGTCGCACTCACAATTATGGTGTCGTTTGGGCCTCATGGCCAGTTCTCTGAGGTGAGTGATCAAGGGCGCCTCAACCATGCAGTTGTACTCCGTCTTGACATGATTGTCGACGAGTTCGAGTAGTTAACCAATATTAAGGGTTCATGCAGTCATAGAGCATAATGGAAGGAGTCTTCACGGAGGAATAGTGTTAAGGCAGCTTGAGCGATAGCAGGCTCCAAATATTTCATTTCCAACATCTCCATTTGGAATCAAACAATGAGTCTTTGCAAAGATACATATGAGTCTTGACACGTCTTCAATAGAGCTTGCAAGTTCCTTAGAAGTTTATGGGTGCTTGCAAATTGAGTGATGAACATCATCTTGAATTTGACGAATAAGGTGAATATGCCTAGTGGCAAGCGACTGAACCACCAAAGGGCTATCTCCTTGAAGGTGATGAAAAATAATCAATACTCCAAAATATTGTTGATGTCAAATAGTGACATTGTTGACTCGAACTAAGCGATATGGTTAGCAAGGCTGGTTCCCCCCAAATAGGATTCGAGATTGGGCATCTTGAACTTTAGAGGCAACCTTGCCTAAGCTATTTCTCTAGAGTATAAGTTGATTAGCTCGGGTTTTCTTCATTGCACTTGCCGAGGGGGATCATAGTCTTCACCATTGGTGTGACTATGAGTAGGGTCAACATTGGGCATTGAGGTGAGCACTTTTATTTCTGGCCATCTATGGATGAACTACTAAGTCAGAGGATCCTTTCAGTAGTCTTTCTCTTGGATCATTTCTCATCACTTATCCAAATGCTATAACATACAAATGCATATCATAATATACTATTATATATTATAATATATTGTCATATTATATTGCAGTAAAATATGGTATAGTTTCTTATATTATATCATATTCAAATTGATTTATATGTAAAAAATTAATAATTTAATAAAGAAATAAATAAATTCTATTTATAACATAACTCCACTTTAAAAAATACATACTATAGTACACCTCTAATATTACTCCTAGAGCCCCACTTGAACACAATGAAGTTCAATCATCACAATTGTTGCATTCTATATAGACTTGACTACGTCATAATATAACAAACAAAAATAGGGTTTAGAGTTGTGTGCTATAGGTTTCGTGTTGAAGGTTTGAGTGTTTTGGGTTTGGTGTTACGTGTTGTTTGTTGTGGGTTATGTGTTGCATGTTACATGTTGCGTGTTGCATGTTGTGGATTGCGTGTTGCAGGTTGCAGAGAAGGTACACCCTCTATCAACCAATACCCTGCCATAACTCCGATGTGGGTGTCAGTGGCCAAACTCATCAATGTCATTCAAAATAAGTTCTTCAAATGCCCACCACCCATAAAGGCGGGCGCTCACACTAGAGATACTTCTAAGTATTGTGTATTCTACAAGGATCATGAGCATGATACCAAAAAGTGCAGACACCTCCTCCGGCTAGTGGAGAATCTCAATAAGACATATTTTGGATCTTTGGAACCTTTTACTTTGAGACTCTCTAGATCTCTAGGCATTTCTTGTCCCCTCAACATTTCACACTTCTCATTTACAGCAAACATAGAGCTCTCACTTTCCATACTCAAATCCCACTTTGATCCCCCAGCTCATATCTAGAGATTACATATTAGTAAGATTGGGTATAATCCAGAACCATAATAATAGCATAGTGAAACATACAATTCTGTCATGAACTCCTGCAAAAAAAGCATAAATAAATAAATAAAAGGAACAATAACAATTGACAGTTCAGCTGGTGACGATTTAAGTGCAAAATTTTGATGAATACCCCTAATTCCACAACCTGAAAACCGTCGCTTTCAAATTCTTTTATCTATGTAAAATATTTCTTCAAATTAGAAAGGAATGCAACTGCAAAGAATGAGCATCGTCGAGTAATTATACAAATCTGAATAAATGTTTTATGAAAACTAAAAGTTCATTTAATTACTTTACACTTCCGTTAAAGAAGAGAGGGTCTTATTTCATACAACAAAACAGCTCCTTAAAGGGAGAATTGTAACCGGTGAGCCGTCTTCATGGAATAAACAACAGAAGAGTAACCTGTCAAATAATTCACCTTCTAGTATTTTATAACCATTAAAATGACAAAAAATGAGCTTTCTTTAAGTGATGACAATAAGGCAAAGCACGTAGAAGTGCCATGAGCAAGAACATGGTTAACTTTTACAAGAAATTATCACATGCTTTGAATAGCTTATGTAGGTTTGCAAATCATGGCTACACATCGTAGACCTTCAACCTATGGAAAATATGCTACTAGCAATATCATTAGGAAAAGACCTTTAAAATAAAAAACGAAAAAAGTCCAAGACCAAACAGCATAGTAAAAGAATCCGGCTGCTACATGAATGCTTGTAAACGAAGTCACTACAATTAATTCAAGATCTACTAACCTTTGAGAAAGAAGCTTTGGCCGAAATATTTTGTCACCTCCTGAAGAAAATGGCCGACCGCCAACAACACTTAGCTTTAGCACTGGCATGTCCAAACGACTGTAGCCAACATGCTGCTTACCAAGACTGACAAAGAAGAAAGAACAAGGGTAATTTCCATGAAGGGAAATCAGACGATCAACTAAGTTACTAGCACGCTTGCTATGAGCAGTTCTCAACCAATTATGAGCAGAAGGATTAACTTAAGTTTCTTTGTTTTATTTCTAAGAGGCTGTAAAAAAACTATTAATGTTGATATTGTGGAAGTATGAATGCCATCAAAACAATCAAACACAACTTAGATTATAAAGAAAACTAAAACTAAATTAATGCAAAACAGTATCACCTTTTGTTCATTTGTACTGAATGGTTGCCATATCTTGAATTACAAGTCACTTCATTAAGGTAGAAAAAAAAAAGTATGCATATCCGTGTGGGCTTTGAAAGATGCTTGTGGCACTACAGTAAAAGGCTGGTCATAGCTGATCATCCTATAGGTTCGTAGTAATCAATGGAAGGTGGATCGAGTGTATCTATCCTAGGTATTTTCCCTGCAAAGAATATTTGCTCCAAACAAATTTTATTTTAATCATGAAAGTTGAGGTTTCTCAAATGCGCTAACCCCTATAGTTAATTAAATCCGAAGTGTATTTGAGAACACTCTTAATTAAGTAGTGCTTTCAAATCAAATATTATGATGAAAATTTGGTCAGGTCAAAGTCGGAATGAACCCTATGGTCTCCATAGAGGATAAGTAGGAAATCCTAGAAACCAAAGAGGATGGAAAGGGATTTGTAGCTCCATATTGAATAGAGGGAGATGTACAACGCTAGACCTACGATGCCATGTGACAACACATACCTAGGAGAAAAAGAATGAGCGGCTGTAAGAAATTGAGTACTAACCTACCATGTGAGGATGAGGTCCACGATCAAGATCACCTTATTCTATCATCCCAGATTCATGAGTGCCCTTAATTTACTTAGTCATGTGACAACCTAAGGATATTTTTAGCAAATATTTATCTCATCCAAGGGGACCTCATGGACCAAGGCGCGTAGACCTAATCCTAGACTAACGCATGGGAATTACACTAGACTAACATATGAAAGTGAAACCCAAATTGGACATATAGTACCACATGGTGATTTCTGCCAATATTAACAAGGCTACCTATGCTTTAAAGCTGAAAGGTACACAAGATGGATATTTTCTTAATGTAATAGAGAGGAAACCAAAGATGGGCTCATAACTCAAATCATGAAGGATCGAGATTACCCTAATATCTTCTCAAGTTAAGAGAGAAGATAGAATGTATATGAAAGATTTGGATGTTGCCTAAATGTGGTAGAGGAGACACCTAAGTAATATAACTTACTATTTGGTTTCATATGATCAAGAAACTCAGACAACTCCTCAATTTGCAAGAGAAGATATAGAACTGTGTTTATAACTTAGACGCATGCGACCAAAAAAGCCCAAATGTGGTAAAGGAGTACGAAAGGTAAAGAACGACGTGGAATGATGAAAAGTATAAGGGAATGATGGAAATGATGAGCCTTATAGCTTGATCGTGTAGGATCAGGCAAGCCCAGACATCTACACAATGTGGTAGAAGAGTTGAAATGGGACAAATTGGTTGCGTGTGACTAAAAAAGTTCAACTACCTTCTCAATTGATAAAGAAGATAAAAAGCAAATACTTACATCTTATTTGGGTTAAGAATGCCATCAAATTCACCAAGTTGCATGTGAAAATGAAGAGTGGATCATCCCAAAATGAAGAGAAGATTGACATATCCTAAACTGACTAGTTGGAGTAAATGCCTGTGTAAAGCCTACGTCTAAATTATTTATCATAAGATGGTCCTATATCCTGTATTATAAGCAGACTCACAATAACATAATATGATGAAAGTAAGCAAGGCAAGCTGACATGTCATATGTCAATATCATCTATATATGTCCAGCATGATGAGCCCATATGCTCAATCATTCCTCCAACTAGAATCAACAACTAGATGTGTTTTCATTCTAAGCCTAACCTATAAATGAGTGATGTGTAAGCCTAGAACTCTATTCATCATCACCGTTAACAAGACGACAATAAAAATGATATCAATGTATCACAAAGCACAATATAAAGTACTTAACATAATATGGGTAAATTTTAATCATTTATTTTACATAAGATTTGCTATCCTAGGATTCCTTGAAAAAAGATATTAGTAACACAGTAAAATCATAGCTCTAGTTGTACCATATTTCAGCCACTCACATATACCTGCAACATTATAATCATTGTATACACGTGTACAATAAATAATAATCCTGTAGTGTGTAAGTATGCTCAAGCTAAAAATAGATCCAACAAACTTCTATTTATCAAACTTAAATTTCCCAACATCTAATCGGTCTAAGAAGTCCGGGCACATGACACTGCAGAATTTTTTTTTAACTGAATTAGTGTTAAACTCAAACATTCTAAAGAAGATAAGCATTTTAAAAGATTGATTCTACATAGAAATGACAACTTACGTGCGTTAAGTATATGTAGGTGAATGTGGGCTCCGAAAATTCGGCCCCGGCCTCCGCCAACTTGATGTTTTTTCTTCGGCGAGGGAGTTTTAACGAATTTAGTTCCGGGGTAAATTTTGGAAGGCAGATGAGTTTGTAAATAAGACAATACCCAAAGATTTCGCCCTCATTTTACGAGGACTTTACGATCTGAGTTCTGGTTTCCTATAGGCGCAAGCCCCTATAGTTAATTACCCCTCCCGATCACGAGAGAGAACTTTCGATTAAGACTAGTCGTCAGTCAGATACATAGAATATATGTGTTATCTAGCATATAGTAGCAGCATAGGCATAAGGATTTGAAAAGTTTGGATGTTTGGAAATTTGGGTTGAAATATTTGGGAAGTTTGATATTTAAAATTGAAAATTTCACCATCTTGCACTTAAAGCGAATGGTGGGGAATGGATGATGGACCCGATCAAGATCCCATGGTTCCGTCGTCTCGGGCCATCGTGGTCCCTGGTCTACTTAGTCAGAGGAGGTAGTCAACCCAACCTGACAGAAGGATCCTTGTCGATAGCCATGAGTTGCTTCGTAGGACCTTGTAAACCTGGGGTGGATGTTTACCTAAGGGGACAAATTTGAATCCACCTTAGCTAACAGAGAGCTTTGTGCCCTATCGATCATATCCTATTAATTCATATCTCAAGGATTTGATGCCACTAAGGAACGTATTAGCTCTGGCCATAACTGATATTTCGTGGCGCCAAACCACTCG
Source organism: Dendrobium catenatum (assembly GCF_001605985.2). NCBI lineage: Eukaryota > Viridiplantae > Streptophyta > Magnoliopsida > Asparagales > Orchidaceae > Dendrobium > Dendrobium catenatum. The sequence continues at coordinate 8,347,278 of NW_021318618.1, read as the reverse complement.
GTTCAAAAGGCCCCGAGTCATAACCGTTTATCCTGCGGTGCCATTTGGAGGCAAAACCGCCGGTCAGAGGACATGTACCACATTCTTATTGGCAGAAGATTGTTTGAGAATGGATCCTAGTGATATTTTCGACTAGGCAATAGCTCCATGTGAGCAAATTCTAATTTGTCCACCCCGATAAACTGTTGCGAAGGGTAGATGGATTTTGCTCTAAGTATTTTGATGGTTGATTTCAAATTTAAATATCTTGGATTTTGGAAATTCTGGAATTTTGAATTTTTTTTTATTTTCTGTGGAGTTTTAGGTATTTGGGATGGCATTTTGAAATAATATTTGTGAAACCCTCTGATTGAGATAAACATTCAACACGGTCATCATCAGGGTGTTTGGAGTCATTGCCATTTATGGATTGAACCTTGTCAACTCCATCGAGTTATCGACATTGGATCGGGTTTCACAGGTTTCATGCCTTTGTTAGTGAATTCTCTTGATTGTAGGCCTTGAAGGCCTAATATGAATGTATTAAAACAAATATACTGGTTGCCACCACCGTATATTTGTTTGATGGTTCGAATCCTGTCGACTCTTATTGGTCCATATAGCAGGATCGAGTTCGAACTTGAATTCACTTATTGACCCGCGCAGCATCCCTAGATATCACGTGTGTACCAATAACACGCTCGTCGGGGCCCATGCGGGTTATGATTGTATTTACCCCTTTGTGTACCTATGTGTATACAAACTACGGTGCATGTGCGGGGGCATTTTTTGATATTTGGCAGATATAATATGAGTCTCCTACAACAGCTTACAGGAGTCTGTGTTCGTCGTAGTCCTTATGTATTTGTTTGTGGATCGTGTGCAGGACCATCTTTCATTAAGAAGCTTGGAAGCCTCAATATTCTTATCCAACTCAATGGTTGAAATCTGGTTGAACTGAAATTCACTCACTCTATAAAGATTTGATCTGGCTTTCTCTTCCCAGAACTCGTATAGTAATTAGTGGGCAACTCCTTGATTATGTCATCATCATCATTTTTTTTTGTTGGCTTAAATAAACGTCTAATCATTTCAACCTTGGATGACTGTGTCCTCGCTAATATCTTATACATCAAAATCAGTGGTCACTGCCTTGAGTGGACTTCGTAGTGAAAATAATTGTTGTAGCCCTTGAGATGGTTGGAATGGCGTATGTATTCTTTATTTGCAGTTGTGAGTTTAGATCACCAAGATTTGCATTGATCTTTAACAGCACATTTGTCAAACATTGATCATTAATCCTAATAGGGACAATGCAGTGTATTGACATTCACCTGTATCACATCATTGTTATCTACAAGTAAGCTAATGCACTCCTTATAAACTCCTGTCAATGTTTGCAAACAAATGTAGTGGGGGCTACCCTGTCTTCTTGCATGACTCATACGAACTCCACACATTAACTACCAACAATGTTATTTAAGGATTTCATATATTTACTTGCACATTGTTGTTGGTTATAAGGTATTGCATTTGTTGAAGCCTCTCTACATCCAACCAAAGTATTTGCACTCATTGCGGCTCTTTTCGTATCTACTTGTAGATAATGTATCGTATATATCAAGTCCTTTATAGTGGTCCGCAGATGTATCGTTGTGTATACAACAATTCTTTCAACATCGCCAATGGCAATTGCATTCATTGTAGCCTTACATCCTTGATTGCAGAAAACATATGCACTTGAGTCTGTAATGGATTTATCGTACTTACTACATGTCTACTATTGTTATTCACGAGTAATTCCATTAGTCGTCGTAGCTCACATGGAATTATTGTGTTTTTCCACAAATGGGTTGACATTGATGGTTGGGATGTTGTCGTGTTCATTGCACCTTGAACCCTTCCACTTATAGGGAAACTATTACATATGCTTGAATCAAATTTGTTGTTGACAATGTAGATCTCAGTACACTTATTATTCCACTTATGAGCACTTCATGTTGCATTTTGATCACATATCCTTCTTGATTCTTGTTGATAATTGTTTGCAACCAAATGATAACTGAATTCTTGTACATCATAAGCTCTATGTTCGTTCATTCTTATTTGCTGGGTAATGCCTGCAAATTGATTATGCCTACTATAGGTCTTTTATTGCCACCATGGGCTCTTATTTGTTTCAATAATAGACTTTGCATTGAAGTTTTAGTTCACCACAAGTCTCATATTCAACCTTTAGTATTCATTGATTTTTAATAGATGGGGTCATTATTCATTAGCATTTGCATCTTTAGGCAAATGTGAATTTATCAAATTAAAGCTTGTTTGCCCGCGGTTCATGCAAGTCTAAGTATTAGTGCATTTTGTTCAAATCAAGTCCTTGCTCTCTATCTTTTCATTCAAGTTATGGTTCAAGCTCAAGTTTCAATTATTCAAGTCTTCTTCGAATTCTTTGCATTTACTTCAATCCGAGTCCTCTGTAATTCATTTGAGTTCAAATTTCTTGGCATTATGATCAAATTTAAATTCAATTCATCATTCAAGTCCAAGTCTTATAGTTCATTTCATTTGAATTCGAGTTGAGTCCCAATTCATGTCCTTTGTATGTGTCCAATCCAGTTCAAATTATGTTCAAAGGTTCACAAGTTCGAGTCCGAGTTCTGTTGTCCCTTGAATTCAATTAAGTCCAAGTACAGTCTTACATTCACCTGAAATTTCGGCAGCCTCCCGGTGTCTCCACCGTTTAGGGAAAAGCTACAAAAAAATGAGCCTCCTGCCACACTAGAGAAAAGTGTGTACGATAGGTGCCCTCGTACGAGGACACCGAGGCCGTGAAATCTTTAACCCCACTACGCCAGAGAAATGCGTGTATGGATCTTCGGTACCTGTTGCAAAAGAGAAGCAGTTGTTTCCCCGCAGGTACAGAGCCGCGTACGGGTACTTAAGATTATCCTAGCTACACTAAGAAAAGCGTGTACCGGGCTTACCCGCCTCGCTGTAGGTGTCGCGCCGGGTTCCCTTCCCACCACGCTAGAGAAAAACGTGTATGGGTGGTTTACAGGCTCGACATGAATGTCGAGGATGAGATTTTGGGGTTTTAAAGTTTAGGAGTTTATACCCAAGGAGGAGTGTCGGCGAGGTGAGGGGCACGAAAAATATTTTTATTTTTGTTTCATTCATTTTTTTTACATTATTATTATTATTATTATAATATGATTATATAATTACAACTATAATACTGATGTCAATAACATAATAATGTTAATAATGGTCATAATAAAACTAAGCACAATTAACATTAATATTAAATCTAAGAGAAAGAGAGAGCTATATCACCTCTTCTCTGTGTGAGTGAGGTTAACAGAGGTTAATAGAGGGATTTGGTGATGAGGACATCGAAGATCAACGGCTACGATCGTGTCTATTCATTTTGTGTATTTGATTTGTTATTTGTACTTTTCCCTTTCTACCCTCACTTGAGGGCTTTGTCTTATGTTTGCCCTAGGTGCAATTGTGTCTTTTATTTTCCTTCATGTATTTGGCTATTTAAGCCTTCCCCTTCCTCTTGGAAAGGGATGATGATTAATATGAAATTTTCAGCTTGTGCTTATGGATCTCTTTGTGAGTTCTAAGTTTTCTCTCTTGGGATGATCTCTTAGTGAGTTCGTGAGAGGAGAGGCCCAAGTGGGGCAAAAGAAATACCTGTCAATCTTGGTGGATTCCAAGGTTCCCTATTACGCTTTCCTTCTTTGTCCGAAATTTTGTATCAAAACTGCTGGATTAATTCCTGCATTAATTTCTGGACGTTACCTTGCTGCCCTGGAATTCCAGCAAAGAAAATTTCACTGTGCAACTGCCATAATTTTCCCATTGTTGCCCAACGTGTGCTGTCCAGATTTTCTCAGCCAAACAACTTGCTTCCCAGCCGCTTAGAAGGATCCCCAACTGCTGTCCAAGACTCCCTTGACTCAAAACTGCTGCTGTGGGAGAGATTGTTGTTGGTTGTTGGTTTGTACACTTCCGTTAAAGAGAGAGGGTCTTATTTTCGAACAGAACAAACAGCTCATTAAAGGGAGAATTGTAACGCGGGTGAGCCGGGTCTTCATGGAAATAAACAACAGAAGAGTAACCTGTCAATAAATTCCCCTTCTAGTATTTTATAAGCCATTAAAATGACAAAAAATGAGCTTTCTTAGAGTGATGACAATAAGGCAAAGCACGTGAAGTGCCAATTAGCAGAACATGGTTTAACTTTAACAAGAAATTATCACATGCCTTTGAAATATAGCTTTATGTAGGTTGCAAATCATATGGCTACACATCGTAGACCTTCAACCTATGGTAAATATTGCTTACTAGCAATATCATTGGAAAATAGATCCTTTTAAATTATAAATAAACGAAAAAATAGTTCTCAAGACAAAACAGTCATAGTATAATAGAAAAATCCGGCTGCTAAACAATGAATGCCTGTAAAACGATAGTCATCTAACAATTAATTCAAGATCTTACTAACCTTTGAGAAAGAAGCTTTGGCCGAAATATTTGTCAACCTCCTGAAGAAAGTGCCGAATACCTGCCAACAACAACTTAGCTTTAGCAACTGGCAATGTCCACGACTGTAGCCAAACATGCTGCTTACCAAGCTGACAAAAGAGTAAAGTACAAGTGGTAATTTCATGAAGGGAAATCAGATCGATTCAATCTAAGTTACAGCATGGCTTTGTATGATGTCAATTTCCTCTACCATTATGAGCAGATATGGATTAACTTAAGTTTCTTTGTTTTTATTTCTAAGATTGCTTTGTAATAAAAACTATTAATGTTTGATATTGTGGAAGTATGATGCCATCAAAACAATAAACACAACTTAGATTATAAAGAAAAATCTAAAAAACTAAATTTTAATGCAAAACAGTATCAACCTTTGTTCATTTTGTACGGATGGTTGCCAATCTTTATTACAAGTCACTTTCTTTATAGGTATAAAAAAAAAAGTATTGCATATCCGTGTGGGCTTTGAAAGATGCTTGTGGCACTAACATGGTAAAAGCTGGTCATAGTCTGATCATCCTATAGGTTCGTAAGTAACATGGAAAGGTGGATCGAGTGTATCTTACCTAGTATTTTCCTGCAAAAAGAAGATTGCTCCAAACAATTTTTATTTTAATCATGAAAGTTGAGGTTTCATCCAAATATGCGCTAACCCTATAGTATAATTAATCCGAAAGTGTATTTGAGAACACATCTAATTAAGTAGTGCTTTCAATCAAAATATTATGATGAAAATTTGGTAGGTCAAAAGTCGGAATGAACCCTATGGTCTCCATGAGATAAGTAGAAATCCTAAGAAACCAAAAAGAGGATGAAAGGGATTTGGTAAGCTCCATATGAATAGAGGGAGATGTACAACGCTAGACCTACGAATGCCATGTGACAACACATCATAGGAGAAAAAGAATGAGCGGCTGTAAGAAATTGAGTACTAAACCTACCAATGTGGGAGAGGTCCACGATCAAAGATCACCTTATTCTATCATCCCAGATTCATGAGTGCCCATTTTTCTTAAAAATTTACTTAGTCCATGTGATAACCTAAGGATATTTTTTAGCAAATATTTATCTCATCCAAGGGGACCTCAATGGACCAAGGCGCGTAGACCTAAATCCTAGACTAACCGCATGGGAATTACAACTAGACTAACATATGAAAGTGAACCCAAATTGGACCATATATACACATGGTGATTTCTGCCAATATTACCGAAGGCTACCTTGCTTTAAAGCTGAAAGGTAACAGAAATGGATAATTTTCTTAAATTGTAATAGAGAGGAAAACCAAAATGGGCTCAATAACTCAAATCATGTGGGATCGAATTAACCCTAATATTCTTCTCAAGTTAAGAAGAGAAGATAGAATGTATATGATAAGATTTGGATGTTGGCCTAAATGTGGTAGAGGACACCTAAGTAATATACTTACTGAATTTGGTCATATGATCAAGAAAACTCAGACAACATCCTCAATTTGCAAGAGAAGCTATAGAAATGTGTTTATAACTAGACGCATGCGACCAAAAAAGCCCAAATGGGTAAAGGAGTAGCGAAAGGTAAAGAACGACGTGGAATGATGAAAAGTTAAGGGAATGATGAAATGATGAGGGCCTTATAGCTTGAATCGTGTAGGATCAGGCAAAAGGCCCAGACATTCTCCACAATGTGGTTAGAAGAGTTGAATGGACAGAATTGGTTGCGTGTGACCTAAAAAAGTTCAATCTATTCTTCCTCAATTGGGATAAAGAAGAATGAAAAGCAAATACTTTACATCTTATTTGGGTTAAGAATGCCATCAAATTCACCAGTTGCATGTGAAAATGAAGAGTGGATCATCCATCAAATGAAGAAGAAGATTCATATACTAACTGACTAGTTGAGAAAATGCCTGGGTGTAGCCTAATGTCTAAATTATTTATCATAAGATGGTCCTATATCCCTGTTTATTAATAAGCGACTGCACAATGAACATAAATATGATGAGAGTAAAGCAAGGCAAAGCTACATGTCATATTGTCATAATCAATCTATAATATGGTCCACATGATGAAGCCGCATATGCCTCAATCATTCCTCCAACTAGAGATCAACAACTAGATGTGTTTCCATTCTAAGCTAAAACCTTATAAATGAGTGATGTGTAAGCCTAGAAGACTCTATTCATCATCAACCGGTTACCGAAGACCGACAATACAAAATGAGATCATCAAATGTATCACAAGCACAATATAAGTACTTAACATAATATGGTAAATTTTAATCATTTATTTTTACATAAGATTTGCCTATCCTAGAATTCCTTGAAAAAAGATATTAGTAACACAGTAAAATCAAGCTCTATTGTTGTACCATATTTCAGCAGCTCACATCATACCTTGCAACATTATAAATCATTTGTATACACGTACAATAAATATAAATCCTGTCGTGTGTAGTAATGCTCAAAGCTAAAAAATAGATCCAACAAACTTCTATTTATCAAAACTTAAATTTTTCCAACCATCTAATCGGGTCTAAAGAAGTCGGCACTGAACACTGCAGAATTTTTTTACTGAATTAGTGTTAAACTCAAACATTCTAAAGAAGATAAGCATTTTAAAAAGATTGATTCTACATAGAAATGACAACTTACGTGTTTTCAAGTATGTAGGGAATGTGGCTCCGAAAAATTCGGCCCCGGCCTCCGCCAACTTTGATGTTTTTTTTCTTCGGCAGGGAGTTTTTAAACGATTTAGTTCCGGGGTAATTTTTGGAAGGCAGATGGAAGTTTTGTATGATAAGACAATACCAATAGATTTCGCCTCAATCTTACAGGACATTTCGGATCTGAGTTCTGATTTCCTATAGGCGCAAGCCCCTATAGTTAATTACCCCTTCCCGATCAACGAGAAGAGAACTTTCGATTAAGACTAGTCCGTAATCAAGATACATAGAATATCTGTGTTATCTAGCAATAGTAGCATCAATAGGCATAGTTTGAAAAATTTGAATGTTTGGAAAATTTGGGTTGAAATAATTTGGGAAGTTTGAAATTTAAATTGAAAATTTTACCCAATCTTGCACTTAAGCGATGGTGGGGAATGGATGATGGACCCCCGATTCAAGATCCCAATGGTTCGTCGTCTCGGGCCATCGTGGTCCTAGTCTACTTAGTCAGAGGAGTAGTCAACCCAACCTGACAGAAGGATCCTTGTCGATAGCCATGAGTTGCTTCGCTAAGGGAGCCCTTGTAAACACTGGGGTGGATGTTTACCTAAGGGGACAAATTTGAATCCACCTTAGCTAACAGAGGGCTTTGTGCCCTATCGATCATATCCTAATTAATTCATATTCTCAAAGATTTGAATGGGCCACTAAAGGAACGTATTAGCTCTGACGATAACTGATTATTTCGTGGCGCCAAACCACTCGGTTTCAATAAGGCCCGAGTCATAATCGTTTATCACTGCCGGTGTCCAATTTGGAGACAAAACCGCCGGTCAGAGACATGTACCACATTCTTATTGGCAGGAGATTTTTGAGAATGTTGAATCCTAGTGATATTTTCGACTAGGCTTAAGCTCCATGTGAGCAAAATTCAATTTGTCCACCCCGAACAACTGTTGCGAAGGGTTAATGGATTTTGCTTCTAGTAAATTTGATGGTTGATTTCAAAATTTAATATAATCTTGGATTTTGGAAAATTCATGGAATTTTTGGATTTTTTTTATTTTATGTGTGAGTTTTAGGTATTTGGGATGGCAATTTTGAAATAATAATTTGTGAAACCCTCCGCTTGAGATAAACATTCAACACGATCCATAATCAGGGTGGTTTGGAGTCTTGTCATTTATGGATCGAACCTTGTCAACTCCATCCGAGTAATAGACAAAGGATCGGGTCATGCCTTTGTTAGTGAATTCTCTTGATTGTAGGTCTTGAAGGCCTAAATAATGAATGTATTAAAACAAATTTTATATTGGTCGCCAGCACCGTATATTTGGTTTGATGGTTCGAAATCCTGTCGACGTCCTATTGTTCCATATAAGCAGGATCGAGTTCGAACTTTGAATTCACTTATTGACGCCGCGCAGCATCCCCTAGATTGTCACGTGTGTAAACCAAATAACGGATCGTCGGGCCATGGCGGGTTATGATTGTATTTACCCCTTTGTGTACCTATGTGATACAAACACGGTCAATGTGCGGGGGCATTTTTGATATTTTGGCAGATATAATAGAGTCCTCCTAACAACAGCTTACAGGAGTCTATGTTCGTCGTAGTCCTTATGTTTTGTTCGTGGATCGTGTGCAGGACCAATCTTATCATTACAGAAAGCTTGCAAAGCTCAAATATTCTTATCCAACTCAATGGTTGGAATCTGGTTGAACTGAATTCACTTACTCTATAAAGATTTGATCCTGGCTTTCTCTCCCATAACTCGTATAGTAATTTAAAGTGGGCACTCCTTGATTATGTCATACAATATCATTTTTTTTTGTTGGCTTAAATAAAAGATTAATCATATTCAACCTTGGATGACTTGTGTCCTTGCTAATATCTTATACATCAAATCAGTGGTTCACTGCCTTGAGTGAACTTCGTAGTGAAAATAATTGTGTAGCCCTTGAGATGTTTGGAAAATGGCGTAATGTAATTCTTTATTTGCAGTTGTGAGTTTAAGATCACCAAGATTTGCATTGATCTTTAACAGCACATTTGTCAAACCATTGATCATTAACCTAATAGGGACAAATGCAGTGTAATTGACATTCCACCTGTATCACATCTTGTTACTCAAGTAAGTCTAATTGCACTCCTTATAAACTCCTGTCATGTTTGCAACAAATGTAGTGGGGGCTTACCCTGTCTTCTTGCATGACATCATAACGGACCTCCACCATTAACTACCACAAGTGTATTAAGGATTTATATATTAACTTGCACATTGTTTTTGGTTATAAGGTAATTGCATTTGTTGAAGCCTCTCTAATCAATCAACCAAAGTATTTGCACTCATGCGGCTCATTTCGTATCATCTTGATAGATAATGTATCGTATATAATCAAAGTCCTTTAAGTGGTCCGCAGATGTATGTGTGTATAACAACATTTTTTCAAACATCGCCAATGGCAATTGCATTCATTGTAAGCCTTAACATCCTTGATATTGCCAGAAATCAATGCAACTTGAGTCTATGCTAATGGATTTATCGTACTTACTAACATGTCTTACTATTGTTATTGCAGAGTAATTCCATTAAGTCCGTGAGCTCACATGGAATTATTGTGTTTTCCACAAATGGTTTGAATTGATGGTTGGGATGTTGGTCGTGTTCATTGCCCTTGAACCACTTCCACTTATAAGGAGGAAACTATTAATATGCTATGAATCGAATTTGTTGTTGAACATGTAGATTCATATACACTTATTATTCCACTTATGAGCACTTCATGTTGCATTTTGAATCACATATCCTTCTTGATTCTTGTTGATAATTGTTTGCAACCAAATGTAAAGAATTCTTGTACATCATAAGCTCTAATGTTTCGTTCATTCTAAATTTCGCTGGGTAATGCCTGCAAATTGATTATGCCCTAGGTCTTTTTATTGCCACCATGGGGCTCTTATTTGTTTCATAAAGAACTTTGCATTGAAGTTATTAGTTCACGCACAAGTGCTCCGATAATTCAACCTTTATGTATTCAATGTGATTTTTAATCCAGATGGGATCATTATTCATTATGCATTATTGCATCTTTAGGCAAGTGTGAATTTATCAAAATTAAAGCTTGTTTTGCCCGCGGTTCATGCAAGTCTAAGTATTAAGTGCATTTTGTTCCAATCAAGTCCTTGCTCTCTATCTTTTCAAAATTCAAGATTATGGTTCAAGCTCAAGTTTCCAATTATTTCAAGATCTTCTTCGTAATTCCTTTGCATTTTAACCTTCAATCCGAGTCCTACTGTAATTCTTTGAGTTCAAAATTCCTTGGCATTATAGATCAAAATTTAAATTCAATCATCATTCAAGTCCAAGTCTTATAGTATCATTTCAATATTGAATTCGAGTTGAGTTTCCCCCAATTCAATGCCTTTGTATGTGATCCAATCCAGTTCAATTATGTTCAAAGGTTCACAAGTTGAGTTACCGAGTCTGTTGTCCCTTGAAATCAATTAAGTCCAAAGTACATCTTATCATTCACACCTGAAATTTCGGACAGCACTACGGATCTCTCACGTTTAAGGAAAGCTACGAAAAACTGAGGAGCCTCCTACCACACTAAGAGAAAAAGTGTGTACGATAGTACCCTCGTACGAGAACCGAGGCGTGAATAATATTAACCCCACATCACGCCAGAGAAATGCCGTGTATGGATCTTACGGTACGTGTTGCAAAAGAGAAAGCAGATATGTTTTCCCCCGCCAGGTACAGAGCCGCGTAGGGTACTTAAGATATCGCCAGCTACCTAAGAAAAACGTGTATCCGGCTTAACCCGCCTCAGCTGATATGGTGTGGACGGGTTCCTTCCCACCGACGCTAAGAGAAAAACGTGTAGGAGGATGTTGCAGGCTCGACATGAAATGTCGAGGACTGAGATTTTGGGGGTTTTAAAAGTTTAGGAGTTTACCCAAGGAGGAGGTGTGGCGAAGGTAGGGGACGAAGAAAATATTTTTTATTTTGTTTCATTCATATTTTTTATTTAATTATTATTAAATTATTATTTTATTATTATATTAATTATTATATATTATATGTATCATAATTACAACTATAATATTGATGTCAATAACATAATAATGTTATAATCGGTCAAATAAAACAAGCACAATTAATATTATATTAAATCTAAGAGAAAGAGATGAGCTATATCACCTCTTCTTCTGTGTGAGTGAGGTTTACAGAGCTTAATCACAGAGGGATATTTGGTGATGAGGACATCGAAGATACAACGGCTTACGATCGTGTCTATTCATTTTGATGTATTTGATTTGTTATTTTGTACTTTTTCCCTTCTCCACGTCACTTGAGGGCTTGTTCCTTATGTTGCCCTAGGGGAATTGTGGTCCTTTATTTTCCTTCATATGTTTTGGTCTTATTTAAGCCTTTTCCCCTTCTCTTGGAAAAGGGATGATGATTAATATGAAATTTTCAAGCTTGTGTCTTATGGATCCTTTGTGAGTTCTAAGTTTTCTCTCTTGGGATGATCTCTTAGTGAGTTCGTAGAGAGGAGAGGCCCAAGTGGGGCAAAGCAATACCCGTCAATCTTGGTGGATTCAAGGTTCAGTGTTCTCTTTATCTTCTTGTTCTTTTATTTTCTTCTTGCATCGAGATTCCCGTCCACCCAATTCATCTTCTAGGCTCCCACCGCCTTAAAATCCCACCCCCTACTAACCACAACCCGCCACCTAGCCGCCCCCTTCCCCTTTGCCGCCGGCCCCCCTCATAATTCCCCCCCCCTCATTATGATTATTTCAATAATCATAATGACTTCCTAATTTAGCCTCAAGAATGAGAGGGAAAAATTTGAATCATTAAAAATTCAAATTCAATTTCAAATTCTTTCATAGAAAATCCCAAATTTAGAGAAAGATATCAATCATGAAATTCAATTTCAAAATAAATCAAATTAAGTTTCTATTAGTCCCTTTCCTCAATTTGAAATTCAAATTTCAAAAACTTTCTTATTTGCAAATCTAAATTAGGAAAGTGCATAGACTCCAAGTCTATTTGAATTTCAAATATAGATTTGGAGTTGTCATTATCTTTTTCCTAAAATGACATAAATTGTTTTGGAAGTTATAAATCCTCTCCCAAATCTCTCCCTCTCCTATCTCACTTAATTCTAGCCATTATTACTACCCTTATTAACGCCCCAATAATAACCCCATATTCAATTGAAGCCAAATAATCCTCACAACATCCCTAATCCAACCTCAGCCCTAGCCGCCCTCTCTCAGCCTTATCTCTTCTGATTTCTTCTCCGCTAGAAGATTCTGCAAGCCTGTCCACTGAATCCGCAAAAGGTCTTGCTGTCCACACCCTTGGGAGTCACGATTATGCTGTCTTGAAGCTCCTTACACCCTATAGCAGTTTGTCCAAGCTTCTCTAAGCCCGTAATTATTTAACTGTCCAGATTTCTGTGACCGATTCTATAATCTGTCCAGAAGCTTTTTCCATTCTCAACACTTCTGTCCGACGATCCCAGAGATTGGGAAAAATTGGATGCCAAGTTGTCGAATCGTCTGTCCAGGGAAGTTCCTGCACTTTTTCCATTGCTCACAACCCATTGCTGTCCAGCCCTCCTGGAGTCCACGCCCTGCGGCCATGACTCCCAATCTCCTCTAGGAGTGTTCAGATGCTTGTGAAAGGATTCTGATTGCTATCCCATCCAGAAACCAGCCATACGTCGACACCAAAAGCTTTGGTGTCTTTAACTGTTTTCATAGGTAAATCTCTTCCACCACTCTCTTATCTTCCTAGTTTCACTTATCACTTAATGGTTATATGCTGATTCACAAAGATCATCTAAATTCTTCACCGCATAAAGCTTAGATACTAGAGGAGTTAGTGAGGGACACTCGTTGCATAGTGCTATAATCTCATTGTTATTTAGGGATTTTACGTTGAACCCATTC
>NW_021318618.1:8320921-8334028 GCF_001605985.2 Dendrobium catenatum | reverse complement strand
TGATGGTCATTTCATAGTACTAATCTTATTGTTAGCATAGGGATTTATTGTTGAAACTATTCATGTATGCAATGTTAGATTAACTTGATTGTTTTCTGATTCTAACTCTTACGCGTGTGATTCAGGCTAAGCTTATTTTACCGCTCTTAGTGTTTTCTTTTGTCGTTAGAAAATTCATTGTGAAGATATGATTATTATGGCTTCTAACACTTAAGTGTACAAACTCTTCAAGTAATTCAACTTTGCATGATCGTTTTACATCATTTGGCGTATGATAAAGGACTCGGGTATACAGGTTCGACAAAGATAGATAGGGGTAGGGCGTCGGGTATGAAGTAGTGTGGAGGAGATCGGTGGTTTGAAGAGGGATCAAAGCCTGGTTGCTGCTGGCTTGAGGGTAGATCGACCCGTAGGAGTCGAACTGGATAGGGTCGGAGCAAGGGGAGATCGGAAGCTGGGTGTCATCTTGGGGAGCGTCGGCACAGGGAGAAGGGAGATCGGGATTTGGCCGCTCGTGTATTGGGGTTCCGGCAGAAGATTTACGGGTAGGAGCTCGTATGGGGTCGGCTAGGGCAAGTATGAGAAGATTTTGGCTTGAAGAGGTAAGGAGACCTCTCCCTTTCTCTCTCTCTCTCTCTCACTCTCTCTGGATCGGAGGAGGCGGAAGCTTGCGACAAAGTGGGAAGGAGTAGATGGGGTTCGGCCGGCTCTGGCCTTAGGTTGCTGGAGGGAATCGAAGAGGGGAAGGAGATGTGTGTAGAAGGAGAGGTAGCCACCATAAAGCTTTGACCATTGCTTGCTTTTAACGACAGTGGGAGAAGATTCGAGACAAAGCACACGATCGAGGCAAATCTACGCATGGAAGGATGGGCTTCTGTTGTTCAGCGCCGTGTAGAGTATGGGCGACGGGATATGCGCAGGGATTTGCAGCATGGTCGTGACAGGTATGTAAATGATTTTACATTATTTTTTTATTATTATTACATTAGAGGTCAACAGAGAAATCCTCGAAGCATACCATGTTAGTAGGTGCAATCAAGGAGTAGCAACTAACAAATGGTTTTGTTTTGTTACATATTGTTGTAGCTTGAGGTGGCTGCCCCTTTTCTTCATTTATTGGATTTGATGAGGCTAGGATTGGTCAGTAAGTTATGACTCTTCTATGAGATGTTAGTAAAAAGTGAAGAAGTGTGTTGTGAATTTTTTCCTTTCCTTTTTGTGAATGGTATATATGGGTACAAGGTCAGATTGGGGAGATGGGGAATGCTATTGCTCTTGCCAAGGTGATCTAAAAATACCCTGTGGTTGCTTGGGAATTGAGGTGGAACTAGCGACTAGCTAAGTTAGAAGAATGACAATAAGGGTGTGCAACGGGCTATATGGGCTTAGGCGCTGTCTGGCTAAAAGTAGGATTTCAGTAGGCATCCACCGCAAACTCTGGGCAACCATGGAGGAAATAAGTAGATTGGCGAAGGGGTTTTGTTGTAAAAACTTGGGTAATGAGGCTATGGGGGGCGTGGCCTTTGGAAATGGACTACAGCTTGTTGCTGACGGCTCGATGGTAGTGGAGAGGTGTTGTCATAGATTTCAGTGTGGTATGTTATAGCTATAGTGATGAGAGGCATAAAGGCATGGCACGAAGTTGTAATTGAGATAGTTTTTTTTAATTGTGGGGTTCAATAAAGTTATATGGATTAATGATATAAACTAAGGAGACAAGTGCGGTTGTTGTGCATGAGGTAAAGTGGAGGTCGAATGTAGATGGTGGTGTGAAGTTGTGAGGAGGTCTGAGCTTTAGCTAGGGTGTTGAGGTTTGTTGTGGATTATTGTGTAGAGGTATAGGCTTAAAAGTTATGGCGTTGATATGAATTTCAACTGTGAGTTAGGGATGGTTTTTGAAAGACAGAGATGTAGCAATGTGGAGAAGTTGCTAGGCATGGATGTCAGTTGGCGTAAGGCTTCAAGTTTGACATAAAGTGTCATAGGGGGTAGGGATGTGGAGTTGCTATGTAGGTAGGGAGATGGTGTTGGCTGGTTAGAAGAGTCAAGCTTAGGGAGAAACATTAGGATAAGGATTGTTGTAGGGTGATGGTAGGGAGTTATGAGTTGGGGGATATTTCTATGGCTTGATGTAGGAGGTCAACCAGTGTAAGAAGTAGGTTTGATTGCTAGTGGTATTCAGAGGATGGAGGCCTAGAATTCCTACAACAATTGAGGTGGAAGGGAAATTAAGACCTGCAACGGCAAAAGGAGGAGAGGGAGAGATGGTTGAGGAATTTGAGAAGAAAGTGGGCTAGCAGGATTGCAACTGACTTAACTCGGCCCAAGCAAACTTTAAATTCAAAAATATTTTAAAATCCATCTAACTTTATCTCGACGACTTCGGCTGATATAATAAAATGTACACATGCATATGTATATTCAAGCAGTAATTTTGTCAAAAATTTTGGAAAAATTGATGTATGCAAAATGCCTAATCAAATCGAGTTGAACATATCAAAATGTGATTGTTCACTTTCAAGAAAGGTGAAAATGTTACGCTACGGCATGAACCTCGCTCTCGCAAGCCTAAGGTCTCATTTTTCTCAAGGTAGATTGAATTTTTAATTTAACCAGATTTCCCCTAATGATCGGCATTAGGGTTTATTCAGCTATGAGGTTCCACTTCCTATGAGCGGAAGCCCTCATAATTAATTACCCCTTCTAATGCGTAGAACATCACTCTCAATTAAGAATGAAATAACATTTAGTAGTGCAAGAAGTGTAGAAATGTGCGAGTGTTTTAGTCTTAGTTATGGGGGATGAAAGTACACCCGATTAAGATCCCATGGTTCCGTCCTCCCAGGTATATCGTGGGTTTCAGTGTAGAAATGTGTGAGTGTTTTAGTCTTAGTTATGGGGGATGAAAGTACACCCGATTAAGATCCCATGGTTCCGTCCTCCCAGGTATACCGTGGGTTTCAGTCTACAAGCATGAACAACCATTGATTGTAATGTCCAGAGAATCTAATTAACAGTTATGGGTTGCCTCCTCACAGGAATCCTGAGTAAAGTGAAGTGGATAAATCATAGATGTAGATTGGTTTGACTGGGTTAGGTCTTAAGGCTCCACTTGGGATTTGCCTGTATTTTGGATTTGGGTTAGGTCTTACGGCCCCATTTAGGAGTTCCCTATAATTTGGATTTGGATCGGAGCTTACGACTTTTCTTGAAAGTAGCCCATGTAGCAGGTCTTACGGCTTCGCTTGGAAGCAGCTCGTAGTTTTGGGTATGAATGAGTCTTATGGCTTCTATTAGAAATAGCCTGAGTAACGGGTCTTACGGCCTCTATTTAAGGTGTTCCAAGTTTAATTGTTAGTAGACTGGTATTGTAGGTACACTGGTTTGCAGTTTTTATTCACTAGTTTGATGCTTACTAGCTTGCAATCATTGTTTTTTTGACACTTACTAGCCAGCAGTTGTTTTATACTTTAGTTTTCAATAGTTTACTTATTGTTTTGTGCTCATAATAGTTCTTGTAATTTTCAATTACCCCAATAGCTTGTCTTTCTACTTTAGCCCTGTTGTTTGTTCAGCACGAGTTTATTTTACTATATTGTGCTAATACTCTACTTGTTTACTTGCAGGAACGCAATACCAACAACAGTTGTAGGAGCTAGAGAGCTTTGAGAGTTTGAGTTTGTGAGCAGTTGGAGATTTAGTAGCTTGTACTTAGGTTGGATAGTGAAAAACATTATTTTTTGTGTTTATTGTTTTAATTGAAATAAATACACCAGATTAGCTCTCTCCTTAGATGATTTCTACTTGTATTTTAAATTCCTTTGTTAGTTAGTTGATTTAAAGGTTAAATTTTAAATTAAAATTAAATTATCGGCTCATTAATTAATTTAAAATGTATATTTTATTATTTATTTTTAAGGTTGAAATTCAATTGATTCATTAATTAATTAAAGTTTTAATCAAATTTTAGATTAGTTAAAGCTCTGATTAAACTCTTGAATTAATTAAAGTTTTGATTTTACTTTAAGTTTTATTTAATTAGTTAATTTGTTTATTTAATTATTTTATCAAATTTATTGAATTTCATATTTCAATTAATTAAATTAACTATTTAGTTTGTTAAACTAACTGATTAGTTATTTAATGAGTTAATTCATTTATCAATTAATATTTTCAATTAATTAATTAATATACTTAATGAATTAAGGTTCTCTTGTTCGATTTAATTTAATAAAGTTTTTAAATTTCAAATTGGATCTTAAAATTGAATGAATTAGATTTTATTTATTAAATTATTATTATTTAAATAATTGAATTGACTAATTAGTTATTTAATCATTAAATTGGTCAATTGAATGTTTTCCAACCTTCCAATAATCCGAACAAGTTCAATGTGATGATTAAAATTTTCGAAAAAATTTTGACAACCTCTCGGCATCCCCTCCAACGAGGGGAGGTTAGGGAGGGCACTTGCCCTTTCAAGTCCACTCGGTCGGATCAAATCAATGGTGAGGTCTTCAGGGGGAGAATTTACCACAGAATTGGCCTTCGAGTCTTCTATCCGCTAGACAAAATCAGATCGACGGTCGAGAACTTCGGGAGATGAATCAACCCCGGGATTCCTCCAATTTGAAGTTTGCGGCCTATTCTTCTTTATTATTAATAATAATCATGATAACAATGCTAATTATTATAAGTTATCATCATTAATTATACAAGTTATTATTGTTATTACTAATTTGTAATCAATAATAACAATAATAAATCCTTCCTCATTGTTTCGAATACTAAAGAAATTGAGTTGATCGAGCGATCGGGCTTGAGCAGGTGGAACCGAACGAAAGTTCGTTCAAAGAGGGAGGCAGAACCCTCTTCTTTTGCATGTGAAGGAACAGATGTAGTGCAGGCTGGACGGATTCACTTGAGCCAGGCGAAAGAGGACTCAGTCACGTCTGAAGCGGGCGAATCAGACCAACAGTGGATTACGTCAGCCTGGGCATGCGTGATCGGGCCAAATGAAGACAAGAGTTCAGGCTCTATTCACACGAAGAAGGTGAAGAACTCGATTGGATGTTCGTAGAGGAGGCAGATGGCTGACAAAGGAGGAAGGGGTCAATCAGGCTCGTGTAAGGAGCGAAAGGGAGGTGTGCAGCCGATTTCGATCAGCTGTGATCATGAGTTGTTTAAAGTCGGATCTGGTTGTAGACAGATGAATTGGGGCGGGCGGCAGGTCGAAATCCACCTATGCGTAGAACAGGTGGAGGATAGGGGCTTCACATGGCGTGATTCACGCATGTAGGGGCTCGGATGAATGGAAGACTTGCAATTTTGCAGAGTACTTGGGGGTAAAACAAACTGAGAAAGCAGGATTTCTGATTGCAAGTGAGCTTAATTTTTTTTTTTTTTTGGTTTCTGTGTCATTTTATACAAGCAATTGATTTTTGAACGTGCATACAACGTGGCTAAACAACTGTCTAGTTTTGTTGGTGATGGGAATTATGTGAAAATCGATTAGATATCATTACAATTGAATGCTCACATGATTTTCTTCATGCCTTTAGCTTTGTGAGAATAAAATAAATCATGATAGTGTGGTAGTTATTCATGTATAGCACAGATCATATGATCATTAGATTCTAGCCACGCTAATTATTTATATGCCCTTCAAATTATAGGCTTGATAAAATTATAGCCTAGCTAATTGTTTAGATCATGTGACTTTTAAATTATAGGCTTCAGTCGGTAAGCAAGGCTCTGACACATTTTTTTATATACCTTGTCTTTTCATTCTTGTTTGAAATGACTTTGCATAGATGTCAGTAGTGATGTGATCATTACAAATCAAAACATGGTGAGATATAAACGATCAAATGAAGGTCATGATCGTGGTGAGGTGCGCACTCGAATCAAAATCACAATCACAGCAAAATGCATGATCCAATGAAGATTGTAATCTCAACAAGATTTGCAATCAAACAAATATCGTGTGTTGGCTTAAGAAAAGCGGCACGAATGCATGAATCATACTTTATAGCTATAAGATTCCACTTCCCTTAAGTCAGATTAAAATTAACCATATTTCCTCTGAGGGTAGTGTCAGGGGTTTAATTAGATCTAGGGTCCTTACTATGAGCGCAAGCACTCATAGTTAATTACCCCTCTTAACACGTAAGAGATAACTCTCGATTAAGCATGAATAGATTTTAAATATTTTTATGGCTTCTTTAGGAAGTAGCCCAGATAATTAGATTTAGGTTGGGACTTATGACTTTCGTAGAAAGTAGCCCGAAGATTTGATTTGGAATGGGGCTTACTGCTCTATTTATGAGTTGCTTAAATATGGGTCTTACAAACTAACTCTACTATGAAACTGCCCGAGAATTTTAATTATTTGGATAGGACTTATGACTTCCCTTAGGAAGTAGCCTGAAAAGCGAGTTTTACAACTTAATTCTTTAGACTAAGATGCCCATAGGTTTTAATTTGATTGTTTGGGATTTAGGATCATTGTTATTTATTTAGTAATTTTTCTAAAATGTGGATCTTACGACTTAACTTAGAAGTTGCTCGAAAGTGGGTCTTACAACTTAATCCTATAGATTAGGATGCCCATAAATTTTAATTGGAAGGTTGGTTGGAAGATTCAGTGGCTTTCTTAGAAGTTGCTTGGTTATTTGTATGAGCGTTAGGGTTGTTATACTTTGTTTTAAAAGTATCCCTAACACATAGAACTTACGACTTCACTTAGAAATGACCCGTTGGTGGGTATTACAACCTAACCCTATAGGCTAGGATGCCTGAGTGGGGGGTTTAGGGTTGTATTATCACCTAAATATTTTCCTGAGAGGTCGGACTTACGACTTCTATTAGAAGTGGTCTGCATTTTAATTGGGGGTTAGGGATTAGGTCAATTTTTTATCTAAAACTTTCCCCTAAGGTCGGGCTTACGTATTTCCTTTGAAAGTTGCTGGGTAGTGGGTCTTACAACCAAGTTCTTATAAATAAGGTTGTCCAAGGGTTTAAATTGTTGTTTTATGTTTGATTATGCGTTTGTATAGATAGTTGTTACTTGTACAATGTTTGGAGCTTTGGTCTGTACTTATTTAAGTGCTCGGCTCACGAGCCGGCTCGAATCACTGTTAATATTTTAAAAAACTAAACTCACACTCGAAAGCTACGCTCGAGGCGACAGTGGCACAACGGCGAGATAGTGGGCCGATCGCGATTGAGAGGCAGCGGACCGTGCACGATTGCAAGATAGCGGGCAGCATGCTGCATGGCAGCGGACCGCGTGAGATGAAGCGGAGGTTCGCGAGTTCGCAATTGCGACACAGCGAACTAGCGGAGGTTCGCCGGAGGCTCGCGAATCGGCTCGAGCTCGTTTACACCCCTAGTTTAGGGTCACTTCTTATTTACATTTTTCTATATTGCTTTTTTTTAACATCAAATAAGTTAATTTAGACTTTAGTGGTGGCGGTAGCAATAAAGACGGGGTGATGATAGCAACAGAGATGGTGACAGCAAGGATAGGTAGAAAATAGCAGTAGCGGTGTTAGATGCGCAAAACACCAATAAGCGGAGCGGTCGAAGTGACCGACAAATGAGTTAGCAGTAATGGGATAAGGCTGGTCAACTTGGGGCGGGAGATCAGGTGGCTGAGAGTTAATATTTTGAAAATAATAAAAACTCTTAATATTTTTTTTATCATTTAAAAATAACTTGATTTTTTACAAAAAAAAAACACAAAAAAGTTACAAAATGCTAATCAAACACACTTTTTTAAGAACAATAAAAAGCAAAAAGTGATGCAAACGTGCCCCTTTGTTTTCTAAAGCTTATCTTGTTGTTAAGCATGCCGGCAAGAAGCATGGTTCGCATATAAGCAGCTATAGTGATTTTTAAACTGCACTTCACACCACATTGTACAAGGAATGCAAGTGGACCTGCTTATCATGTCACCTTTTGTTCAATAACTATGGTCTAAGTGCAAACAAAAAAACAATCCAGCAGAATAATTTTCAAATTGGAAGATGACATCGAAGAAAACTACAGATAAAGCCCTTAGCAATTGGAGGGACTAAAAACAAAGTAGCACTGGATGGCTACACTGGAGAGGGGCCTTCATTGGTTTAACAATAAAGATATCGCAGCATATTATGTCAAGGTTACATGTATTGCATGATTAGACAACGTATTAACAAAGGTAACAGCATCTTAATGTTTTAAAAATAGTACGGATCTAAGTTTCATCATAATCATCATATTTGCCTTGTCCAGCAGATCAAAGTTCAAGCAATAAATAGTAAATAAAGCACATTACATAATCACTTCATTTGCAATTGTAGTTTACAACACTTGCACTTTGTGCAAACATTTGTATTCTAGTTTAAAAAAATGTCTTCAGAGTAATCATAAACAATCACCAGCATCATCTTTGGTATGCTGGTATATAGCAAAATAAAAAGCAAGCATTATATGATGGGGACATGAGAGCATGGAAAGTATATCAGAGGCATGGCCGTTGATCTACGGTCACGATCGAGTCTATGTATTTTTGAGTCATTTTATGTATTTGTTTTCTTTTATTATGTTATGTAGCTTTTATTATTTATGTGTATTTGTTTTCCCGTTTTACCCTTTTATTAAGGGAGGTCGTATGTAAGCCCTAGGGGCATTGTCGTCCTTTTATTTCTTGAGTCCTTTGTACGTGGCTATTTATAGCCCTCATATCTTCTTCTAAAGCTAATGAATGATTGAATGAAAAATTTTCCACAATCTTTTGAGTTCTTATGAGAGATTGAGAAATCGGAGTAAGATCCATAGGAGAGGGAGGATTGCGCATCACCCACTACTTTCTATCTCTTCCCCTTCCTCCTCCCACTACCACCGCCGGCCCTACTTCCCCTCCATCACCCTCGACCAAATTTCCACCTTCACCAAACCCCCTTCCCCTCACCCGCCGAACTCCACAAACATCCCCACCTAACTGTCGGCCCCATGCCCGAACCCAAGCAAGCCGCCGGCCCTAGACCCCTTTCTCCCTTTGAATTCCATTGTCTATTTTAGATTGACATAATTTGGGCAGATTTTCAATTCAAATTCATCTAATTTGAAATTTAAAATCTTTCCTAAATTATTAAATCTATTTTAGGAAAGCTTCCAAAATCAAATTCAAAATTAATTTGATTTGGATTGGATTTTAAATCAGACATCCTATTTAGTAAATCCCAAAGAGGAAAGCATTAAACTTGATTTAATTTCCCCAATCCCTACCCCTATGTCGCCGGCCTCGATTAAATCCCTCATTCGATTTATTTCCTAAAACCAACCTCCACTCTTGGAAATAATTCAAAACCCCCAAAACCCCCTCTTGGTCGAAAATTCCTAAAGCCCCACCTCATGACTATTTTCCAAAATCCCATCCTTGGTTTTTGGAAATAAATCCCTAGCTTTCCCTCTCTTACCCGCCGCCCCTCTCTCCCTTTCTTCCTTCCTTTAATTAGTCTCAATCAAGGAGCTAATTAGGAAGTGTTGAATCAAAATTCCCTCCATCTCCTCTCCCAAAATCTGAACCAAAACCCTTAACCTTTGATGTAGGCAAAGGGGATGTCAACTCAAACCCAAAATAAGTTGGATTTGACTTCCCTTGAGCATACAAGCTCAATCAATTTGAGCTTGAATTTAGCTCATTTATGAGCTGATTTTTAGTTCATTTATTGAACTAAGGGTTAGCACATTATTAGCTAAGTTTTAGTTCATAGTTATCTTTTTATTAAATGTACATTTTATTATTTTTATGTCTTTAATTATGTTTGTCCCTTAGAATTCCAAACCGGCCTTTTGGAATCCCAAGAAGTTGTTTGGTTTTCCCATGTGTGGCTCATTGGCTTCCACCATGGGCTTTAGTTTTTTTTTTTGCCTTTGCCCCTTGAAATTCCGGCCGGCTGCTGGTTTTACGAGCCTGGGATGTTTCCCGTGGCTGTGGCGTCTTGGTTCCGTGCGGCCTCCTTGTCTCCCGCAGCTGCTCCTTCGGTTCCTAGGCTTGGGCTGTTTTCTGTGATGCATGGGGGGGGGGGGATTTCCGTGCTCAGGTGCTTTGGTTTTTATGCAAGTTAATGTTTATGTTTCTGTTCTTGACTATTCCATTTCATACCTATATATATGGGCGATTTGTATTGTTTAAAAAAGTTCGACTATGATATGTGATTTTTGGAATGTAACCTGCGGTTATTGGAACAAGCTTGCGAGCTGTTGTCCGTCTTCTTTTTCTCAATCCCCTCAAGTAAATGTTGTGCGATGCTCTTTCCAACATTTCGTCTTGGGCTTTGTAATCTCTTCGTTCTCTCTCGCAACGTGGCCACTCCATCTATATCTTCGTCTCTAAGTGAATGACAACTTATTGGTGTCTTTGATTATCGAGATGTCAAAAGTTGTATCCGTCTCGTTTGGTAATGTTTCTTTTAATTTCTTCTTTAGTTACAACTTTACGACAATCGTAAGAGTTGTTCCCTCATCTTTAGTCTGCATCATTCGTGTTTAGGGGCGGTCGGGGTTATCTCATCGCCGGGAGAGGGACCTATAGGCCTCCCCTCGTATATTCTTGCCCCACCAATTTGGATATCAGAGTCAAGTTAGGAAGTCCTAGGGTTGTGGGTTTTTGCAAGTTTGTTTTGTCAAGAGTTTATTTAATCTTGTGTGAGTCTTATTGAAGTTTAAGTTTTAGTCTTGTTGAATCTAGGTTTAGATCGAGTTCTTTTTTAGGTCTTTTTTTGATCGTCAAAAAATTGGAAAATTAACAAAAAATAGCTTCATTCATGGAGGAGATCAATCATGACAATCCTGGAATGTCCCCTCCCGTTGGAACAGATAGATTCCTACATACGAGTGCAGCATTCTATTCGGGATCCGCTTCAAAGACCGTCTAATACAAGCTTCCAGTAGTGCAGTTTCCCTATGTGCATTCAAAAAATTCGAGAAGTGGGAAAAATATCTACAACAAACAATTCGATAAGGAACAGAAGAAATTTTTGGAGAATTTTGGTGAGGAAATCAAAAAGAGCTGGATGATCAGTATGCACTGCCCTCAAGAGAAACACTAAAAGCAACTCATCGGGAGATGAGTCTTCAGAAGGGGAGTCTGTGATGTAGGGCAAAGCGGAAGGATCAACTCTAAACTCTAAATAAGTTGGATTGACTTCCCTTGGAGCTTACACCAGCTCCAATCACTATGGACTTGAAATGTCTGGCATTTATGAGCTGCATATTTACGTCATTTAATGTCTTAGGGGCCTGTCCCAACCTATCGGCGTCGCCGCTGATCGGGTTCGGGTCGAACCCCAGAACTTATCCCAGGTGTGTCGGTCAACACCGAACCCGACCCCATTTTTAAGAACGGTCTCAGGATTTCCGGACCCGAACCCGACCCGATTCCGGACACAATCGGAGTCAACCCGAGACCACGACAACAGATGGACAAGCCCGAGTTGACCTAAAATTTGCTAAATTTTGAGTGCAAAAGACTTCGGAGTCCAAGTTTCGATTATTTCTGGTCAAAAATCAGATCAAAAACGGGTCAATTTTTTGCGGTTTTTGGGTCAAAAATTTTATGAGTTTTTGTCTCACTTCGGTCAATGTGTCGGGTTGCTGGGTGTTCAACCCAAACCCGATTTTAAAACGGTGTCGATTGATTGTTGAACCGAACCCGACCCATTTCGGGTTCGGATTGGACCCGAACCCGGATTTTTTCCGTGTCGGGTTTAGGGTCAGTTCAAAATTCAACCACTGATTGAACTAAGGGTTAGCTCAATTAATAGCTATGTTTTTTTAATTATGTTGTCCCTTGGAATTCCAAACCCCGGCCCTTTTAGAATCCAAAGAAGTTTGTTTGGTTTTCCATGTGTGGCTTCCATTGACTCCACCATGGGCTTAGTTTTTTTTTTGTGCCTTTGCCCCTTGGAATTTGGCCGGCTGCTGGTTTTCCGAGCTGGATGTTTCCCGTGGAGTGGCGCCTTGGTTCCTCGTGCGGCCTCCTTGTCTCCCGCAAGCTGCTCTCTTCGGTTCCTGGGCTTGGGTTTGTTTTTCCGTGATGCAATAGGGGGGATTTCCGTGGCTCATGGTGCTTCGGTTCTTGTGCAGTTAATGTTATGTGTCTTTTGATAATTCCATTTCACAACCTATATATTATGGGGGAATTTGTATTGTTTAAAAAAGTTGAATGATATGTGATTTTTGGGGAAATGTTAATCTGCGGGTTATTGGGGAAAACTTGCGAGCTTTTGTCCGTCTTCTTTCTCATCCCCTCCGGAAATCTTGCGAGCTCTTTCCAACTTTCATCTTGGCTTCTAATTCTTCGTCTTCTCGTAAGTGTCACTCCATCGTAATCTTTCGTCCTAAGTGAAGCAACTTTAGGGTGTTTTGGGATTATCGAGTCAAAGTTGTAATTCCGTCGTCGTTTGTAATGTTCTTTTAATTTCTCTTTTTAGTTAAATTTGAAATGTAAGAAGGTTTTGCTTCCTCATCTTAGTCTGCATCATTCGTCGATTTAAGTGGGTCAGTCGGTTTATCATCATCGTCGCGGGCGAGGGGTATAAGGCTCCCTATATCTTGCCCCCACCAAACCTTGCACCCATGCATTGGTTGGCCACCTCTTTTACCTTTTCTTCTTTGATTTCTCTAGCCGATCAACCTCCATCTCAAAGAGGAGTCTTCAAGGGAAGGTCAATGATCGTCTTCACATCGCAACCTCCAAGGCCATGCAATGGCTATCCAAATCTGTACGGTCCTCGTCTAACGACGAATAAGGGTTTGTCTGCATCCTTCACTCGACATTTTTTCGTCGTCAACGCCACGCATACGACAGCCACACCGTCGAAGAGTACGTAGAGCCATTATGGAACCCTTGTCGCAGGCTTGAAAACAAACTTTGGCACCAGTTTAGTGGAGGAATGCAACTCAATCTAGTGATAAGGGTTTACATCAATCTCCCTTTTTCTCATAATTTTCATTGTCTAGCTTGTTTTGTGATTTGATTATATTACATGAGAACGATCTTGCTCACGCTGAACTCATGTGGCTTATGTAGAGCGTAGAGGATTGTAGTACACTATT
>NW_021318618.1:8252840-8318460 GCF_001605985.2 Dendrobium catenatum | reverse complement strand
TTTTTTATTTTTAATTATAAATTTATTTTTAAGTTATAATTATATTTTTCACATTTAAATCCCTAACTGCTATAAATCCTGAAATATGTTACCAAACAGTTTCTCAGGATTTAACATTTGGCATACCAAACAGTTTCAGTATTTAACACATTTCGGATTTACTAAATCCGGATTTAAAGGATTTACTAAATCCCACTAAAGTTAAATCCCACTTGTTGCCAAACAGCCCCTTATTGTTCTAAACAACGAATCGTGCAATATCCTTATTTCATCCATTTAAAAGCATTTAGTCCTACATCATTATACACTGGGACGATCAGACCCAAATAACTGGCATCTAAGGAAATCATTGTCAAAAGCAGCTGATAGCAAGCTGAGCTAAATTGAATATGATAATTTCAGTATCGTGAGAACATTAAGTCGTAATTAAGTCTTGATTCAAGCAAGTTTATTGAATGTTCGCAACTTTTAAGAGTAGTGAACTTACGCTTCTAGCTGAAGTTGAACTAGAGTTTCCTTCCTGAAGGCCAATTAGAAAGAAATTATTAGTGTAAGGAATCAGTAGTTTCAAAATAAAATCTTGCTCGATAACAGGATTCATTCACGTAATCACAAAGCTCACTTTTGTTGGAAATCGTAAGTTCCCCAGCAATCATGGTTGCCCAAAATTGCTGCTTTTGGAAAGTCAAGATTTGAAATGCTTCTAACAAGTTCAACGTTCTCATTACCAAAATCACCTTCATAAAGAATAGTAGGATAAACAGCATAAAATAACTTGAGAAAGAATGTGAATATATGATAAAAGATTAATCACCAATGAGAGAACGAATTGAATTTTGTAGGGTCAAAAAACAATCGTCACATTTTTCAGGTCATTTGAGGTAATAAATAGGAAAAAAGGACATGCCTGTAAAGAGTACCAGATCAGGCTGCATATCAAAAAGCAAACATGTCAGATTGTAGTGGCAAGTTGATTATAGTTTTTAATTTTTATCAAACAAGAATCAGAAATAAAATAAGGATCCTTAATATCATTATCATCATCATTTTATCCCAACTGTTCGAGGTCGGCTTTATGAATTATTATTTTTCACTCGTTCCTAATAACTGAGGTGCTAAATGTATTCACAACCGTTTTGGACAACTTCTATCCGTGCTATCATAGGCTACAACTTCTCCCTTCTACTTTTCTAACACTAATTCTATCTACACATAAAACAGGTGCCTTTTCAACCGTTTATTATGTATGTCTAGACCACCTAAATCTAATTTCAATTATCGAATATTCAATAGATGCCAATCCTACTTCTCTAATATAAACATTCCTTAATGTATTCTTCTTAATTTAACCACACATCCATCTTAATATTATCATTTATACTATGCTCAAGCCTGATATCAATGAATTTTTTAATACAAATAATTAAATCCAAACAACAACATTGGCATAATTCTGATTAATTAAACTTCCGTATAATTATTTATGATATCCACTTATGACATAATACTCTTGAGATACTCTATTTTAATCATCCAACCTTAACTCAATAAGTTTAATTCTCATATATATCTCCATTCTTCTGTATAATATAGTCAAAACTGATTAATAGTTATAAATACCGTACCAACTAAAATTGCATATCATATATTAAATTTTTGTTCAACTAATTAAGGCCTCTATATTCTAAATATTTTTTTCTGATTTGAATTATAGCAAAGCATCAATAGCTCCTTAGTCCTTTAAGCTTCAATAAGGTCTTTCATTCACGTAAGCTTAAAAGCCTCCAAATAGTTAAGATAAAGCTGACGATGTTGAAAATATTGAAAGATAACTTGTCATTTTAGTTTTAGTATCATTCTTTCTTAAAGCTAAAGGTCCAAGGTGTTTGGTGGTCGTGCCTCAATGTGACAAGTTCCAGCCATTTCTAGACCAACAGTGAAAATCTTTTCCTTGAAAACATATACTAAAACCAATATTCAGTGCATAAAAACTGAGAACAGTGAATTTTCAGCATTATATCAACTGTTTGATATGTTTTGGAATGTAATTTAATAGAAGAAAGAACCAAAGCAATTCATGTTGACCTTTATAACGTTTAAGAGTCAGATAAATACTCATGGTTAATATAGTTATGATTCATTGTATATGTGACTTAAAATAGCATAATAAATATAAAAATATACAAATATATCCTACCGTCACTAATACTTCTATGATGATGCCATTCTGTGAACAACCAAGTTGATTATGAGTTCAGAAAAAGTACCTGTAAAAGGTGAAGGGCATTTGAATCTTCTTTAAGATCCCAATCATCATGCTTCAACATCAAAGAGAGACATTAATGTTACTGATGGACCTTTTAATTGCTAAATGCAAGCTAGTTACCTCATAATAACCATTAAGTGGCAACAAGTACCAAAAGTAGCTGAATAATGGAAAAAAGCTATAGTACATTAGCATGAGATCCTTCTTATATGGACATAGCTTATGTTCATTGTGTAGGTCTAAGAAATAAATATCATAATCGAGGGCCTTCGAACGGGAAAAAATTTTTGTTAATCTTGGCTTCAAGTAAATGACCAATGTAAAAATATTCATGAAGTATACAAATAAAGAGTTGTAAAGTAAGCAGGAATAAAGTAATCATCATTAATAATAAAGCAGACAACAATATTTAAGCACTAATCATATTCATCATGTGGATGTAAAATTAGATGACTGTTATATATTTAACGGTGAGGAATCGGTACTCTGGTTTGTATAAATCTGATCCACTACCGATACGAATATCCATTTGAAAGTGGAGATCCGATAGATCTATCTTCCCCCTTGAAGGACAGATCCATTGCAGCTAGAAATTCAAGACAAAGTTTTGACTGAGTACAACAAGATGAACGGAAGCTGGTAAGAAATCAATTTTTTAGGTTTTATTATTTTTTTAATAAGTAGAAGAGATTCTCCATCTACTTCTTCGCAAATCTTTTTTTAGTTCTTGTCCAGAGATTCCTAGTGTTGGGTTAACTTTATTTCATTCTTAAATAGAACATAAAGAAGATTAACGCACAACACACATCAAGAATTGTATGCATGTTCACCCAATAATGTCCACATTAAGTTGCCGTTGCTGAAGATTTCACTATAGTTTTATTGTGAAGTTTTCAACACCCTAATATAACATAAAGATGATACCCCTCTTTCAGCAAAAAAAATTAAGGCAGCCAAGTATGTGATAAAATCCGCATCCCCTTTTAACCCCCATTATGACCTTATTGCGTCACAAGTTTACTTCTTGAAGCTTAAAAAAATTGAGCTCCACAGTTTAAGACACTTATGCCATCAAAATCATCATACAGGAAAAGTGTTCGATTATTTGAACTAGTGCCGGAAATCAATCACAAAAAGCACAACAACCAGCAATAAAACCAATAAGAACTCGTTTGCTCATCCAAAGTAAAAATGCGGATCAAACAAAAAACAATAAGGTGAATCAACTGGCTCTAACTATAAAAAATCCCAAATATAGAAAAAAAAAGGTATTGTAGAGCTTACCACGTCCCCAACGATCACGATCCTGACAGAAGTCGCCATGGCCGGGCGCCCGAGTCTCTATAAGAGAGAGTAAGAGAGAGCTTACGGGTAGGAGAAGAGAAGAGGATTCTGGCAGCAGAAATAAGGGATGCTTCAGACCTGCACCGGTAAAGACGAGAGAGAGAGAGAGAGCGCTTACGGGTAGAAGAAGAGAAGAGGATTCTGGCGGAAGAAATAAGGGATGCTTCAGACCTGCACAGGTAAAGACAACCATCGTTATATAGAATATTACCTGCTTTCTTCGTCGCTGATCAACTTCTGGAAGAGGAAGTAGTCAATCTGTGGAGGAAGGGCAGACAAGATAATAAAAGAATAATTTTTCTTTTTCTTTTTAATGAGTACTTACCTAATACTTAAAATTATCTTATTTATGTATTTAACACACAAATTTTTATTTACTTATATAACATTTAAAATTTTAAATAACATCAAAAAATAATATAATATTCAACTTCCCTATTAAAATAAATCATATAACTTCTTATATTCTGCCACTTCTTTTATATTTTCTTGAATATCGACTTTCCCATGAAGATCTCAGTGGAGACTATCTCACCTCTTTTTTTTTTTTTCACATGCTATTAGTCCTCTAGATTTTCTTCCCCATCAAGATCATATTGTGACTTTCTCTTTTTGTCTTCATCTCCATCGAGATCCTATAGCGGGCTCCTCATCCCATATGAGCCTTTGGTGATATCCCATCGCATCTTGATTTCCTTTTCATCATCAAGATTTTTGTTAAGAAGATAAAAATGGGTTGATTTGTTGAACCCGAACCTGAACCCTAACTAGGATTTTTTCGGGTCGTGTCAAAAATTGACACCCCTAGTATCGACTATAGATATTTGAATAAGGTAACTATAAAAAACAAGTATCTCTTGCTTATGATTGAAGGATTATTTAATCAACTGGTTGGATGTACAATATTTTTTAAGATCGATCTGTGATCTAATTATCATAAGCTAAAAGATGAGGATGTGGCGAAGATTGCATTTAGCACAATGTATGAAAATTATGAGTTTCTAATCATATTATTTGGAGTAACTAATACCCTAATAATTTTTATGTATTTAAACAGGGCTTTCAAGAAATATCTAGACCAATTTATGATAATTTTTATAGGTGATATTCTGATATAATTTAGATCTGAGGATGAGCATGCAACATATTTGAGGACAACTCTGGAGATTTTGAGGTAGCATCAACTATATGCTAAGTTATCATAATGGGAGTTCAGGATGAAGATTGTTTCTTTTTGGGGCATGTAGTGAGTAATGAAGTTATTTTAGTGGATCATAGACGGTTTAAGCTATTTTTGATTCGTCGAGTCCTATTATAGTTTCTAAGATGCATAATTTCTTAGGCTTGGTTGATTACTATAAGAAATTTGTTAAGAGATTTTCTTAGATTTTTTTGCTATTGACGAGATTGACTCAAAAGTTATTAGCTTTCATATGAACTCCAAAGTGAAAAGAGAGTTTCTAAATGTTGAAGGATTGTTTCAAATCTGCACTGATTCTAACTATTTCTTCATATACAAATAGGTTTCAGGTTTTTAATGATGCTTCACCAAAAGGATTAAGATCTATGTTGATGCAGCATGATAAAGCTATTACGTATGCATCTCGATAATTGAAACCACATAAGAAAAAGTATCCAACCCATGATCTAGAATTAGCTAATTGTTGTATTTAATTTAAAGATATGGATGCTTTACTTGTATGGAGTCAAATGTGAATTCTTCACTAATCATTAAAGTTTGAAGCATATTTTCAGTTAGAAGTATTCACATTTGAGATAGAGGAGATTGTTGCACTTGATAAAAGATTATGGGATGTCTATTTGGTATCAACTTGGTAAGGCCAATGCAACGGATGACACTTTGAATATGAAATTTTCATGTACTTCTCTTTCATTGGCCATCTTTGTAAACTTCTTGGTTCAAGATTTAGAGAAGCTAAAACATAGACTTCATATTCGTTGATACATTTTCAAATCGATGGGCTTAGATGATTATTCAGTCTTCTCTTTAAGAAAGAATTTAGGAAGCTTAGATTGACCAAATTAAGTCTAGTAAGAGACTAGAACTTTTGTTTTTTTTTTTTTATTTTGGTATTATTTTCTATAAAGACGTATTATGGATTCATTTTATTGGTGGTCTAAAAGCTGGGATTCTACATGAGGCACACTATTCAGGTTATATTATTTAATCCAAGAAGCAATAAGATGTATGACAATCTAAAAGGTATATTATGGTGGTTTGGATTGAAGAAGGATGTAACGGAGTTTGTTTCAAAGTGTGAGACATGTAAGCTGATAAAGACATATCATGACTGACTAGGTGTTCTTCTATAGTCATTGTCTATTCCAAAATAGAAATATGAAGAGTTTATGATAAATTTTGTGATGGGATTTCCTAGATCGAGGCAAGGGGGTGATGCAATATGGGCTATTGTTTATTAACTATCAAAATTTGTGCACTTCATTATGATCTGATAGACTAATATAATAGATAAGTTGACACAAATATATATTAATGGCATTATTAGATTACATGGTGTGCCAAAAGTAAATATATATGATCGTGACAGTCGATTTACCTCCATGCAATGAGAGGTATTTAACAGAATATGGGTACAAATTTGCACTTTAGTATGACTTTACATCGACTGGAAAATGAGCCGTTTGAGAGAGGTACTGGAAGTAGGGGTATCAATAATTGTCACGACACAAAAATCTGACTCGAACCCGACCCAAAAATTTTGGGTCAGACACGAACTGATTTCAAAATGGGTTAGGTTCGAAATAACATGTTCAGCTTTCGGGTCGGGTTCGGGTTAACCCGACAACCCCAAATCAGACCCGTTTCGACCCGCGTTGTTTTCATTTCATGTGACGAAGATTAAATTAGGGCTCCGTAGTCTGCATCCGCACATATTTATTTCGTGTCCGCTTCATCCTCTTCTATCCTTAGCTGCTTCGTCTAGGGTTTCTGTTTCTTCTATTCGGATCTCCTCATATCATTGACTATGTCGACGACAGTTTCCTCTCTTTTCCTTCTTTGGCATTTTGTTGGTTTGTGGTGTTCATCGTGTACATCTTGTTTGGCTCAACACAAACATTTACATCGCATGTTGTTTGTATCTCTTATCTTTTTTCTGTTTTCTACTTTTAGAAGCTTGATCTATAAGCATAGTAGAGGGTTGTCTTGCTGTCTTGCTATTAGATCAAATTATTTCGAAGTTCCATAAGAAATTTTTAGGTTTAGGGTTTGTCCAATTTGTTATTGTCATGCTGACTTGTTGTTATCTCGAATATTATATTAATTTTTTTTTTTAAATTTGGTAAAGTTTGGCGTACGTTTTCTGGATTGGCATACTTTCTGGTTTGGGGTTATTTTTGGCTGAAATTTTGATGAGGTATTGTTCAGTTAAATTTATTTTTAGAGTGGTTTTTTGTTTAGTATGTGCTGGTTTTTCAGTTCATTCCTTTCTAGTTTTTAATCAATCACAAGAGGTGTGCAAACGAGCCAAGTCGAGCTCGATGTGCTGGTTTTTTTGTTTAGTTTGTGCTGGTTTTTCAGTTCAATTAATGATGTTATGACATTATGTTGTTATTAGATATTATATCGTGTAAACTATTGACATCCCTAGCTGTTTTGTTGAGTTACTGTTCAGCAATCCATGTTTGGTTGATGGTTATGTGACTTCTGTTCAGTTATATCTGGTTCCAAGAATGTTTTTCAATATTCAGAGGATATGTTATGCTGTTATATTTGCATTTGACAGTTATGTTGTTATACTGAGTTGTTGTTATTAGTGTTTATGTTCAATGTTCAACAATCCAGCATCCCATTAAGTATTGAAGTCATACTCTCTTAGCAAATAATACTTCTTATGCATGATCCCTCACATATGACATGCCCTTATCAACTCTCACTCACTGATAAAATTGGCTATATGATTCCTTAATTCTTTTTAGTGTAAGATGGTTGGCTTTGGTCTTAGAGATTTCACAAAATGCGTTATGTGTTAAAGTCCCAATGTGTTATGTGTATTTTTTAAATAAGAAATTTAACAAATATATTAGAATTAGCATTGTAAATTTGTATTGTTGACTCACATTTCAATCTTTCACTATGTACAACTCTAAAATACAAAATACTGCCTTGGATGACAATACCGCAACTATAAAAAATTATATTGTTGACTCACATTTCATTATTTGATGAATTTTTTAGAGGGTTCATCTGAGCTAATGACTCAATCTTTCAACAAATTCATGAATTTATAATTATATCAATTTTTCTATTTCTATTTTTTGCAGTTAGCGTAAATCTCTATGAGGGCAGCAGACTTTTGGTCTCTAGAGTTCGGAGTTCTTCAAATAGACCAATTTATATTTGTAAATTATAATTTCGAACTTTTTGATTTGTAATTTGTGAAATTATATGTTTGTAATTTGTAATATGTGGTATATAATTTATTTGTTCATTTCATATTTATGAATTATGTATTTTTTTATAATTTATAAGTTAATAAATTGATGTCTTGATTTGCATTGTTTGCTATCTTGGTGGATTTGTTTAGCTGTGTTGCTATATTGGTTGCCTACTTGCACTACATGGTAACTGGGTTGGTTTCCAGCTACTGGTTGTATATTGGTTGCCTGTTATTCACCTGCAAATGAGTCTTCGGGTCAAACAGGGTTAACCCTAACCCTGCTCGGGTCCTGAATATTGACATGTTTCCCTAAACGAGTCGGGTTCAAGTTAACTTGTTTAGTTTCGGGTCAAGTCGGGTTCGACCCGAACCTGACCCGTGGCCTGGTTTTGACACCACTAACTGGAAGATCTTCTAAGACTTTGTATTCAAGATTTTAGGGGTAGTTGGCCGGGATGATCATTTTCCACCGATCGAGTTCGTTTATAACAACAGTTATTAGTCTATCATAGGTGTGGCCCCGTACGAAACTCTGTATGACAGGAGGTTCAGGATCCCTTTATCTTTGACAAAGGTGAGTAATAGATATGTAATATGGTTAGCTTTGATAGACGATGTTATTATAAGATATATCTCATCATAAAAAGATTAAGTCTGTATAGATAGACAAAAGAAATATTATGATCAAATGTATAAAATTATTAAGTTTTAAGTTGGTGATTTTATTTATATCAAAGTTAGTCCTATGAAGGTATCATCAGATTTGAAAGAGTTAGTAAGCTAAGTCCAAGCTAAATTGGTCCTTTTGACATTATTAAGAGGATTGGTAATTCTATTTAGAGATTATTATTGTATGACCATATGTCTGATATATACATTATATTTTATGTATCTTCTTTGAGAAAATGAGTATATGATTATGGGAGTAGATTTTCTACTGAGGATGTTGAGGTATATATAAATCTATAGAAGAACCAAATAAGATTTTGACATATAATTCCAGGAAATTGAGGAACAAATAGAAACACAGGATCGCTAGAGAGGCTAAATTGGAGAAGAAATATGATATGAGACCGTTATATTCATTTCTATTCTAATATAATTTGGCTTGAAAATGTCGATGATGATAATTTTCTAAAGAGGGGAGAGTAATGACACTTTAATAATCAGTATACATTTCTACATATTATGATTCGACTTGAGTTGAGGTAATCCACAAAACTTTTGCTTTTGAATCCCCTATGTATATATTTGCAATAGCGGCATAAAAATGGGTCAATGATCAGGTTTGGGTCTAACCAAAAATTGACTCTACCCAAATCTAATCAACTCGAACCCAACCAATTTAACAAATGGGTAAAAAATACAGACTCGAACCCCTCAGGCAAGATGCCTAAATAAATTTAATCATACCTAATAATCCATTTTGATTTTTTTTTAAAAGCATTTTTTATATTTTTTTAACAATATACTTTAGATTAATTAATAAAAATACGATAATAATACCAGCAAAAAAAAAAAAGAACAAGTTATTTTGGGTCCGAATGGGTCAACCTAAACCTGACCCATTTGATAAACGGGTTGGAATTCTAGACCTAACCACATATTTTTTGGGTTGAGCTTGGGTCAGGTTAACGGTCAGGTCATTTTTTGAAAACGTTAGTTTGGAAGTGTTCTATGTGCATTTGAGTTTATATGTGTTCTATTGTGGGTCATAAGGGTTTGTTTACATGTTTGGAAATTTGGAAAAAAATTTCTTTGGGCGACGTGACTTTGGGGTTGATACCGCTTTGGTGCTAGCGCTCTAAGAAAAATTAGGAATTATTTCAATGCAGCAGCACTAGGAGTTACGTTGTGGCACTTTGGTCTTTTTGAAGTAACCCTATGTCGGGTGCCTCAAGGTGTTGATGTGCCAAAATGAATTTGAATATTTGAAATATCAAAATACATTATTCCATTTGATCCATTCATTTGGGCAGCCCCGCCTAGTGAGAGAGAGAGAGAGAGAGAGAGTGTGTGTGTGTGTATTTTTAAGATAGAAAAAGTCCATTTAGGGTGACTTCGAATCATTTTCAGCCGACAATCCAATTCAAAAAGTTGCTTGGGTCAAAGTATGTTACATTTTACTTATCTAAGTTTTTAATAATTCATAGTTTTTAGAATTTTTTAATCAAATTTATAATTTAATTTTATAAAAATATGATTTTCTCATATTCTAATGAGTTTCATCCGCGAAATGTTTGATATGTTGTTGATATGATTATTCAAGTCGTTTTGAGTATTTATTTGAGATTATTTGTCAGTTGATTTTGAAAAGCAACAATTTGTATCAATTTAAAAATTCATTTTGAGAATTAAAAATAATATTTTAATTCAGTTAAAATTTTAGGTTATACATAATCTCTAGTAAGATGGTAAAATTCTGAAAACTATAGTTTTGACAAACTATAGAATATCAAGTGAGAAATTATTTTGTCGATGTTAGACCATTTTTTGAAGAATTATATAATAACACTGTAATTGCTTTAGTGGTACGAAATGCACTTTATTTTTAATATATTTATTTGGAATATTTAAACTGTGAGAAAAGAAGGAATTTTGTTGATTAAGAGAAGTGATTCTTTTATTTGTTATGTGTTGAAAATTTTAAAGCCTAAGGGCTACTATGATATTTGCCAAGAATGGAGTCTTTTAGCGGTGAGAAGTGATTCTATTGGTAGTGAGAAGTGATTTTGTTATTTGTTATGTATTAGGAGTTAGGGGCTTGAGGGCTTTTCTAATATTTACTATAAGGTGTTTATTTATATTTCAATTAATTTTAGTGTTGTTTCAATAGTTTATTTAAATGCTTATTTCAGTTTAGTATTAGTGCTTATTTCAATTTTAGTTATCTTTATAGTACTTCAGTTTATTAATTCTGCATTTTTTCAACTATTTTGGGTTGAGTTATTAATTTTTATGTTAGGTTATTGTATTCTACTATATTGTGTTAGCTCACTTCTATTTTTGCTATCAATTTTTGGCCAGAAAAAGGATAAGTAGTGAGCTTATAATATTAACAGTCAGTCTTTCTTGCTTATATGTAAGTATTATATTTATCTTATATTTTTTTATATCAATCTCTCTTTAATGCATGAAATGCTTAAATAAATTATGTATATTAGTCTATAACTTCCAAAAATAAAACTTTCATTTTGCTCGGTAAAATTCAGAAAGATTCCAATTAAAATGTTCATATTGATGACATCTGTCACATACAGAATATTATGCTGTGAAAGTTTACTTAAACGAGAGATATAAGCTTTTTATCACTCTTAGGAGAGAAAACATACTACCTCAAAATCATAAAAAACAGATGCAGAGTAAATGTGACTTACAATGAGTAGAACAACTTTTCCAACATAAACAATAGACTGAAAGTCCCAAAAGTCTCCTTTCTCTTTCCTCTCTCCTATACTCTTCCTCTTTTTCCTCCCCTTTCCTTATCGAGTAGCCAAGCACAATGAGGAAGAAATGGAGCGGCTGGTGGTTTAATGCTTAGGATTAGTATAAAAAATATATAAAAATAGTTAATGGCCTAACGTCTTGGACCTCCAACCTAGCAATGCATGTTGAATTCATAATTATTGTAGAATAGAGCCTTTAAAGCCACAATTTGTGATCTCAAGCCTAGTGTCGTAGTGCTACCAAGTACAATGCCGAAGCATTATAGTTCAAACATAAATTTAAAATATGATTTTAAAATACTTTTTGACATTTTGGATTGTTATAGTATTTTCTTCCAAGGAATTTTAATTTAGAAATTTCAAAAGAAATTCAGAGTATGATATTGGAGACCCAATTAAATTACTATTTTGATTGTGCATCAACTTTACAATTCAATCAAAACATGTTACATTGAACCAAAATAATATATAAACCACTCAAAAGATAAACGACCTCTAAAAAAATAAAACCGGCATCTTATGCATGCAAAAGTAGATTGAAGTGCATAATTTGTTCCCCACTAAATCTTATCATATTAGTATTTACTTTATTAATATTGATGTTAAATAACTTTTTTTAACAAATTGTGGACCAAGTAAAGGTGTGAACGAGTCAAGACAAGCTCGAGTCACCACCGCGATTTAAGTTTGAGCTTGATTAATTAATCGAGTTCAAGCTTAAACTCAAGCTTTATTCTATGAATTCGAGCATATCGCAAGCAGAATCATTTGTTATGAAAGAGAGAAATATTTATTATAATAAAATGGTGAAAAAAGAGAAATGAGAAGTAAAATAATAAAAAATCAATTAATATAAAAAAAGTAAGATATAATATTTAAAAATCTTTAGTAATTTTAACTTAAAAGGCTTAATGTTAATACATTTTAATTATTATTTCTATGAATATTTTTTAAATGAAACGACTCGCAAGGTAACGAATCGAGCCAAAATAGTTCAAACTTAGCTCGTTAGCTCTTCAAACTTGAATCGAGAACCATTTATCAAATCAAATTTGAGCTAGGCCCAAGTAATGACCTTATTGAACTTCCCCCTTAGAATATTTCTTTATTTATTATAATAGATTTTTTTTTTTTTTTGGGAAATTTTGGGCTTAGCCCGATATATTGAGAATCAAAGATAATGAATTACAAGTGTACATGTAAAAAGAACCAAAAACCTGTACCAAAAAAGTAATAAAAATACAGAGCTCCAACCATAGGAGAAAAAATAAACAAAAGGATCATAATATTCCCAGGAGCCAAAAAAGATAGGAAAAAAAACCTGTCAACCTAAGCTCAGATTACATAGATTATCATGTAGCACGGGTCAACCGCTTCCTTGGTTGCCACAAAAAGACCATCCAAAGGAAGTGTATAGCTGGCATCATCATTGCCCAGGCACAAAATTGCCAACAAACAAAACTTCTATGAGGCTACTATTTGAAACCACAGCAGAAACGTAGGATGAGATCCACTGAATGGAATGAAGCCTGCTAAAGCTTCAGATAGCAGGAAATAAGAACATCTCATAGATACATGACAGAGAATACCGAGAGGCAGATTGAGAGAAAAATCAAGTAAACTATCCTTGTAATTGTTGCACCAGATTGCTAACATTTTTCCACTTATAAATTTTAAGAGAAATGGCTCTAATAATCTTCTTAACCAGAGAGCATGAGCTGAGAGCAGCACAATTGAACTTTAT
The DNA here is from genome assembly GCF_001605985.2 of Dendrobium catenatum. Taxonomy (NCBI): domain Eukaryota; kingdom Viridiplantae; phylum Streptophyta; class Magnoliopsida; order Asparagales; family Orchidaceae; genus Dendrobium; species Dendrobium catenatum. The sequence continues at coordinate 8,305,239 of NW_021318618.1, read as the reverse complement.
ATTATTCCTCTCAATCCATAGGTGGCACACGATTGCATTGAGGGGGAGGAGAATAACACATTTTAATTTTAAGTTATTTTCCATTGGCATACCTCCAAGGTAAGAGATAGCTTGAGTAACGCATGGCGAGTATTATTCACAATAGTCAAGCTGCCTTTATACCACAAAGACTCTCTACTGATAACAAATTCATAGCTGCGGATCTGTTAAGCCACTTCAAGAAAAGCAAAAAGGGCAAGTTTTTATGTGCGAAATTTGACATTAAAAAGGCTTTTGACTCTTTTTCAAGGGTTTTTCTTTATGATAGAATGGCTCAAAAAGGTTTTCCCCTTATGTTCATCAACTGGATCAAAGCTTGCACTAAAGAGGTCAATTTCTCTATATGTATTGACCGGGCTCTAGAGGGGTTCTTTCCCTTAACTTCTGGGATTAGGCAAGGATGTCTGTTGAGTCCGCACTTGTTATGTATCATTATGGATGCCTTCTCTTGCCTAATTGACTCACCTTCTATGGCTGGCACTTTTGATGGGTCCACTTAGGACGACTTCCAAATATCCCATCTCTGCTACGCAAAGGACTTGCTCATCTTCGATAAAGCTGATAAACAGAATTGTGAAACCCTTATGGATATTCTCAATGTTTTTTCACAAAATTCTGGTATGCAATTAAATCTTAAAAAAAGTTACTAATCATCTTACCTAATACTCCCAAACTCAATAAAATTACTTATACTCTCCAAATCCCCAGCACCTTTTCAAAAATTTCATACCTAGGCCTACCTATATCTATAGGTAGGACTAAGGTTTCCGATTTCACTGCTTTGATTGATAAAATTACTAATCTGCTTTTAGGTTGGAAGGCATCTCTACTCTCTTTTGTAGGTAGATCTCAATACATTAAATTCACCATTGCAAATACGGTGGCTTACTGGATCCGTGGCATGATCTTACCTAAAACTACTATCAAAGTCATTGGGAAGTTATGCTCAAAATTTCTCTATTTTGGTCATAACAGCTATAAAAGTCTCCATCTTATTTCCTGGGCTAAAACCTACATGCCCTATTCCAAAGGAGGTCTGGGTATTCCTTCTCTTCAGGCGACAAGATTTGCGGTTAACTGTAGGATAATACACAGATGTTATAACACTACTCCTCTCTCCAATTGGATCAAAACTATATATCATTCACCTTGGAAACCCATCCAACCGGGAGATACATCCTTTTGGAAATCTATATGCTCCATTGCTACCTTGGTCAAAAAAGAATTTTAATTTCCATATTAACTCTTTTAGTCCTGTTGCTATCAGATGGGATCATTGGTGTGCTGGTGAAACTCTTACTGAAAAGTTTAACGACCCTCTCAGCTCTCCTTTGGCTGTAAACATTCTAGACTTGGAGACTGGATGACAAATGCTGGTTGGTCTATCCCTCAAACAATTAGTCTCAACATTAGAGAATATGCCGCCTCTATTGCTATTTCACCTTGTTCCAAAACTCATATTAGTTGGAAAAATTTTGACTATCCAGTTTTTAAGCATTTCTATTCGGAATACTTTGCTGATGAACTTAATGTGGATTGAGATTCCTTTATCTGACACAAAAACACTCTTTAAGGTATTCAGTATACACTTGAATGGCATTGAGGAGAGGATTGAAAACTGTTGATGCTTTATTGAAGAGAAACAACTATCCTAGACTAGCGATGTGTCCTCTGCCTTGAACCTTATGAATCGTTATCTCATGTGATGTTTGAATGTGACTATTCCTTTATTGTTCTTACAAGAATCATTCCTCTCTTCCAAACTTTTTTTACTTAATTATAATAGAAATTAGTCACCACTTAACCATCTTACCATCTTAAACACGGGATTATTACTTAAAAAAAGAAAGGAAAATGCTATTTCTCCCAGGATGCGTTGGTCCCAGTGTGGCCCCACCGCAGAACCTCCTTAACGGCCAACCGAATCCGGCCTCACCGCTCATCCTATAATTCCGCCACGTGTCCACCGTTTCCTCTCCTCCCAGATTAGTGCCCGCCAGACCGGTCCCGCAAGGACGACCCACTCGACCGGAGCGTCCCCAGCGCGTTATTTCTTCTCCCTGCCCTCTTCTTCCTCTCCTCCCGCTTATTATCTTTCTTTCTCTTCCTCTTCCATTTCCCGCTCGGAGATCACGATCTCGCCTATCGCCCCCCGCGAGAGGTTCATTTGAATTCGAATCTCTCTTAGATACCGCATTCAATCTCGATCTTCCATTTTCTCCTACATTTGAGATTAATTTATTTGAGATTTTTCGAACAAATGTGCAGGCGATCGGGATCTTGGCGGCGGGAAAAAAGAATTCAAAAAATAAGAAGGGGATCGCAATCGCATAGTCAGCTTGGTTTTTGCTGGATCATCTATGCCTAGCAAGTCTACCGGGTGGTAGAACGGAGCTCCAGGCATGGCCAATAACGATGCATTCAGTTCCAGTTCATCATCATCGGCGGCGCCTCCGACTGGACCACTGTCAGGGCCGCAAGGGCTTACACGCCGGCCGTCGAGGACTGCCGCGATGATGACGTTTTCGATGGAGGTGTTCGACAATGAGGTCGTGCCTTCGTCGTTGAGCAGCATCGCACCGATCCTTCGCGTTGCAGCCGAGATCGAAGCGGAACGACCCCGCGTTGCTTATCTATGTATGATTTGAATTTCTGCATCTCGATCTCATTTATAAGCGATCGGTTTCGGCTTTTATGATGACTGATTCATTGCGTTGTCCTGTTTTGTTCTATTTTATATTGGAATGAAATGTTGGCGGTGAGAAGGTCGGTTTTATGCCTTTGAGAAAGCGCATAGGCTCGATCCGAGCTCCAGCGGCCGTGGAGTGCGGCAGTTCAAGACTGCTCTCTTGCAGCGATTGGAGCGGGTAAGATTGCCGATCCTTCTCCTCTCTATGTTTTTCTTTTATTTGCTTATTTATTTTTTGCATGTTATTAATCTATATCATTCTTCTCCCGGTTACGCTACGTGAAGTTTGGCACATGACATTCGGTTGAGTTGCGAATAGCGGCATAAGCTTCAGGCCCACACTTTTCTCATTGATTTTCTAAATTCTAAAATATTATTGTTAGGATGATGTTAGCTACAGCTCAATTATGTTAATTAACAATGGATAATAAACAGCGAGCTAAAAGAACCAATAAAAAAGGTACAATTAAAGAAAATAGCTCAAAACAAAAAGGCTCAAATAAAATTAGCATACACTATTAAAATATGACCAAAGGGATACAACAGTATATATTGCAGTTAGAGCTAAGGATTTGAACATAATAGTTGGGATTTTCAGCTTTCACAATGTAAGCCAAGGATTTGAGATTTATGCATTCATATAAATGTTAATTTACAATTAAATTCTCTCAAATTCTTTAAGAAAATAAACAATCAGGATGAGAATATTGTCACTTAGTAGTTAGTACCTAAACAGTACCTAAGAAATCTCATTAAATGTTAGAACATAAATGTTTTTCAACTCTATGATATTCTAATTGGCCAATTTTGTGGCCGCTATAATCAATAAATGAGAATCTACTCAATTAGGACAACCTGAAATTAATGAATTCTTTTAATATATAAATTTAAGAATACAAATTTAGTTAAAATATTTCATTTGTGAGAAAATATACACAAATTCATTTAAAAATATTCTAGGCATAAATTCATTACAAATTTAAATATGCATTGAACAAGATAAATATTTTTATAACAGTTAGAACCAAATATATATGTACACACACTAAAACTCATAATATATAATGCTCATTTTTGTTAGTTTTTAATTATTGGCTCACATAAAACGTAATATTTGTGTAATATATAATTTTATGAACACATTAAGTATTTATACATCATGATGTAATATTACTATATTAGTCATATAATTTATTCTAAATGATTGATATTTAATTTATCAAAATCATTCATTTTAAATAACTGAAACTGAATTCATAAAAAAATGAGAGGATTTAGAAACAGCTGATGGATTCAATCTAAGTTTTTCAATGTAAATTAAATAGTTTAAAGAGATAATTGGTTGTTTAATTGTCATGATCAAATGAGAGTATTTAAAAATATAATCCAAAAGGCTATTTAATTTTTTTTTTATGTGGATTATCTTTTTACTATTTCAATCAACATTTTATAAAGTTTTTTATGAGACAGATTTCATTTGGGACAATTTTTTTGTTGTTTCTTAAAATAAATTTTTAGTATATAAATTAAAAATTTTATACTAAAAAGTTGCTTTAAGAAGCAACAACAAAGTCATCCGAAACAAAATCATAATTTTTTTTATATTTTCTAAGAAAACGATTTAATGAAACATAAAACGCTTTTCATGAAACAGATTAAATTATAATTTTTTTGATTATTTCATTCAAATAGTCCTTGACTTTATATTAGCTATTCACAGGCCCGTGACAGGGATAGAAAGATAAATCAATAACTAGAATCAAAAGCACTTGAACCTGTAACGTACAGTTTAGAAAAAAAATTAAAAACTTTGATAGGCTGATTTAAAAAAAAAGGCTGGAACAAAATAAACCTTACTCTTTATTCTTTAAAGGGACACTAGGCAGTTTATTATTATTTTTTGCTACCTGTATCATTTTTTTTTTTTTGCTTGAACTCCTTGTAAGATATTGTTCCCACTATTCCAACTGCTGGCAATATCTGCTCTCAAGGTAGAAATGTCCGTGAAAATGATTTTACTCCGCATCTCCATTTGCGGTGCCAATGTTTATGATCAGTTTTCTGGTCCAATTATGGGTTTACAAAGGAAAGTTAATGGGAACTTTACGTGTTCCATTTAGATAACTACCAAAATATTAACCTCTCTTTCTTAGGACAACGCGCCGAGCCTTTCGAAAAGGCTAAAGAAGAGCGATGCTCGGGAAATCGAGAGCTTCTATCAGCAGTACTATGAGCACTACGTTAGAGCACTCGATAGAGGAGAACAGGCCGATCGGTAAGCTTTATTCGCTCAAAAAAAAAAAAAAAAAAAAAAAAAAAAAAAAAAAAAAAAAACTAAATATATTCAAGCCCTAACGTCCTCCCTTTTACTGGTATAATATTCCTTTCGTCCCCCACACTCCTGACAGAGCTCAGCTTGGCAAAGCCTATCAGACCGCCGGCGTGCTCTTTGAAGTTCTTTGCGCTGTTAACAAGACCGAAAAAGTCGAAGAAGTCGCTCCCGAGGTGTGCATTCTGGCTTATCATGCCAGTGGTTAAGAAGATTAATCATGCATCTTACTCATTGATGTTTTCTCAAAATTTAACCAACTCTGTATGTTCCGTCACTCAGATCATCGCTGCAGCCAGAGATGTCCAAGAAAAGAAGGAAATATATGTGCCATATAACATCCTCCCTCTGGATGCTGCCGGTGCATCTCAACCGATCATGCAACTTGAGGAGGTATGACAATTTTCAAACTGCAATAGATAAAACAAATTATGACGCTCTCCAATTAGTTCAGTGCCAAAATTTTTTTATGGGCTTCATTCGAGCATTTCTACAGTTAGTAGTTACATTTCGTGAACAGATTAAGGCCGCCGTGGCTGCTTTGAAAAATACACGAGGATTGAACTGGCCATCTTCGTTTGATTCCCAAAGGCAGAAATCGGGTGATATGGATCTTCTAGATTGGTTGAGGACCATGTTCGGATTTCAGGTTTTTCATCCATATCTCAGTTGGAACTGTTTGTTTCCATTTAACTATATAAATGAACTTGGTCTTACCCTTCTTTAAATGTATTTCTATGTTTGCAGAAAGATAATGTCCGGAACCAGCGGGAGCATCTGATTTTGCTTCTTTCCAATGTTCATATAAGGCTATCTCCAAAACCTGAACCCCTTACCAAGGTGAGGTCCACTTTTTGAACTGTATTTTGTCATTATATCATTGTTAAGTATTTTTTTGAATGACAATAAAATAAAAAAAAAGATAACAAAAATACAAATGAAGAAACACTCAGATTCGTGTAAAAAATTCTAGAAGGTAGATTTACATACATACCACTCTATACTATTCTATTTACATATTTAATACCTAAAACTTTAATATTACATACATACCACTCATAGTTTATTTTCATATTAAATATTATTGATATAAATGAAATATATGAGTGTTAGGAAGGAAATATGAGTGGTATATTTGATATTAAAATAATATAGGGTGGTATGAATGTAATATTAAATTTTTTGGTGTTAGATATGTAAATAGGATGGTCTAAAGTGGTATGTATGTAAATTTCCCTAAACAATAATGTATAGAAGAGAAGAATTCACTATATCAAAAAAAGAAAAGGTAAAAGAGGAGAGTGATGGCCCACACACAAAATAAACAAAAATCATAATTATATGAATATAAAGATGTGCGAAAAAAAAGGGTTCATAGTACAGGAGTTGAGGCTCAATCCCTTCGCTATAACCAGTCTTAAAAAAAAAAAAATTTATCATACATGCTGCATTGCAAGCTTATTGGCCCAGTCCAAACAGAACTTTGATTACAAACTATAGCATTTTGAATGATCTTTGACAGGATGTACTATCATGTACTTCTTTGTTAAGCACACTAATGAGAAAAATCTGGATCAGCACAAACATATGATGTCCAAACATGTGCTTGAAGTTTGCAAATTGATTTCTCCTCCTATGTCATATGAGAATTTTAAACTGCCTGGCCAATGCTTTAGCTGGTATTGCAAACTTATCTTTTAATTAAGATGTGAGAAATTTGAACAACAAAAATCTTACCATAGCTGCATTGATTGGTTACTAGCACTGCCCAACTGTTAGGTGTTTATGATTTCCTGCTACTCCGTCCAGTAAATTCTGTGGGGATTTTTTTTTGGTTGTCTTCGGCAGAAAAAAAGTTATATGATATTAAAAGCAATTCTAAATCGTATTATTACATGCATCCATTCATCCTAAGCAGTTACCATATTGTAATAAAAAATAATTATTTCTATACCATGAAAGGTAGATGCTGTGGTATTTCTATAACTTTTTTCATTACAACCTGGCCAATTTCCATCATTCCTTGTTTTTCCATTAATATTCACCTAAACAAGCAACCATTATTGCCCTTTGAAATCGTGATGTTTACTGTTGTTTGCTGCGCTTTTGTATTTTCTTGTTTGCTGAATCTTGTATCATTTTGTCTGCTTTCCTTGACCATATTTTTTGCTGGAATTTTTGGTTGTTGCTGAACTACTTGCGCTACAGTTGGATGACCGAGCTGTTGATGCGGTCATGAATAAGCTATTCAAAAACTACAAAAAGTGGTGTAAATTTTTGGGACGCAAACACAGCTTAAGGTATCATTATCAATAAACCTTAATTCACTTGTTGGTTCTTAACTTTCATTGTAATGTCTTACATTATCTATTGCTGCTACTGTGCCATGATTTCAGGCTTCCCCAAGATAAACAGGAAGCTCAGCAGCGAAAGGTTCTTTACATGGGCCTTTATCTGCTTATTTGGGGAGAAGCTGCCAATATTCGCTTTATGCCAGAATGCCTTTGCTACATTTTTCACAATGTAAAGTTTATATTTTCCCTAATCCACACGCAAACGTCAGACCCATTTTGTTATATTTCATGTTATAAATTTTCTCTGCTTTCAGATGGCTTATGAATTACATGGTCTCTTGGCTGGAAATGTGAGCGTTGTAACCGGAGAAAACATTAGACCTTCATATGGAGGTGATGATGAAGCTTTCTTGAAAAAAGTCATCACACCTATATACCGGGTGATTGAGAAGGTATGTCCTTCCTCGGTAGTCTTAAATTCCTTAAGATTTTGCTTATTCGAGTAGTAAAGTGATGAGGTTGATTTGGCAGGAATCTAAGAAAAGCAACGATGGAAAAGCCCCACATTCAGCTTGGTGTAACTATGATGATCTCAATGAATATTTCTGGTTCGTAAAAATTCTTCATGCTACGCATGCTTAAGTCTAAATCTACTTGTATCATAATTCATTTATTGGAGTTATACATATGCATCCATCTAGGTCTCCTGATTGTTTTTCACTGGGGTGGCCTATGCGTGATGATGGTGAATTATTCAAATCAGTAGGCGAATCAAAGGCTAGGCAGGTAATACTAGAAAGTTTAAGTTTCATCCTTCACTTTACCTTCGTTTGGGACAACTTTCTTATTATTTTCTAAAACATTTTTTAGTACAAAAAATTCTTGAACTTAAATTTTTTGTTCTAAATGTTAGTTTGTTTGGAATCTGATTGTGTCGACCAATACGATTGTAAAACTACCTCAAACTGCAGTTTAATTTGTCTTGTTCATTCGGGGAGGTGCGGGGGATCCTCCTTGTCACAACTCAACTCAATTATGACAGGTCCCATCGTGTTGAGCTGTGACACACAAATCTCAAGATCTAATTTTGAAATGTTTTCAAATTCTCTTCCAATATTTATTTTAAATAAACTACAAACTCAGAGCTACTAAATTATTCAAATATTGAAAATAAACCCATCCATGAGATTTCTTTCATTTCATCAAAATGTTTAAACACTACAATACATTATTACAAATAAAAGTTACAGAATTGAATAATAAATTAGTCATGACTGTATAAAAAATCAAAAGAGAAATGCCTTTAAATTCAGTTCTTATCCTATACTACTAATCAACAATTTTATTTCCCTTCCCAGATCCTAAAAATCTGAACCAAAACCATAGTGAGCTACAATAGTTCAACAGGCTACACAAACTGATCTAAATTCCCAAATTCTTTTATTAAATATTTTGCTGAATATTTAAAAGCAGTTAAATGTGGTCTAATAAATCATTGTACTAAGAAATATAATAAGAGCATAGCAGTTATCTAATTATTTAAATAACAATATTGAGCAAATAAATAAATTAAAATTTTTAATGCAGTTTATATCACATTTCTCAGATCTAGACAAAATCTCTAAGGATTCTAGCCCCATATGACTCCCTTTTTATGCTTACAGCACAAGAATATACTCGTAGGCATCAGAATATGGCTCATAGCCGCCATAACATTCTTTATTGACATCAAATATTTTCTGACACAGATAGAATCTCAAAGGATTCTGGCATGTTATTTCTCCCAGCAGATATAATTTAATGAAATATGCATATTTTTATCATATTATAATAATTAAAATATAATTGAACATGTGTCAGAATTACACAGTTTTCTATAATGGTAGGTAACAAAAAACCTACTAAACAAAAAATGCACATTTTCAATAAATAATCAAATTATCATAGATCGTGCATAACACTATTTTAAGACTTTAATTGAACTACAACAATATTTTTCAACATCCATATAATTTTTTATTCAATAAAAACCCACAAATTCTAAAACCCCGGTTGTAAAATTTATAGAAAATATTTGAAATGTTAATAATCTTAATCATTATAACATATAAAAATTTACATTGTGAAAGTTTTACCAGCACAAAGTACGTTATCCCCATTTTTCGGTAACGAAAACAAAAATTTCATAGAAAAATTCAATAAAAATTGCATATTTTTAAAAAATGAGATAGGCATAAGGTGACCTATCTCGAGACGAATAAATTTTCCAACTGGGCTGATTGGTAAAAACGACTCTAAGACCTTTAAAATTAAGCTTTTCTCTCTCCTTTTCTTTTTTTTTTCTTTCCTCTATGCTAATAAATTCTTAGAAATTGGGTTTCGATAAATTATGTAAAGTAGAGAGGTATATTTATATTAAAATCATTTAAGGGTAAAAATGTAATTAAGCAATTTTTTTAATTTATCACACTCCCCTTGCTTGAGTTCAGGTGTACACAACTAAATTTTTTCTGTACAATGCCTTGACGCTGTGTACTTGAGCGCCTCTGCACTGCTCAGTTTGTTGGGAGAAATGACAGAGAGCATAGTGCCGCAATACTGTGCAGTGCCGCAGCACTGCGTGTTTTAGTGCTGCAACGCTCCAAATTGACACCGTAACGCTTCGAGATGGATTGGATAGTTATATTTTTTATTTTTTTTTAAGAGTGGCATCCATTGGTGTATGTTTATTGTTTTCTCTCATGTTTAGAGAGTGAGAATGGTGTAAGATAGAAGAGAAGCAAGGAGAGAGCGAGAGAGAAGAGAGATCTATACTTATTTCTCCCCATTTTCATAGTGGATTTCTTGGTGTGGTGTGACTCCATAGTTTTTTTTTTTCCTTCTGATTTTAGGTTTTTCTACGTTAAATCCCGGCGTCCTTTATTTTCCCCTGGTTTTATATTTTTCTTGTTTGTTTTGTTATGGCGTTTACTTCCATCCCCAACACTAAAAGCTGTTTTACAAAGAAATAAAAAAGTTGTCCCAAACGAAACCTTCATTGTCACATGACAAGTGTCATCATAGTACAATTTATCTGCAGGGTGAACATCCACCCCAGAAAACATCCAGCAAAAGCACTGGGAAATCATATTTTGTGGAGACAAGGACATTTTGGCATATATTTCGCAGTTTTGATCGTATGTGGACTTTCTATGCACTGGCATTGCAGGTATGCATAGCTGTTAACTTAATTTTTCCATTCATTTTCCTTATCCAATTTCGTCTGTGATCAGCAGTCAAATAACAAGCTGTTTAAGCACTTTTTACTAATAGAGTAAATTTACCAAATTTTGATATTTTTCAGGCAATGATAATCATATCTTGGGGTGGATATACTGTGAATGATATTTTAGACGAGGATTTCCTCTATGACATGTCCAGTATTTTTATCGCAGCAGCATTCCTTCGGTTTCTTCAGAGTATAAACTCTATTCAACCTTTTCTGTTTTTATGTGTTATAGTTTTCTGTATAATTTTCCACAGTATCACAGAGATTATTGTAATTGGTGGATGCTTCCCTTGTGGATGCGTAAAATCGATGCTAAATGATGAATATTGTGTACCTGAAAACAAGGAATTATACACCATCTTTCGGGTCCCGAGATTAACTGGAATTTCTCATGCCTTACGGTAGACAAGGAACAGATATTTTAACTCAGAAAAACTATCGGTGTTAACATCCAAAATTATTCAAATGTTAAATGAGCTTAAAGAGCTGTAGCGTTAATAAAAGTAGATAACAATTGTTGGTCTAGCACTCATTGTTTGATGCTGAAGGCAAGTTCCAAGGCTATACATTCTAATGTTCCATATAAAAAATTTGTTGGCCAAATTATTTAATTTTTCCAGTAATAGGCTGCATGTTGTTGCGTTGATCCTAAAGAGGATACAGTTTGTCAAGAAATCATATGCCCAGGCTTCTTAGCAATGATGAGGGTGTAATGAGATTCTAGCTTTCTTACCTAATGTACCTACAATCTGCTCATACTCTTAATGTCCCTTTTTATTGCTTTTAAGCTTCAATCTCGTGTAGCTTACTAATAATAATGAAAAGGGCTCATGCATGAATCCCATAATGATATAGGTTTAAAGCTTCTTGGGTGAAAGTTTGATAATGAATTAGGCGATTTATTATAGATATTGATTCAATGTTCATGCATTAATGACATGGTGAGGTGGGTATCAAGTTTGTTATGTGAAAGTTTGGAAATGAGTTGGGTGATTTTGCCTTAGGTTGTTTTAAATAGGTTTGGCATCTATTTAAGTTGATGCATGAAAGCTTAACTAGCATGGAAGTCTAAGATAATATTGAGTTTTTTTAGGAAGGAGTTTGGAAGGAATTGATAAGTTATAGAAGAGAGAGAATAGGATAGAGGAGAAACAAAGAGAGAAGGAAAACATATGAAGCTTTTCTCCAGGAGCTCAAAGTATCTTCTCAATGAACGAATCAATGATATCTATAAGTAACATATGATTGGTATTCATTTTTAGTATTTATTCAATCTTTTTTTTATTAATTCTTTTTAAAGTTATTTTCTCTTATTTTTCTTTAGAGACTTGAGGCTTCTCTTTTTATTAATTCAGCGAGTGTACTTATATTTTGAGAATGATTGGTGAGTATCCTTTGATTGTACATTATGATTGTTGCTCCTTCATTAGTGGATTGAATTCTCTCTTTGCTTTAGTAGATTTCAGCTTACTTACGCTAAATCATATAACTTTCAGTATATTCTTTTTTGTGATGCTTGCTCTCTTTTGAAATTACTTCATACTTGCTTATGTGTTTATGCTTTTATATTATAAAGTTAGGTGTACTCTTTCCTTAATATTTGTTTCAGAGCGGAGGTTTATTATGAATATAATGACTGTAAAGCTTAAGTTTAGAAGTTTGACCACTCAAAGAGTTTTGAACTTCGATGAAACTAGATGAATAGTGCTTTAGTCTAGGAGATATTTGTGAAGGCAGTCATAATGCTAACCAATACCGAAATCATGAGTGAAGAAGATGAATGAGAAGAATCTCTCAATGATTCAAGTGTGTTTGGAAGGTGAGGTCTTGATAAAGGTTTTATAGAAAACATTTGTAAATGAATTATGACTTACATTAAAGTCTTTTTATGTGACCAGAAGCCTCTCCAATAAAATCTAACATAAACAAACTTTACATGCTTTCCATATATGACAATACGCCTAATAAATCACCTATGAATTGAATTTAATTCATTGTTAAAGATTCGAGGAATATTGATGAATAAAATCAAGTTTTGTCATTGTTGTACTTTTTATGACCTTTTTACAAGTACTTTAGGGACACTTTGCTACGTGGACATAATATTAAAAACTTTGATGATGTGAAGTACTTATTATTTTTAAAAGAGGAGATTGTTGAGCTCGAAGGAAATGTTGAAAGTTTATTACATGATAGAAGGAGATTTATGAGCATAGGTCCCTTCCTCGTTTTGGTAGGAGCAACTTGAAGCAAGTTCAAGAATATTACTTGCTTTAATATGAGTAAAAGTTACATAAAGAGAAATTTTTTATATTTGGAAGATGAAAGAGAAGCACACAAATATTAACCGCAAGGAGGGGAAGTTAGAAAAAAGTAATTTTAGTTGCAAATTGGTTTGGTTCTAATAGTGGTGATAATCATATAGAGATTGATGAAGACTAGTGTAAAGACTATTTAAATTTGGACTCGTCTTGTCAAGTCACACTTATTCTATTTTGGGGATATTTTCTACATATGCAATGTTTTAGAGGCTACATTTATATGAGAAATAAAATTTATGCAAGATTGGGGTTCAAAACTATAAAGTTGAGGCCATACGATACTTTAACTATTTCACTTGATGGTGTCAGGTATGTACCAAATCTAAGAAATATCTATTATTCTTAAGTGCTTTCTATGTTTTATGGTATATGTTTTTTTATGATGTTAATGGTCTTATTGTTTGTGAGGGTGCTTTGATTGCTTAAAGTCAAAAAGAGTTGATGAACTCTATGTGTGTAGAGTACAACATTGAGTGCTAATGTATTGGATTCCACAACTTCGTTGAAACATCATTATTTGGAGAAGTAAAGTAGAGTTAGTTTATAGTCTATATGAAACTTTCCATAACAAATTAAGGCACATGTTGAGGCTAAGATTTTAAAGGTGATCAAAAAGATGATTTTTGTGTTGCACAATTTGTCTCAATGCTTAGATGTACCATTGCAACGTTTAAGGCGATGATGCAACTACTTCAAGGGTAAAAAAATATAGTATGTCGGCGATCAAGTTCAATGGTACTGCTTGGAACATTTGTGTTGCATTAATCTTTTGTAGGTACTTAATTCAATTGACACTCAAGTAAAAATTGCATTGTGTTGAGCTACTTGTGGCTTTGTGAGCTTAGAGTGATTGGTTTGGAGATGAGGAGTCAGTTTTTTTTCGTAATATGTAGTTAGGGGAAAGATTTTTTAGGTATTTACTCGATATTATTTTCATGCATTAATCACATGGTGAGATATGTTTCAAATTTCTTATATTAAAGTTCAAAAATATGTTGGGAATTGAATCTATATGCAAGCATTGATTAGATGGTTAGGTAGGCATAGAGCTTTTTGTGTGAAAGTTTGATAATGGATTAGGTGATTTTGTGTAAGTTAGGTGGTTTTACGTTGGGTTATTGTATAAAAGCTTGATTGGCGTGAAAGCATGAGGTAATATTGAGTTTTCTTTGTACGAATTGAAAAAAAAAATGACGAGAGAGAGAGAGAATAAGAGAGAGAATGAGAAGAAGAAAGAAGACAATTACAAGAAGTTCATTTTTAGAAGTTCGGAGTATTATCTTGATGAACTGATGGTACCATTTTGAAGAATTTCTGATGTGGATTTTCCAATATTTGTTTAGTAATCTTTTTTTTTGTTCTCTCTCATAAGTTATTTTCTCTTATTTGCCTTGAGAACTTTGTGCTTTTTTTTTCCTTTGTTGAAAAAGAGTGCATACAGGTTTTGAGAAGGATTGACGAGTGTCCTTTTATTGTACATCACGATTGGGACTTCTTCATTGTTTGATTTGGTTCTCCTTCTTCTTTCAAGAATGCACAGCATAAACATGTGAATTTTGTTGCTCTCTTTTTCGTGACGCTTAATCTCTTTGATAATTATTTTTGTAGTTCATGATACTTGATCCTTGGTTGACTCATTCATCTCTGTAGAATGAAGTTAGATGTACTCTTTCCTAATAGATGGAAGTTAATCACGAGTAGTCAACTAAGAGGAAATTCTGCTCAGGCTGAAAAAAGCCCAATCATATCATACAGCAAAGTCTCTCTCCTTTAACCCTTTGTTGTATCTCATTATCATTTAAGGGAAATAAATTCGATAAAATATCCTTGTGATTATGTTTGCGGGAATGCTTTTACAAAAACAAAATACAAGATGCTGATTGCAGTCAATCAAACTTTGAATTAGATTTATGACCGAAATATTTTAACATTTTATTGAAGGTATATTTATAAATGCTGATAAAATTTTCAGGCTCCTTAGCTATCCCATTTGCATATTTGTTTCTCCTGTCTTTAGCATATGAAAGGACCTGAGCATTCTATGTGTGTTCCCTTAGATTGAATTACTGACATATGATTCTTTCCTCATCCTTCACCTTCACCCATAATCATATACTTATGTCGGTTTTAGCGTATTTGGTTGTTTTAAACATTAAGAGGTCCAACCTTTTATTATTCTCTTCCACATAAATGAATGCTTCTTTGGCGGAAAAAAATGTTCAAAGCATTAAAAAAGGACGTCTTGGCGTGGTCATAGATGAGCAACCTCTAGATCACAGTGACTAGTTACATTCAATGTTTACAACTCTTCTCAATACATCATCAACCTGACTTTCCACTTACTGATTTTCTTTTATGTTCACTATCAGAAGTTTACTTTTCTTCATCTAATTTCAGGCGTGTTGGACCTTTTTCTCAATTTTCCTGGGTATCATAGATGGAAGTTTACTGCTGTGATGAGAAATGTTCTAAAAACAATTGTCAGTCTTGCATGGGCTGTTATTCTTCCACTTCTATACATGCGTTCCGGATCACCAATCACTTTACCGGTTGACCTACATAAGTGGCTCGGTCAAGTTAAGGGGTTGCCACCGGTATACTTGATGGCGGTTGCATTGTACATGCTTCCAAATCTATTAGCTGCAGTGCTTTTTATATTTCCAATGCTCCGTCGGTGGATCGAAAACTCTGATTGGCATGTCGTCAGGTTTCTTTTATGGTGGTCTCAGGTGCTGCTTCTATACTCATCTCATCTTACTGGATCTGTAATTTATTGAATATTTGGTGCACAATTCTTCCATGGTTTATGCCTATAATCGATGAATAAGGCCAAGCATGCTTCATTTTATCTTTTTCTCCTCTTTGGTAATGGTTTATTTTTTACTATTAATTATTTACTCACCATTTGCAGCCTAGAATATATGTTGGACGGGGTATGCATGAAAGCCAGTTTACTCTTTTCAAGTAAGGTTTTAATCAGGAAAATACAATTAGCTATTCTATCATCTTCTGTCATATTGGTATTTTCGTAATGTCTTCTCATTTCAGGTATACTCTATTCTGGCTGTTGCTGTTGGCTTCCAAATTTGCATTTAGTTACTTTGTTCAGGCATGCTTTTTCCTTGTTAGACATCAAGTAAATGAATCAAAATTGTTATTCCTCTTTAATTCTTTTTTTAAATTTCTATTTTTCTTGCAGATTAAACCTCTAATCAAGCCAACGAAAGATATAATGAAAGTTCACAATATTCGTTATGCTTGGCATGAGTTCTTTCCAAATGGTACTTATTTCATTTAATTCCTCTGGTATTAGAACTTGTGGTATGTAGTTTCCATATTACTGATTCTACTATCTATACAGTTAAAAACAATATCGGTGCTGTAGTATCACTCTGGATCCCTGTAATTTTGGTAAGCTTTATTAATTTTACAGTAATTAGTGCTTTTTGTTTTCAGTAATGGTTCCTTTTAACACTGAGCAACTTTATTGCAGGTTTATTTTATGGATACCCAGATTTGGTATTCAATTTTCTCAACTTTTTATGGAGGTGTTTCTGGAGCATTTGGTCGACTTGGCGAGGTAATACATCTGCATACTGAAAATTTTGTTGGCTACACTTTTGTAAATCATCAGCTCACCTTATTCCAACTATTTGGTGTTTTTAAAAACCCTTCATACATTTGACATAAAACATGATTTCAAATAGGTGAAATGATTGATATGAAAAGTTTAAAATTTTGTTGTTTTTCCTTGAAAAGCTAAACATTCTTAACATAATTTTCATGTTTTTTGTCTTGACTAATCTCATTGAGTTCTCATCTTGATAAATCCTTCTGAATGCTAAACGGGATGGGGTAATGAATGCAAGCAGGTAAAGTCCTCTTGAAGCTGGACATAATAGGTATACGAATTTTTTCATTTGGGGAGAGGAGGCTCACCAAGCCATGAGTTAGTCTAAAGAATTGTGAGGAAATTTATCTATTCATGACGAAAAGAAGCACAGAAAAAAAATTCAGGGATTTTATGCTATAGAGATCTGCCTGTTTGCTTTTGAAGTTACTATCCTGCTGGGGTCCCTTCACCTTGATGAAACTTTCAACGCAGAGAAACAGTTTTCTGCACATTTTACTATTATCCTGTTTTTGCTTCTTTATACAATATCAAAATTTTTTTGGTATTAGTGCTCACAGAATTTCAATATTATATAGATTCTTCTTAAAGTGTTACTGGTCGTGTGACAAGTTTTTTTTTTCTCTGACAGATACGGACACTAGGCATGCTGAGATCACGCTTCCATTCCTTACCTGGAGCTTTCAATTCTTGCTTGGTGCCATCTGACAAGAGACAAAAAAGGGGGTTTTCTCTGTCAAAACGCTTTGCGGAGGTACCATTAATACTTGATGAATTCCTTCTTATGGAGTTAGAATACATCGAATGGTTGATTATCTATTTTCCCCTTTTTTTTCTAGGCTTCACCAAGCAAGAGAACTGAAGCCGCAAAGTTTGCTCAGTTGTGGAATGAAATCATATGTAGTTTTCGAGAAGAAGATCTTATAAGTGACAGGAAAGGCTTCTGATAAAACTATTGGAAAACATTTAATAGGATATTAAATTACTTTTCGCTTTCTCTGTTGTTAATTATCATGCAATAACCTTGTTAGGATAGTAATAAAAATTTGAGTAAAAATCAAACGAATATGATAGAACTAACACAACAAAGATCATAAAAACACATGACAGAAGTTTGTGGTGTTCAGTGAAATATATTTATGTTTATGACCATTCAAATATTGAATAATCCACTAAATTTCAAAAGGGATACTTGAGATATTACACTTAATAATATGTTGGAGGTAAAAACAAAGATATTACTTTGTCTATGTTAGCAATTGAGAGAGAACGCAGTTAGTTGTTGCAAACATTTAGTGATGGAGTTAGAGAGGAAGATATTTTGTTGTTGCTTTCTTTTTTTTTTCCCCCTTTTTTGGCTATAAGAGTCCAAATATGAGCTTCTTCTACTATGGTTAAAAGCTTGTCTTGATGAAATTGAAATCAGCAGCATCTATATCTTGAAGATGCAATAGACTTCCATCCTACTATCCTAGCACCTGAAAGACTTTTCAATTTATTCTTCTTGTTTATCCGCTTTCATCCTATTTTTCTCTTTTCACTCTATTTTCTCGTGGTTTGAGATTTTAAGATTTTATGGGTCAAAATAATTAAATATCAAAATTTAGGTGTTAGACATGTAAATACATTAAAATTGTGTGATATATATCCCCTTTTGCTAAAATACAATATTCACAAAGCTTGTTTATCTATTAAATTCCACTCTTCCTAATTGACAAATTGTGGCTTTACTCCCTCCCTTCAGTATTCGATGAAACTTTCTCTAGTTTAGTTAGTCCTTTATGTACACCTTACAGAACTTGAAGTACTTGCCACAAACTTGTTGATGTTGATCTTATTATCTTCTATGCAAAAATCTGTAAGCTTTCTAGAACAAAACTTTAATATCAATTGCTAAGATAGTAAAAAGTATTTAAGCAAACATCAAATGAATATGGGAGAACAAACACAACAAAGATCACAAAAACACACGTCATATAAGTTTACATTAGTTAGTGAAATTCATTTCTGCTCACGATTGCACAGAAATTGAATAATTCAGATAATGCTTCATATAAAGCTGAAGATAATAACAGAGATAACACTTCGCCCATATCATTCATCGAGAAACAACGCAATAACCTGCCATGAAGATGATGGCTGGTCGTGGAGAAAAAAGTGTTTTTGTTGTTGCTACTCTCTTCCTTTCTCTACTATAAGAGTCCAAATATCCCCAACTATAGCTGAACATTTCATCTCTTGATGGAACCGAAACCAACAACACCTTCATCCTGAAGCGGAAGTCTTCCCTCCTGCAAGCACAAAAAAAAATCTTCTTTTGTTTTCTAAGCGACAACCCCTTTCCCAACTCACTTTATTTTCATAAGATTTCTCAAAGTTTATATAAGATCTCTTCAAAATATTTTAATTAATACAAGATCTTCAAATATATCTATATATCATAAAATGATTTAATCATTTCTTAAGAAGATTTTATCTAGAAGAAATTTAAGCTCCACGTGCTTAACATATCGCTTATTGTAATGATTCAGGGAGATGGACCTTTTGCTAGTTCCATATTCATCAGATCCCAGCCTCAAGATGATACAGTGGCCGCCATTCTTGCTTGCTAGCAAGGTTTTTGTCAATAATCGTTTGTAGGATTTTTCTGAAAAATGTTAAATATATTGGAGTTGTTAATCCTTTTTTAATTTATGCAGATTCCAATTGCATTAGATATGGCAGCCGAATTTAGGTCAAAGGATTCTGATCTATGGAAACGAATATGTGCTGATGAGTACATGAAATGTGCTGTGCTTGAATGTTATGAATCTTTCAAGCTTGTGCTCAACCTTTTGATAATTGGTGAAAATGAGAAAAGGTATGGTGTAAAACTTTTTTGTAAATGATCTCGAACTCTGGAAATCATTTGCATTTGTGAAGATTACTCTAGGGATCTGAAGAAAATGATTATTTCACCTTTTTTTTTTGGGTACTTTAACTCAAAGTTTAAGTATTTCATCCAAGGACCTGTGCTCTTCTATAAGCTCACATCAACTCCTCATGAACTAGAAATTTCAATCGCCATTTCTTTTCTTCTTTGTGCACCCAATAGTTTAGGTGGCGTTTATTAAGACGCTTACTGCAACAAATTGTTGATATTTCATTATAACTCTCTCAGATGCACATGCATATCTTTATATGGTTATGCTGCAATATGGTTAGCTTGTTACTGCCAGTACTTCATCTCCACTTCTTTTGTGAATTTTCCCTTCTTTGAGGTTGCTGTTCTGCCCAGTAGATCCATGAAAATCGGTACTTCAAAATTCTTCAATTTTTTTATTGTAGATTTAACGATTATTCTTTTGCAAAATACATAATTACCACAATTCTAAATATCTAACATAAAGTCAAGTGGTTCACTTTCCAATTATTCTACTGAACATGGATTTATCACCATGTTACAAGGATACAGAATATAGTCATCAGTTCTTGGTAACATGATATATTTGTCCTTGTCCTGCTTAAAAATCATCCAAATCTACCTTATCTTTATTGTAAATGTTATTTTTCAATAGCAATGAATCTTATCCTACTTATCTGGTTTGTTTTTTGCTCCATCTTTATGTGTTATTTCTATACTATATGATTCGGTAGAGGTTAGCATTAACTAACTTTGTTGATTATTCTCAACGTGTGTTTTTAACAAATTGTTTTGGCAGGATAATTGGCATTATAATCAAGGAGATTGAAGCTAGCATTGCAAAAGGATCATTTCTAGCCAATTTTCGGATGAGTGCCCTACCAACACTATGTAAGAAGATTGTTGAGCTTGTTGGCATCTTGGTGAGTTAATGTTTATAATTTCTGTTTAGAGGCAACAATAATATCTCAGAAGATATTGGAAGATTATTTAAGCACATTCCAAGTTCTCATATGCTTGTTGATTGTTTTGAAGTACTCATGCTTGCATGTAGATTCCCAGGGATGGAACAGGGAGAGTTTAGGGTGGGCAATTGTCCATCCCGGTTTTTTTTTTCTTAGTAGAATAAACATTTTAACTATTTTGTCTGCCTTCAATAAATGCAATTGCCTTTAAATTCTAAGAAAAAAATTTATTTTTCTATTTCATATATAAAATTATAAATTACACAATTTTATTTTGTCCACCTCAAAAGAGAGGTTAGTTCCACCCCTATTTCCCATCATGATGGTATGAAATATTTGACCATTTGTGCTTTCTATATTATAGAAAGAAGGTGATGCATCTAAGCGTGATAGTGTGGTGCTGTTGTTGCAAGACATGCTAGAAGTTGTTACGCGTGATATGATGGTCAATGAAATTCGGTTTGTGAAAGATAACTTATTGAATTCTTGAATCTTTAAGACTCAAATTTTTTTGTTACATGTAGCGTATTATTCTCTTGACTATTCTCATATGCTGTGATCAGCGAATTGGTCGAGCTTGGCCATGGCAACAAGGAGTCAGTCCCTCGACGGCAACTTTTTGCTGGTACAGGTTCGAAGTCTGCTATATTGCTCCCTCCAATGACTACAGCGCAATGGGAAGAACAGGTTGGTATCATTCGGAAACAATTTCAATTTTCAGAAGTGAAGCAACTGATTACTTGTATTCATGTCTTTGTAGATCAAGCGCCTATATCTCCTCTTGACAGTGAAAGAATCTGCCATAGATGTGCCTACAAATCTTGAAGCTCGTAGAAGAATAGCATTTTTCACCAACTCTTTATTTATGGATATGCCACGGGCACCTCGAGTACGCAAAATGCTGTCATTTAGGTTTGTTTCGATGTTCCCTGCAGGTTACCAATTGCATTATGGAGCATATGATGCATATCATAATAGTTCTTGTAGGAATTAAATTCACTTTGCAGAGTAAAACAAAAATTTCTGTAGGCACCTTTTGTACTTGGGTTTTTTGTCTGTTAGCTGTAAGCTCATTGTTGCGGAAACCATGACATCCGATGATTATAAAGAAACTTCAATTCCCTACAGCATATTTTGTGGTGTTCGCATGTGCATAAACGGATATACAACATACATAGTTCTATTCGTTCATGTATTTTTCATTACTGCATTTGCATGCCTATTTAATGAAACAATGCCTAAATGGATATAGGGAGAGGAGTGGTGGTGGGAAGTTAGTTCCTACACAAATTTCTTTCTTAAGAGCTATTATTCATTTTAAAAACATCCCATTATTTTCTACTGCTTAGTTGAAATAGAAGAATTTGGGTTTTGTGCACCATCTCTACTTAACAGCACTGGTTCTATTTGTTTGAACATCTTTTTTTATAATGGTTCGACTTTATTAGAAAGTATCACGTTAATGATGCAAGATTCATTACTTACATGAATGATGCCTGTTTTAGTATTATGCTGTCAAAAAAATTTGTTAAACATCAAGATTTCAAATACCATTCTTTTCTTGTGGTCAATAACTATATGACATGGTGTTGGCAGTGTCATGACACCATACTACAGTGAGGAGACTGTATATTCTAAGAGTGACCTTGATCTGGAGAATGAAGATGGTGTATCCATCATATTTTACCTACAAAAGATCTTTCCAGGTAAAATTGTTGAGTTTAATTGTAATCTACTGGTTATTAATATTAAAATTTTTTTAGGTTTCATTCCTCACTGCTAACTTCGTTGATGTGACCAATCCATCTATTTCTATAGATGAATGGAACAATTTCATGGAGCGAATAGACTGTAAAAAGGAGAGTGATGTTTGGGCTAATGAAGAAAATATCTTGCAACTTCGTCATTGGGCATCTCTGAGAGGCCAAACACTTTGCAGAACAGGTGCTTAGTTGGTTATCTAAATACTTCAGAAAATCATATTACTTAGGTTCTGATCATAGTGTTTATGCTGTTACAGTTAGAGGAATGATGTATTACCAAAGAGCACTTAAGCTTCAAGCTTTTCTAGACATGGCTTCTGAAAGTGGTAAGAAAAATAGCTGACATGTTTCTTGTGGATGAGAAATGTTCTTTTCAGGGACACTGATCTTTCTATATCAAACAGAAATTTTGGAAGGATACAAAGCAGTGACTGAGCCAGAGGAAGAAGGAAAGAGGAGCCAGAGATCTCTTTCTGCACAACTAGAGGCAATAGCAGATATGAAATTCACATTTGTTGCAACTTGTCAAATTTATGGCAATCAGAAACAATCTGGCGATCGCCGTGCAACAGATATCCTGAACCTGATGGTCAAGTAGGTTCATTATTCCATCTCCCAGATATCAAATAGAATTTTCCATCACCTTATAATTGAAATATGCCTTATAATTTTCCATTGTTTCTAAATTAGTAACTTATAGAAACTAATGCTCGTATTATAAATCTACGCTCCTTGTATCATTTAGTAACATCTGGAAACTAATAATTATGCTATAAATTCAGTTTTCCATCACTCCGTGTAGCATATATTGATGAAGTTGAAGAACGAGAAGGTGGCAAGGTAAAGAAGGTCTACTATTCTGTGCTAATAAAGGCAGTTGATAATCGTGATCAGGTAATTACTAAAACAAATGCACAAAACTAGATCTATGGTAAGCTGTTCTAACATTTCTTAAAAATAGGAAATCTACCGCATCAAATTACCTGGAGCAGCAAAGATTGGTGAAGGTAAGCCAGAAAATCAAAACCATGCAGTTGTCTTTACGAGAGGGGAGGCTCTTCAGGCAATTGATATGAACCAGGTTTTTTTTACTTAAATTGCTCATTTATATTGTAGTTGTGGCCTCACATAGATTCTAACTAGTATCTCAAACTGCTTAAGGATAACTATTTGGAAGAGGCTTTAAAAATGAGGAATCTTTTAGAGGAATTCAATGAAGACCATGGATTGCGCCCACCAACCATTCTTGGTGTACGTGAGCACATTTTTACAGGAAGGTAAAGCAATATTAGCTTCAATACCTTAATATTGTCTGGCATAAAGATTTAAGCAAACGACTTAATTAGTGATTCTACCTAATTACAGTGTTTCATCTTTGGGATGGTTCATGTCAAACCAAGAAACAACTTTTGTAACAATTGGACAAAGGGTTCTTGCTACTCCACTAAAGTGAGTTTCTTCCTTGTAATGATTTACTTTTGATCTGCTGCCAGTGAAAATTCTTCAAATTTAAATGGATGCATAGATATTAAAGAATATGGCTTTGTGAATCATCAAAACATAGATATGCAATTTGGTAATAAAAAATATTGGGATAACAATCACATTAGAAAGTAAGCCATAAATTGACTGTAGCTCAGGTCATGATTAATGTGAACATCCTGTTCATATCTGCTCAGGGTCCGCTTCCACTATGGACATCCAGATGTATTTGACAGAATTTTTCACATCACTAGAGGTGGCATAAGCAAAGCTTCTCGTGGAATCAATCTGAGTGAGGATATCTTTGCAGGTAAATATTTGTCACTCTTATTTGTTTAACTAAAATAATCCTTTGCAAATCACTAATTGCAAAAGCACATATTCATTTTCAGGATTCAACTCGACTTTAAGGCAAGGAAATATCACCCATCATGAGTATATTCAGGTTGGGAAGGGCCGTGACGTGGGACTCAACCAAATCTCCCTGTTTGAAGCAAAGGTTGCATGTGGCAATGGGGAACAAATACTTAGCAGAGATATCTATCGCTTGGGCCACCGGTTTGACTTCTTCCGCATGCTTTCTTGCTACTTCACGACTATAGGGTTCTATGTCAGCTCAATGGTAACTTCTAGTCCTCTTCTGCCTTTTTGCCTAGAAAAAATTAGGGAAACAACAGGAAATTCTATCATTTTAGAAGAAAAATATAATGTGATCATCATTGCCAAGTCTAGAACATGAACCACAAGAGGATGACTAAAAACTAGATTTATTTATGGTTAAAATACCAATGGAATTATTTGAAATGAACATTTATTGATTTCATCATACCATTCATTGCTATGATTACAAAAAGGCTGCCTGCCTTAGTTTATATATTTGTGTATTTTCTAAATTATTCCGCATGAACATGCAGATGGTTGTTATCATAGTCTACCTTTTCCTCTATGGCAAACTTTACCTATCATTAAGTGGGCTTGAGGATGCCATTATGAAGCAGGCATTGATGAGAGGAAATAATCCTCTGAAGGTTGCTATGGCATCTCAATCTGCCGTCCAGCTTGGTTTATTGATGGCCTTACCCATGGTCATGGAGATTGGGCTAGAAAGGGGATTCAGAACTGCATTGGGCGACATAATCATCATGCAACTTCAACTGTGCTCAGTGTTCTTTACATTCTCGCTTGGAACAAAATCTCATTACTTTGGGCGGACAATCCTCCATGGCGGAGCAAAATATAGAGCTACTGGACGAGGATTCGTCGTGCGACATGTAAAGTTTGCAGAGAACTACAGGATGTACTCAAGAAGTCATTTTACAAAGGGTCTGGAACTTATGCTGCTGCTAATTGTTTATCAGATCTATGGATCTGCAACTACTGATTCAATAGCCTTTATACTTCTCACTATATCCATGTGGTTCCTTGTTGCCACCTGGCTTTTTGCGCCATTTCTTTTCAACCCTTCCGGCTTTGAGTGGCAAAAAATAGTTGATGACTGGGATGATTGGAGCAAGTGGATAAATAGCCGTGGAGGGATTGGCGTCCCTGCCAACAAGAGCTGGGAATCATGGTGGGAAGAAGAGCAGGAACACTTGAGTTCAACCGGAATACTTGGGCGCCTCTGGGAGATCTTCCTTTCACTCCGATTCTTTGTCTTCCAGTATGGCATTGTGTATCATCTTCATGTCTCCAACAGCAGCAAAAGCCTCATTGTACGTCCTTAAACCACCCCAAACCTTTCAAATCACCAATTCTTTCTGGAACCTCTCCTGCTATCATCATGTTATTATTTTTTCCACAATCCAAGCCTTATATTTTCTCCTTCATTACAGGTTTACGCCCTTTCGTGGTTGGTGATTGTTGCTGTGATGCTCATCTTGAAGGTAAATTTGTTGCTTAAGATTCTTCTCCATGGCTTCTATACATACAGCTGTTAAATCCGTGCTGATTGCTACAGGTGGTCTCCATGGGCCGGAAGAAGTTTAGTGCCGACTTCCAACTGATGTTCAGACTCCTGAAACTATTTCTCTTCCTCGGTTGCATTGGAACTGTCTGCATCCTCTTCACCCTCCTCAATCTGACAGTCACAGACATTGTGGTCAGCTTCCTTGCATTCATGCCAACAGGCTGGGCCATCCTCCAGGTGAGATATTTTTAAGCCTTTTTTGGAAAGATATATTAGAATTTTACAAAGCTTAGTGTTGTTGGATCAGATATCACAAGCATTGAAGCCAGCGGTGAAGGCATTTGGACTTTGGGGTTCGGTGAAGGCTCTTGGTCGTGGGTATGAGTATATGATGGGGCTTGTGATATTTACACCTGTTGCAGTCCTGGCATGGTTCCCATTTGTTTCCGAGTTCCAGACGAGATTGCTCTTCAACCAGGCTTTCAGCCGTGGGCTTCAGATCTCTCGTATCCTCGCTGGTGGCAAAAAGCAGAGGTGAGGCAATCAAGAATGAGACGAAGATTTTATTGTCCAGTATTGCATTGCATTTACATTATAATAAGTTTTGCGGCTGCAATCTTTGAGTGAAGGGAGCAGCCATGCCAACTGCAGCACCATTCTTTGATTTTTTATTTTTATTTTTCTTTTTGGCTGTTGCCTGTGTTTGCATGCAGTATGTAATATGAACTATCAATACACATGATATTAATTGGCCATAAGTACCTTTTTTTATAATAATGAGTAATAAACTTTAAAGCATATTTGAGAAACAATTTGCTCTATCCAGTAGGCTATTACAGCGCTGGAATAGTATAGTTCCATACTCCTGGACAACTTGGTTTATTTGGCTGAGGTTGAACCAAAAAAAAAAAAAAATAAAACCAAAAGAAGAAAGAATTTGGATGCATATCAGATTCATCGTTGGCAATGCTCGACCCATGAACTCCTACAGTATGTGATTTTTGTCTAAAAAGGAACTTTCCAATGTATCTCTCATCTCTCTAAGAAATAAATGCCAAACATAAACAGTCAAATTTATCTCTCTATTTATATATATATAACTCTAAATTCAAAAGAAAGTATTAACTGATTATTTAAATTGATGTTTATAAAAAGGGGATTTACATACATACTATTTTATTTTATACTATTTATATATCTACCACCTAAAATATTAATATTACATGACTACCACTCATATACAATTTTAATATCAAATATACACTTCTTTATTTCATTTCTATCAATCATATCATCCCATAAATTTTAATATTTCATTACATGCACTCATATTTGTTCTATGGATGGTAGATATGTAATATTAATACTTAGGGTGTTAGATATGTAAATAGCATGAAATAAAGTGCTATGTATGTAAATCTTCCTTATAAAAATATAAGCTCCTAAAATAATTTAATATTACTAATATATTTAAAATGATTTAAAAATTGAGTATTATGAAAATGAATATAAAAATTTTGCAGCCGGGCTTTAAATCCAAAAAAACAAAAAGAAAAAATAAAAAACACTTCACATTTCCTGCTTGGGTTGCGGAACCAGCGAGACGAGCAGGTCAGCTATAATCTCAAAAAGGCGGGCGGTTGATGGCGGCTGTCGCCATCGGGAAGGGACGTTTCGCAGGCGTGCCGGTGAAGCAAGTAACTAAATCGAACTTCGCCGCCGCAATCCAGCAAATCAAAGCCGACATCGAAGCCGCCGAATTCGTCGCCATCTCCACCCGCAAGACCGGAGACTTCTCCTCTTCTTCTCTCCGCCATCCATGGCGTCGGGTTCTCCCCATTGACACTTCCGAGACAGCCTACCTCAAATCGAAGCTTGCCGCCGAAACATTCGAGCTCTTCCAGTTCGCCGTCTGCCCCTTCTCGATCCGCGGTTCAAAGGTCGTTGCTATCCCATATAACTTTCATCTCTTTCCCAGAGATGAACTCACCTTAGGCATGCCTTCTTATAGCTTTGCTTGTCAAACATCATTCCTTGCTTCCATGGCTCGCGAGGGTTTTGATTTCAATGCTTGCATTTATGATGGCTTATCCTACTTATCTAGAGTAGAAGAAACCAAAGCTAGAGAGAGAAAGTCTGGATCATGGATGCTTACAGTTACTTCTTCACAAAATCCTTCTGTTGCCGATTCAATTTTCAAGGAAAGAATCAAGTCGCGGGTTACCCACTGGAGGAAAGCATGTAAAGATACTAGCCAAGCAAAAGATGGATCTCTTGTTCAATCTCTGAGGAAACTCGTATTAGGTGGGGAATTTTATGGTTCAAGGCCAGGTATGAGTGTAGATATCTGCAGTGAAAAGCAGGCTCAGTTGGTTTTTGAGATTGTGGAACAGATCTCTGATGACCTAGTTCCTATTCTTATCCCTGATAATGGAGTACAGCCCAAGGCAGTGCGTGTTGTGTTAACAAGCTCAGAAGAGGATAAGATGGTTCTCTTGACTGAACTTCAGAGTTTTGAAGATGAGCAGAATCTCAAATTCCGGGGATTCCGGCAAGTCATTGATTTAATCTCAAGTTCTCACAAAACAATTGTTTCCCACAACTGCCTCCATGATTTTACCTTCATTCATGAAAAGTTTCTCGGTCCGTTACCTGAAACGGTGGCAGAATTCATGTGCTCGTTGAGGTTGCTATTCTCCAATGTGGTTGATCTTAATCATTTATTGAAGGAGTTTGGACCTTTAAGGAAAGCAAAAAATATTCCTAGTGCCCTGAGTTACTTAAAAAGGCATTATTTTGTGCCAATAGAACTCGAAGTTCCTGAACAAGCTGAAGATGGGAACAAGAGCCATGGAAACAATGTTCTTAAGTTAGTATTTTTGTTTGCTAAGCTGAATATGTTGTTAAAGAATGCTCCTTCGAGCCGATCTGCACTCGAGCAAGCCAAACCGATTGAAGATTATGCAAATATTTTCAATCCAGCATCCCTAACACTTCATGAACCTGGTGATGATGACGAGACTGGTTGGCAGATTGATAGTACCAGGAGAGTAAGCACAGATAAAATACTCTTCTTATGGGGCTTTGGTGGTGCAACTTCTGCTGTAGAGCTAAAACATTGTCTCTTGCAAATTCATCCAGTGTTCGTAGAAGATTTTGATGTTCGCTTCGTTGATAAGACCTGCGCTGTTATTGTTTTTGAGACGTTAGGCTCTGCTGAGACATTACTTAAAGACATGCATTCAGTTGA
The DNA here is from genome assembly GCF_001605985.2 of Dendrobium catenatum. Lineage (NCBI taxonomy): Eukaryota > Viridiplantae > Streptophyta > Magnoliopsida > Asparagales > Orchidaceae > Dendrobium > Dendrobium catenatum. The sequence continues at coordinate 8,276,400 of NW_021318618.1, read as the reverse complement.
CACTGTTTCAGGTGTTTTAAGAGACATGGTTGTGGAAGGGTTGAGGGCAGCAGGATATGAAGCCTACAAGAAGGTCTGCAGGTTGGGCCTTTGGGAGGGAGACTTAGCTGATTCATTGGAAATTGCATTGGCTGAGACTGTGGAAGACCTTTGTTCATTATCCAAGACAGATACCAATGAGAATCGCTGGAAAAATGAGATGATGATTGATCTAAATGATCTTTAGAAACTTTCTACTGACTCAGCTTCTGAATAATTAGTTTCAAACTGCAGTATACTAATTCATAAATGATTTCAAGCATAGGCAGGAGTGATTTTTCTTTATACAAAGCAATGCAGTGAGACATCATTTACAATTTTAGGTGTTGTACACTAATATTATTGGCAGAGTTTCTTTGTCAGTGTATTCAAGCTTCCATAGAATTCTAGTCATATACGGGCGGATGTGCTCATGAATTTTGTCTGTAAAGAAGAGCTTTGTTTGCCATGGCTTCATTTCTTTGTGAAAGCTATCAAAGAATTGCTAAAACAGCATGGATCATGGTCTCATCCTTGTCTCTGGTTGTAACCCCTCTCCAAACTAATGTTTTCCTCCAAAATTAGCAAGGTCAAATGGAATCTTCTCCCACTGCTTTTACAGTTTTCATCAATAAATATTGTTTTTTGTTATATTAACTTTTCATCAGTCCTGTGACAAAAGGTCAGTTTCATAGATGAATTTTCTCCATGTCAGAGTGATGAAAGAACTTTAGAAGATTACTATTTCATTATATGCTGTATATTGCATCTCTGATCTCTATGACATTTTATCATGGGGATCTTACCTCCAGTTGGACATACCTGTTGTAAGAGAAGATTCTGAATTTTTCGTATTCAGTTGTTTTCTTTCTATTTTTCTCATGGAGATCTTACCTCCCATTTTATTCTTGAGGCCCAAGCCTTGATCTGTGAGTTGAAAGAAAAAAGTGGCCTTATAAGAGCCATTAGTATTCTAGTGGATAGTTGTTTGAGTTTGGATTTGACATATGACATATTTAGGCTTCCGTTGTTCAAAAGAAAGGTCATAAACTTCTCGTCTCTTTCACATTTCATTGTTCTCATAGATGTTTTTCTCCCGCAAACTTGGCTAGAATGATGAACTGAACCTCGGTTCGAACCTCGGTTCGAAAAAGATTTGAAACATATTTAAGTGATTTTTGAATATAAATGATTATTGTATATATATAAACTAAGAAATATTTGCGGCAGTAGAGAGATATAATTTAGCGTCCTAATTTTGTACGAAAATCCAGTACATAGACAGATAAAAGATAGTGGTATAACATTCATAAGAGGCATTAGAGTTTTTACGTGGAAACCTCTGAAAAGGGAGAAAAATTACGGGGTCTTGCCCAGTTTAAATGAATTCATTAGTGTTTACAGTTGATTACAAATGAGACCCTTTCTTGGGGGAAGGCTTTGACTAGATTGAGCAAATATATATTATATAGAGTGCATTATATAGCGGGAGTTAGAAGAATCAGTATTGATATATTTGTTTGGTCAGCAGGACTATAGTCGGTAAACAATGTAGGTCGGAAGGATTGTAGTCGAGCAACGATGGTCGCAATGACCGTAGCAGAGCGACGAAGGTCGGGAAGACCGTAGTCGGTTGACAGTGGTAGGAATGATCGTAGTCAGCGAACAACGAAAGTCGAAAAGACTGTAGTTGGGTGATGGTGATCATAAGGACAGTAGTCGGCGGGTGACAAAGGTCTGAAAGATCGTAATTCTTCCTCTTGAATTAAAGAAACGTGCATCTTTTGTTGTTTTCCTGCATCTACTAGTGGAATCCTTCATTTTCTCCCAGTTTTCTACTGTTTTTCCCAAGAAATCCGCTGTGCGTTGCTGATTTTCTGCTGTAAACAACAGTTTGTGTACTGTTTTCTCACCAATTTCAATTAGGTTTGCTTGCAAACTCAAGTATTTCCTTAGGATTACTTGCGAACTCAAGTATTTACTATCAAATTGGTATTATAGTGTTGTCTTGGGACCATTGACGGATGAAATTCATAAATTTCAGCAAGGAATTTTCATCCGCAAGAAATCTTCTCGGAATCCTTGGGAAGGAAGATGGCAGGAAGGAAAATAAAAGTATTGGAGGGAGAAATAGGCGAACTGAAGACTGATTTTGAGGAAAGAACCGTTGATTTTCAAAACCAATTCGCTTCCATCCATGAAAAGATGGATGGGAGGTTCACCGCCTTGGAAGATATGATGAAGAAGATGCTTGAGGGCAAATAAAATCCGACGACATCGAAAGCAAGGGAAACCACCAGCGACAATGGGAGATGCGAGAATTTGAACCCATTTAGGGGGAGGGAGAATCCGGAAGTGGAGATCCTTGAAGGGAATTATGGAATGTCTTTGCTAGAACCACATTCTAGAGAGGAGATGAGCATGGGCTATGAAAGGAGGGGTGCTGAATTTTTGGGGAGAAGGGATGAATTTTACCATCGGGGTGCTGAAGATGAAAGAAGAAGAGAGGAATATAAGGAAGGGTTTGGGTATGATCGTCGGAGGGAAGATCCTGACCACTGAGGAGCTTTTCCTCCTCAAGGAGTGGGAGGTTATGGAGGAGTTAGGGGAAACGGGGGTGACCCGAGGGTGAGGAAATTGAAGATGCCCATCTTTGAGGGCGAGGATGCACATGGCTGGATTTACAAGGTCGAGCAGTACTTTGCAGTCAATGGGTTGACAGAGGATGAGAAATTGATAGCGGAAGGACTGTGTTTGGAAGGGAAGGCATTGGCGTGGTACCAATGATGGGACATGAGGCGGCCCATTCGAAGTTGGAGAGAGTTCAAAGATTGTCTACTAGAACGTTTCCGAATTAGAAGGGGAGGAGATTTCTATGAATAGTTCTTTGCCCTGACACAGGAGGGGACAGTGGCAGAGTACCGTGACCGGTTTGAGTATTTAGCGAGCAAGCTAGATCGACTTTCTGAGACAATGTTGGAGGGGAACTTCATGAAAGGGCTCAAACCGGAGATCAGAGCAGTCGTTAAAGTGATGAGACCGTGCGACTTAGGGGAAGTGCGACTTAGGGGAGGCCATGGAGTTGGCGCAGCTGGTTGAGTACCAGAAGCATCTGGAGAGGGGGGCTCAAGGCAGTAGCTCTGGGGGTTCTACAAGATGACTACTTTTCTAACTCCCAAAGGAGTTGCACTCGGAGGTTCATGCGAAGCACCAAAGGAGAGGAATGGAGGTGGGGGTCTGAAGGAAATTTTAAGAACCTGACTGAGAAGGAGATCCAGGAGAAGCAGGCTAAGGGGTTGTGTTTCAGGTGCGATGAGAAGTACATGCCATGGCATAGGTGTTAGGACCGAACTCTTCAGGTTCTCTCCGTCTGCGATTACAAGGAAACTGAGGAGGGAAGTGAGAGCGGGATAGTGGAGGAAGAGGAAGAGAAGTTACATCTGGACGTAGCTAAAGTCTCTCTAAACTCTGTGGTGGGATTCACACCAATTCACACCAAATCACATCATGAAGGTGAGGGGAGAAATAGGGGATCATGAGGTAGTGGTGATGATCGATAGTGGGGCCACCCACAATATCATCTCTACCAGATCGTAAATTTGTTGGGGGGTGAAATTAGTGGACATGAGAGGATATGGAGTGATGATGGGTACGGGGAAGGTAGAGATGGGGAGAAGAGTTTGCAGGGGAGTGATGTTGACCATTCAAGGAATATAGGTGAGAGAATATTTTCATCCCTTAGAGTTGGGAAGTACCGATGTCATAATGGGGATGAAATGACTGTAGACTTTGGGGGAGAACAAGGTCAACTGGGGTGCTCTTAGGATGGAACTGATGATAGAAGGATAGAGGATGGTGATCCAGGATGATGCAGGGCTGTCTAGGGCAGGAGTATCTCTCAAATACATAATCATATCCATTTAGGAGGTGGGAGGCGGGTATTTGGTGGAGCTGCAACGCTTGGAGAGGGTCAGTGTGGGGGAAGAGAGAGACATTCCACTGGTGGTGCAACCACTCATACAACAGTTCAAGGAGGTGTTCCAGCCACCTCAGGGCTTACCACCACTCAGAGAGCAGGAGCATGCAATCCTTCTGAAGGATTGGGTGTCATCGATTAGTGTTTGACCTTACCACTACCCCCAGATTTAGAAGGATGAAATTTAGAAGCTAATTAGAAAGATATTGGAGGCAGGGATCGTCAGACCAAGTGTGAGTCCTTTCTTTAGTTCAGTCTTACTAGTCAAAAAGAAGGATGAGAGCTGGAGGTTTTGCGTGGATTATAGGGCTTTAAACAAAGAGACAGTACCAGATAAATTCCCCATTCTGGTGATCGACGAGTTATTAGATGAGCTGCATGGAGAAGTATTTTCTAAGATAGACCTGAACTCGGGCTACCACCAAATCAGAATGGAGGAGGAGGATATTCAAAAGACGGCTTTCAGAACGCACGAGGGGCACTATGAGTTCTTGGTGATGCCATTTGGGCTCACTAACGCCCTTGCTACTTTTCAGTCTTTGATGAATAAGGTGTTCTGACAGCATCTCCGGAAGTTTGTGCTGTTCTTTTTTATGACATTTTGGTATACAGCCAAACAGAGGAGCATTTGGAGCACTTGAAAGAGGTTCTTAAGATTCTACAGGCACATCAGCTAAGGCTAACCTAAAGAAGTACAACTTCGCCCAATTTAGGGTGGAGTATTTGGGACATGTAGTGTCTCAAGAGGGAGTGGTGGTCAATCAGTCAAAGATTGATGCAATGCAGAAATGGCCAAAGCCTAGGAACATAAGGGAGTTGAGGGGTTTCCTAGGATTGACTAGCTACTACATGAAGTTTGTGAGGGGTTATAGTACCATCGCTTGGTCGTTGACTGAGCAATTGAAGAAGGACAATTTTTTTGTGAGGAGAGGTAGCAACCTAGGCTTTTGAGAGGTTGAAGAAAGCCATGACGACAGTCCTAGTATTAGCTCTTACGGATTTCTGCCAGATCTTTATAGTGGAGACCGATGCGTCAGGGTATGACTTGGGAGCAATGTTGATGCAGAATCACAGGCCTATAACCTATTTTAGTCAGGTGCTATCGACCAGGACTCGATTGAAGTCAGTATATGAGAGAGAGCTGATGGCCATAGTCTTGGCCATTCAGAAATGGCGCCCTTACCTTTTGTGTAGGCATTTCATTGTTCGTAAGGATCAGAGGAGTTTGAAATACATGTTGGAGCAAAGGATGATGACCGAGGAACATCAGAGGTGGCTGTCAAAGCTTTTAGGCTATGATTTTGAAATCCAGTATCGATCGAGGGTGGAAAATAAGGTGGCTGACGCCTTATCTAGATATGTTGGGGAACTTCAGGAGTTGGCAGTTCAGTACCACTGATGGTTAACTTGGATCCATCAAGAAAGAAAGCATGCATAACGAAGAGTTGAAGAAGATCAGGGAAGATTTGATGAAGGATAGTAGTAGCCATTCGAGGTACTATCTAGAGGGAGAGAGGTTGTTACAATAAGTGAGGTTTGTGATGCCACGAACATCAGTACATATTCCTCACTTATTACAGGAATTTCACGGCAGTGCAGTTGGGGGTCATTCAGGAGTACAAAAGACATATAGGAGGCTGGCATCGGAGCTTTACTAAAGGGGATGTATAAGGATGTTGAGGAGATGGTGGCAAGGTGTGAGGTGTGCCAGAGAAATAAATATATGATAATGGTACCAGGATGGTTACTCCAACCATTAGCACTTCCAAACAGAGTATGGGAGGAATGTCCATGGACTTCATTGACGGCCTACCCCGCTCAGAGGGATTATGATGAGGACATCGATCAGAGGTTCAAGCATGTGTATCGCCGGAGGCATCGCAGATCGACGACCACGAGTCAGAGTTTATATTTCTAGATATTTATGCATTTTTATTTCTTGGAGTCTTCTTATTGTACCCCTATTATGAGCTGAGTCATGTTGTAGCTCTGAGGGCAATTTAGTCTTTGTTTTTCTTTTATGTTGAGACCTATATATAGGTCATTTCTATTGTAATGAGGTTAATGAATATTTGAATGAAAATTTTATGCTTGTCTTCTTCTTCTTGCATAAGAGCTAGAGAAGGGTGATTGAGCTCAAGGTGAGCGAGTGCATTACCCACCAGTCGTTGGAAGCGTCCGCGACTCGTGGCTTTATTTTATCTTATTGTCTTCTTCTCGAACTCTTGTTTTCCTCCTCCCCACGCCAATCTCTACCTGCGATTCAATCCTCCACCACTTCATCCACTAGCATCACCACATCAAATCCTACAACTTACCAAACCCCCTCACCCGACGACAAAGCCCCTCCTCCTCCTTTGGCCACCGGCCACCATCTTGCCTCAAACCATGATGATGATATCAATCATCATAATGGCTCCTTGATTGAGGTCTAGCATTAAATGCAAGAGTTACTGAATTTTGAAATTCAAAAAAAAAAAACTTTCCTATTTGCTTCCCTCCAAATTCACTCAAAACTGAAAATAATTTCAGATTTGAGTAAACCTCATCCTTCCCTCATCTAACCTAAATCTCCTCACCCAAGTTACCCGCCCCCTCTCTCTCTACCTTGGTCGCCCTTCTCCCTACTCCCTACTCCCTCCCTTGGGAAGTTTTTGGATGCTCATAACACTTGAAGCCAAGAAAAGAAGACGACGCCCTTCCACCGCCACTTCAATGACATATGGCCAATCCAGAAATTGATAGCGGCTTTGTAATCGACGTCTACGACGACATCCACATCACCCGTTCACCGTTCTTCGACGTCAGGTTTGGCTCCAACGACACTGTTGAAGACTATTTGAACCGCATCCTTCCCACTCTCGTGGATGTTTTAGACGATCAATTCCAGGATTACGACTGGACCATCAACGGTCATCCACCCGCGCCATCTCCACCACCGTCGACCAATCCGTGGATCAAGGCCATTGATGTTGCGACCGTCCTCGTGGCATCGTTGGGTGTGCTGAAAACCTTCCTCCGCTAAGCCATACTTTGAGTGTGAGTGAGCATGGTAACTCGTAGTGAATTTTCTAAATATTAACCGTGGGATCATATTACTACGCATTTGTTTTTATTGTGATAATTTCATATTTATCTTCAATTGTTCCCAACTTCAAGTTTTGTAATTGCTTATCATAATAATTTTGACAATTGAAAGCTCTTGAACCTCGCCTTACGAAACTTTAATCTTCAAGTAGCAAACGTTGTAATTCTTTTAAAATTTCTCGTGCAATTCTTGATTGATTCACATCATCTTGGTATCAGGCATGGTAGGCATGCATGATATGTTAGAAAAACATCCTAGAGTCTAATCTTGCATATAGTTTAATTTTGCATGCATATCATCGCATATATAAGTTTATTCACTATTTTTTTCACTGCTGTCTTTACAATTCCTGCACGCATCTAGTTGAGTTAGGTCATATTAACTAGTGTCGTAGTGCTGCCCTTTTGTCCGTAACGTTTCTAAGTGTTTAGAACAACTACACCTTGAAGTTAAACTGCTGTCCTCACTGTTCCAGCAACATTTAGACGTCCTGTAGTGAACTTTAAGTCAGTGTTTAGGTGCTGTCTACACCCTAAGGCCTTCCCAAAACACCTAAGCGGCTTAACCTGGAGCTGAACTTTGTTGTCCTGATCATTCCAGCAGTATTTGAAGACTTTTGGAACATATTTCTAGAGTGATTAGCTGCTGCCCTTGACTTAGGAACTCTCCCTAGTTTACCCTAGTACCCAACCATGGATCCGGAACACATTCAAGCAACCTTAGACTTGATTGTGGGCCAATTAGGAACGGTTACACAGCAAATTAGGGATACCCAAACGAATTTAACTGTGTTTAGACGCGAAACGGGTGATAGACTAGACAAAATCGAAAGGATAGGAAACCCGGCCATCTACACCCCCTCTAGACCCCACTCTCCTTATGGAAACGACAACCGCACTGAATACAAACCTAGAGACCATTACTGACCCAATCACCGACCCAATCAAGAACCGGTAGGTCGTGACACACCTTGGAGAGACAACGATACCCAACTTCTTAAGAGTATTAAGATAGATGCCCCGACTTTTGATGCTACGTTAGATCATCAAGTTTTTCTTGATTGGCTCAAAGGGATGGATAGTTATTTTAAGTGGTATAATATTTCGGAAGAGAGAAAGGTTCGATTCGCTGAAATGAAGTTGACTGGTAGAGCTAACCAGTATTGGGCCAACCTAGAACACATGCGCGAAACCCGAAAAGAGTACCCCGTGACTGACTGGGGAACAATGAAACAAGAGTTGAAACGAAAGTACCTTCCTCCGTCCTACTACCCTAGGCTTTTGGATCGTTGGAATAGTTTGACCCAAGGAAACAAACCCGTGAAAGAATACATTGCGGCCTTTGATGATTTCATGATACGCTGTAATGGAGAAGAAACCACCACTCCTGCCCAACTTCTGTCGATGTTTATAGCTCGATTAAGATAATATCTTATGAATGAATTGTTTGCAAGAGGAGTGAATACGTTTGAAGCTGCCTGTAGTCTCGTGTTAGATCTAGAAGAATCTAGGATTCACATTTCTAGAAACCCCGACCCTCGCCCCAACCCGTTCAGGTCTTCCTCTAGCCAACCATACAACAAACCCGCTGGACTCCCGAGTAGTCGACCCTCCCCGAATCAAACCCAACCTCATCCAGACTATAAAGGCAAAACACCAGAACGGGAAGCCCCCAAAACCTCTGCCGTCACTAAGTGTTTTAGATGCCATGGATACGGACACATTGCCTCCCAATGTTCCAGTCTGCTTAAGGTCACTATAATTGAAGAAGTCACATAAGAGGAGGATGGACCGGACACCGAACTAGTTCATCATATTGATGACGATGAGGAATTTTTCAACGAGGAAGATACTGCTGTGATCTACTACCTCCAAAAGATGGATCACTTAGACCTACAAGTCGTGAGGTGTGCCTTCTCACAGCCTAAGCCAAGTGATGACTGACGAAGAACCTCGATCTTTTACACTTTCACCAATATAGGATATAAAAATTGCAAGGTCATAATAGACAGTGGAAGTTGTATTAACGCCGTGTCATCCGCAATGATTTCCAAACTTCATCTGAAGAGCACGCCACACTCGAACCCCTACAAAGTTGCATGGATTAACTCAACCACCCTGGAAGTGAAAGATAGGAGTCTCGTTCCTATAGAATTCATTGGATACAAAGAGAAAATATGGTGTGATGTGTTAGCTATGGATGTAGGCCAAATAATCCTCGGTTGCCCCTGACTATTCGATAATGATGTTCATATATATGGCTGATCAAACACCTGCGTGTTTGAGCACGAGGGCAAGAAAATTAAGCTCCTACCCACTCAGCCTATGTCTACCAAAGAGGAAGTCAAACCCAACTCCCTTAAACCCAACACGGGCCTGAACTTATTAACTGCTAAAGACTTAGGTATGGAACTAGAGTCAGGAGCCCCTCTTTACGCGTTAGTAGCTCGAGAAGTGAGTGTCACACAAGAAGAACCTATCCCTGAGGAGGTAAGACCGCTCCTGGAAGCTTTTTCTGATGTCTTCCCAGAAGATCTGCCCACCAACTGCCTCTTTTAAGGGATATTCAACACGCTATTGACCTAGTGCCTGGAGCTTCATTGCCAAATCTACCCCATTACCGAATGAACCCTGTTGAGCATGAGGAGCTCAAGAAACAAGTGGATGAGTTGTTACAACGTGAGTTCATTAAGGAGAGTCTTAGCATGTGCGCTGTTCCCGCCCTTCTTACCCCTAAGAAGGATGGGTCGTGGAGAATGTGCGTTGATAGCCGTGCTATCAACAAAATCACGGTCAAGTATCGCTTCCCAATCCCTCGGTTAGATGACATGTTAGACATGATGACCGGAGCCACACTGTTTTCTAAGATCGATCTTAAAAGTGGTTATCACCAAATTAGAATCCGCTTGGGGGATGAATGGAAGACCGAGTTCAAAATCAAAGATGGGTTATACGAGTGGACTGTGATGTCTTTTGGATTAAGCAACGCCCCAAGTACATTTATGAGAGTCATGACTCAAGTCTTCAGTCCCTTTTTAGGAAAATTTGTAGTAGTTTACTTTGATGACATTTTAATCTATAACACTTCAGTGGATCAACATCTCAATCATCTGACACAAGTTTGTAAGTTATGAGGAAAGAACAGCTGTTTGCTAATCCTGCCAAATGTAAATTCCTCACCAATAGTGTGACTTTCCTTGGATTTATCATATCCAATCAAGGAATATCTGCGAACCCAGAAAAGGTGCGAGCTATAAATAAGTGGCCAGAACCCAAGAATATTAGAGATATTAGAAGTTTTCACAGTTTGGCCACATTTTATCGGAGGTTTATTCGAAATTTTAGCACCATCGTAGCACTAATAACAGACTGCCTTAAGAAAGGAGAGTTTCATTGGACTATACCTGCAACTAAGGCCTTTGAGGAAATTAAGAAACGAATGATGGAAGCCCCTGTAAATTAGATTACCTGATTTTTCTAAAGTTTTTGAGGTGATGACGCGTTAGGAATCGGTATAAGTGGAGTCCTATCTCAAGAGGGACACCCAGTCGCTTACTTTAGCGAGAAACTAAATGACATTAGACAATGGTACTCCACCTACGACAAGGAATTTTATGCTATCATTCAATCTTTTAGGTATTGGCGGCACTACCTCCTGCCTCAAGAATTTGTTATCTTTTCGGATCATGAGGCTTTGTGGTATATTAATTCTCAAAAGAAACTCAATGCCCGGCACAGCCGTTGGGTTGAATTCCTGCAAGAGTACACATATACCATTAGACACAAAGCGGGATCAGAGAATAAGGCTGCCAATGCACTGAGTCGTAGGATGATGATTACTCGTGAGATGAGGACGGAAGTGATAGGCTTTGAGCGACTTAAGGAAGACTGCTTAGACTGCCCGAATTTTAGAGAAACCTATTCTGCGTTAGCAACTAGAGGTGAACGGATCATAGAAGATTTTATGTTGGAAGATGGATATTTATTTGAGTCTCAAAAACTTTGTATTCCCAATACGTCACTTCGAGAATTTCTTGTTTGGGAATTACATGCTGGAGGTTTAGCGGGTCACTTCGGCCAAGCCAAAACAATAGTCGCTGTTGAACATAGATTTTATTAGCCGAGTCTTAAGAGGGACGTTAGTAGGTTAGTGAAGCGATGTCACACCTGTCAATTGGCCAAACAACGGAAACAAAACACTGACCTTTACACACCACTCCCTGTGCCTAATCAATCTTGGCAAGACGTTAGCATGGATTTTGTCCTAGGACTATCCAAAACCATTAGGAAACATGATTCGATGTGTGTAGTGGTAGATCGGTTTTCTAAGATGACCCATTTTCTCCCGTGCTCCAAAACTTTTGGCGCCTCTAGAATTGCCAAGCTGTATTTTGATGAAATTGTAAGACTTCACGGCTTACCTAAGACCATTGTATCAGATAGGGATTTGAAATTTACTAGTTACTTTTGGAAGATGTTATGGCACAAAATGGGGACCAAATTACAATTCTCTACTGCTTTTCACCCCCAAACGGATGGTCAAACCGAAGTAGTTTACAGGAGTTTAGGAAATCTTTTAAGGACCTTGGTAGGAGAAAATATACGGGACTGGGACTCTAAGCTACTTATAGCTGAATTTGCCTACAACAACTCTGTGAATCGAACTACGGGTCTAAGTACTGCTGAAGTCGTATACGGATACCTACCCAAACAGCCCATTGATTTGATTCCCATGAGTCCTAAGCTTAGAACTTCAGAATCTGCATCCGCATTCGCATCTCATCTTCAAGAATTGCACAGAGAAATAAATAAAAGAATTCAACAAAGTAATGCTCACTATAAGATTGATGCTGATTGTAAGAAAAGATTTAAAGAATTTGAAATTGGAGATTTTGTTATGGTACGGATTTGTCCGGAGCGATTTCCCCAAGGACCCGTTAAAAAGTTACATGCTAGAAGTGCGGGCCCCTTTAAGATAATATCGAAAGTAAACAGTAATGGTTATGTGTTAGACCTTCCTGAAGGCTTTAATATGAATCATACGTTTAATGTTGAAGATTTAATAGCTTTTGAGGGACCCGAGTTTAACCCTGATAATCTACTTCATAATAAGCCTTGTGAGAACCCACCTAGTGAGATCCCCAGCCTACTTCCACTCCCCAATTTACCCCATTTATCCATTGCGGAGAAGGTCGAAGCTTACTTGACGATGAAATCATTTCCACGAAGGAAGGTGGATGCCAAAGGTACTTGATGCGCTGGAAAGGGAAGCCGGTGACAGAAGACACATGGATTGATCGAGAGGAGCTACAAAGTTTGGATCCATATCTCCTAAAGATGTACGAGAGCTCCAGAGATTTTTACTCGACGGGGTCGAGCTTTCTCCCACCTGGGGAGTATAATGAGGACATCGATCAGAGGTTCAAGCATTTGTATCGCCGGAGGCATCGCATATCGACGGCCACGAGTCAGAGTTTATATTTCTAGATATTTATGCATTTTTATTTCTTGGAGTCTTCCTATTGTACCCTATTATGAGCTGAGTCATGTTGTAGCCTTGAGGGCAATTTAGTCTTTGTTTTTCTTTTATGTTGAGACCTATATATAGGTCATTTCTATTGTAATGAGGTTAATGAATATTTGAATGAAAATTTTATGTATGTCTTCTTCTTCTTGCATAAGAGCTAGAGAAGGGTGATTGAGCTCAAGGTGAGCGAGTGCATTACCCACCAGTCGTTGGAAGCGTCCGCGACTCGTGGCTTTATTTTATCTTATTGTCTTCTTCTCGAACTCTTGTTTTCCTCCTCCCCACGCCAATCTCTACCTGCGATTCAATCCTCCACCACTTCATCCACTAGCATCACCACATCAAATCCTACAACTTACCAAACCCCCTCACCCGACGACAAAGCCCCTCCTCCTCCTTTGGCCACCGGCCACCATCTTGCCTCAAACCATGATGATGATATCAATCATCATAATGGCTCCTTGATTGAGGTCTAGCATTAAATGCAAGAGTTACTGAATTTTGAAATTAAAAAAAAAAAAACTTTCCTTATTTGCAAACTTCCTAATAAGGAAGTTTTTCGAATTCAAAATTCGAACGAGATCTAATTAAATGACTCATTATTTCCCCCGTAAGTTTCAAACTCATTTGGAAAGGAATTACTCTCCCTAATCACTCCTCTCCCTCTCACAATGCCGCCGGCCCTATGAGGGTGAAATCCCCGTTAATGCTTTATTAATGCATTCAAGGCTCTTGATTCAAAATCCAAATTCAAATTCCCTCCCTCCAATTTGCTTAATCCTGAAATTAATTTCAAATTTGTTAATTAACTCCCTCTCCTTCCTTCTCTATACCGCCGTCCATGCAAGGGCTAAATCCCAATTAATGCTACTTTATGTCATTGATTACAATCGATTTGAAATTCAAATCCCAATTTGCTTCCCTCCAAATTCACTCAAAACTGAAAATAATTTCAGATTTGAGTAAACCTCATCCTTCCCTCATCTAACCTAAATCTCCTCACCCAAGTTACCCGCCCCCTCTCTCTCTACCTTGGTCGCCCTTCTCCCTACTCCCTCCCTTGGGAAGTTTTTGGATGCTCATAACACTTGAAGCCAAGAGAAGAAGACGACGCCCTTCCACCGCCACTTCAATGACGTATGGCTGATCCATAAATTGATAGCGTCTTTGTAATCAACGTCTACGGTGACATCCATATCACCCGTTCACCATTTTTCGACGTCGGGGTTGGCTCCGACGACACTATTGAAGACTATTTGAACCGCATCCTTCCGACTCTCGTGGATGTTTTAGACAATCAATTCTAGGATTACGACTGGACCATCAACGGTCATCCACCCGCGCCATCTCCACCACCGTCGACCTTTCCGTGGATCAAGGCCATTGTTGTTGCGATTGTCCTCGTGGCATTGTTGGGTGTGCTGAAAACCTTCCTCTGCTAAGCCATACTTTGAGTGTGAATGAGCATGGTAATTCGTAGTGAATTTTCTAAATATTAAATGTGGGATCATATTACTACGCATTTGTTTTTATTGTGATAATTTCAGATTTATCTTTAATATTCCCAACTTCAATTTTTGTAATTGCTTATCATAATAATTTTGGCAATTGAAAGCTCTTGAACCTCGCCTTACGAAACTTTAATCTTCAAGTAGCAAACGTTGTAATTCTTTTAAAATTTCCAGTGCAATTCTTAATTGATTCACATCAGATTAACAGTTATTTTAATCGTGGTGGACCGACTTAGTAAGTATTCACATTTTATCCTCCTACGACATCATTATACCGCAGCATTAGTGGCGGTAGCATTTATCAGGGAAGTGGTTAGATTACACGGGATTTCTGAATCGATTATTTCTAATAGAGACAGTGTTCCTTAGCCATTTTTGGAGAGAGCTTTTCAGGATGTAGGACACTGTTCTCAAGAGAAGTACCGCCTACCATCCACAGACAGACGTACAAACATAGGTAGTGAACCAGAGCTTGGAAACATATTTGAGGTGTTTTGCTTCTGAAACACCACGGAAGTGGGCTAAATGGTTACCATGGGCTAAGTATTAGTATATACTTCGTACCATTCTGCGTCCCAAATGACAACTTTCAAGGTGCTCTATGAAAGAGACCCCCCACACTTAGTGCATTTTGGGAGAGGAAACACAGTAGTCTCTTCAGTCGAACAATACTTAGAGGAGAGAGACCAAATGTTGGAGGAGTTAAAGAAACATCTTTGGAGAGCACAACAAATCATGAAGAAGCGAGTAGATACACACAGGAGAGACATACAGTATGAAGTGGGAGAGAAGGTGTTCTTGAAGCTAAGGCTCTATAGGCATAAATCAATGGCTAACAGGAGGAACGAGAAATTGGCTCCGATGTATTTTGGTCCCTACTAGATTTTGGAGAAGATTGAGCAGTGGTGTATCGTCTAAAGTTACCCGCCTCCGCTACTATATACCTCGTGTTCCATGCGTCACAGTTGAGGAGAGCTCTAGGGGAGCATGCTGTTAGTGCAGAGTTATGAGCCACACTAATAAAGGGATTGGAGATGGTCATGGAACCCCTGGAGCTGGAAGGGGTAAGGTTTGATAAAAAGGGAAACAAAGAGGTGTTGATCAGATGGAAGGATCTTCCCGACTACGAGGCTACTTGGGAGCCTTATGAGAGTGTGAATCGAAGCACCGGTTTCCTTACTTTCACCTTGAGGACACCTTGAGGACAAGATGAGTTTTTGGGAGGGGAGTAATGTTACGTCGGCCCAGGAGGGGTCGACTGCTTTGCCTGAACCGGTCCCTAGTGGACCGGTTTGGGTTTACCACCGCCGGCCCAAGCAAGGAGAGAGAGGGGGGCCGGCCACTCCTTTGGGCCCCACACCTCGAGTAATGCTTGTTTGGAGGGAAAAATTTGAATTAGGGGCTGTTTAGGAAATTTGTAATTCTCATTTGTCTTTTATTAAGGGTTAATGTTAGAATTAGGGATAAAATTTGAAAGGATTTCGAGATCTAGGGTTTGTGTTCTTGGGCTCTAGGCTTGGTTAGAGAATTGGATAGTTGTTTCTCCTCTCGAATTGAAGAAACTTGTATCTGTTGATGATTTCCTGCATCTACTACTGGAATCCTTCGTTTTCTCCCAGTTTCCTACTGTTTTTCCCAAGAAATCTGCTGTGCGTTGCTGATTTTTTACTGTAAACAGCAGTTTGTGTACTGTTTTCTCACTAAATTCAATTAGGTTTGCTTGCGAACTCAAGTATTACCTTAGGGTTACTTGCGAACTCAAGTTTTTCCTATCAGATTGTTCCAATGACTACAATGACGAGGAGGAATATAAGGGGTCCTCTCACTCTTGGTTCTTAGGGTTGGTTTTAAGGTTGAGGCGAGGTTGGCCCTGCAGTGCAGGTGAAGCTGTTTCCGGATCAAAGGCGAGTCAATTTTGTGGCTGATAGAGTGTGGGCAATCAAGTTCTTCACTGGGAAGGCTTACATGAATTTCCAGAACAAGTATCAGAGGTGATTATTCGATAACACTTACGGATTTGAAGCCAATGAGGAAAACAATGTTCAGGTATTTGGAAAGGACTTCATGGCTTGGGCCCAGCTAGAGTTTGTCGATGACTCCATCTAGGAGGACGTTGTTAAGTGCTTTGAAAAGAGCCCCATGCACACTACTTCGGCCAAGGAAACCAACACTGTGTGGATGAACTCAAGGAGGTAGCTGATGAAGGGTGCGGTTGTGCCTGCTTAAGATAGCAGAATTGTGTTACTTGTTGGTCTCCTCGCAACATATTGATCCCAATAGGGGTGAAAATTTTTAGTTTGAGGTGTGTCATAGAAGTGACAACTCCAAAGATCGACTGAAGGAGTCTTCCAAAGATAACATTATAAGCCAACTATGATTTTACCACAGTAAACTGGATTTTGTAAGTAGCTTGTGGAGGAAATTCTCCAACTACAATTGGGAGACTAATTATCCCTTATACACGCACGGGTTAATTATGAAACCTATATAGCGGTCCTGCTGGCGAAACACATTAAGAAAAGTAGAGTAGAATAAGATATCGACGGAGATCACATTGTCCATCAAAATTCTTTTAATGTTGTAACGCGGGTCACATATCCCCGCATTAATCATGAGTGGATTTTGATGAGGGCTTTTTACTCCCTCTAAATCAGAATCATCAAAAGTAATAGAATAATTGATATGAGACTTCTTTGGCATCACCTCTTCTTCTACTGCAAATAAGATTTGATTAGGAAATAAAGGGCATCTGCAATAATTTCAATCTCGCCAACTGTTTGACGAGTATTCAACGATTGTCTTTATTGTTGTTGATTTTGCCCCTCAGTGGGACGAGCCTCATCTCGAGCAGGTGGATTTTGAATAAATTATCGAAGGTATCCTTGTTGGATAAGTTACTCAATTTCATATTTGATATGCTTACAGACTTCAGTGGTGTGCCCTTGACTACGGTGAAAATGATAGTATTGATTTTGATTTCTTGTATTCGGCTTCAAAGGATTATGCCACTTAACATTTTCTTCATATTAAATGGCCATCAATACATTTGCTCGAGATGCGTTGAGTGTTGTATACTCCTCTTATCGAGGCTTGCGTTATGGCAATGGGGGTCTAGGAAGCAGGTTACTCTTCCTTTGTTTCTTTCACTACGGGGACGAGTTATCCATTGTGGGAGCATTCTTGCGTTTGTCATAAATTTGTTGAAATTATTTCCTATGAGCATTGATAACTTCATCTGCTGATATTTGTGTTTCCACCCAATGAATTAAATCAGCATACGAATGAACTGCGTCTCACATAAGTGCCGAGTAAAAGGGATCAGGACGGAGGCCTCCAAGAAAAACACCTCTTAGCAACTCAGGATTTACTCCTGGAGTTTGCGAGCATCGGTGAAAAATCATTGAAAATACTCTCTAAGTGATTCTCCTTCATTCTGGTGAACCCCATAGAGGTTACAAGCCAGAATTTTATTTTGGCTTGTTATTTGACCTGAGCGATAGATATTTAGGCTCGTATTTAATTGAATTTGGTGTCGTTGGGTTCATCTTT
The DNA here is from genome assembly GCF_001605985.2 of Dendrobium catenatum. Taxonomy (NCBI): domain Eukaryota; kingdom Viridiplantae; phylum Streptophyta; class Magnoliopsida; order Asparagales; family Orchidaceae; genus Dendrobium; species Dendrobium catenatum. The sequence goes on along the minus strand of NW_021318618.1, from coordinate 8,258,732 downwards.
TCTAGACGTTCAATTCGATTATAAGTTTGCTGAAATCAGAGTTCAGATGGTCCCATATTTAATGTCGGAAGTTTCCAACTTGATCTTGCCTCATGCTTCGTGCCCGATCAAGATAATTTTTTATGACATATCAGTTGGCATTGCTTGTTACATCAATATATAAAACATTCATGCCTTATATTTTATTTACAGCCTGGATTATGGTACATGTTCCTTCAAATTACTTCATTTTGCATTTTCTTTCTTTAACACACCCCTCTTTAATCAGGACAGAGAATGACAAACAGGAGAAGCATCTTATAGCCATTGTAGGCAAATTCAGCCTAATTTGGACTTTCATGCAGGTAAAGAACAGCAATCATGAGTGCTACCGCAACCAGGAATGGTTCAAAAGCTGTTACTGCTATCGTATTGTTCCCCAAAACGAATCCATTCTGGATAGCTGCTTCATGCATGAGAAGTTTGCAGCCAGTGATTCTCCAGAAGCTCCATTAGTTGTCGTCACTCCATTGAAGGTCAGCTCTTTCAGCATCTCAAGCAGCCATTAAATATTACGCCCATTTATGTTTTTTTGTAGTTCCTGCTCATTGTTCTAATGATTAGGAACTTTTAACAGTTTTAATTTACTGTACCTTAATATCAATCTCAAATGCCAACGGTAAAATCAGTCCTCTTGTAGGGGAAACATGATGGATTTTAGAGGATAATTTACCAAATACTTTCCATTGCACTTGCTATTTGAGTTTGGACTATCTAAATCACTTGTATGATAATTTCCATTTGCTTAGATTGCATCATACCCTTCCTCCTTGTCCTGCAATTTATAGTCTTCATAACAAATATAGTATGTTCCATTGATCCAATAAAGGCATTTTGGACGCAAAATCAACTGAAAGAATAAAGAGGGCTATGTGGAATGAGAAATTATTTTATGCGGATACCGGATGGAGAGAACCGTCCGGATTTGCTGCGTTTTTGCAAAAGGGCAGCAAAAACACAACAAATATTTAATTATTTAGTAAATATTAAATATTTGCTGCCTTATTACTGTCTTTTTGTAAAAGTACAGCAAAAGGATAGTAAAAACGCAACAAATCTGGATGATTCTCTCCGTTCGGTGTCTGCACAGAATAATTAGTCGTGGGAAACAGATTCATAATTTGACACTCAAATTATTTTGAACTTGTATTATGGATTATGACGTGAGTTTGATGTAGTAGTAGCTCATACCTTCAATAGAGTGGTAACTTATAATGGATTATAGTAGTTAACATGTCCAGATTGTAACAAAAGCACACAATGCTTGGAAATGACATAAACAGTACAAAATTGGTGTAGTGTCAGCAATTTATGCTTCGTTAGGTCCTTTTATCCTCCCACCTTGACTGTCTATTTTAAGTTGTTGCCACTTCAAGCTTTTCTTGGGATCTTTCTTAGCTAGCCTTTCTCACTTTTGAGTAGTTGTTCATCATCAATGCTTTCTGATGACCCGGTTCAGTCGTTATCTGGGACCATTTCCTCTGGCTTTTAACGAGTGAATTCAGCTATACAGGACCTTTATGGCTATTTTTTTGGGGAGGATATTTTGGTCAATTAAGACAAACTCATAGATACATCATATATATAAGACTCCAAATCAAAACCTCTTAATTGATAGCCAAAGCTTCTAACAAACAGACCGAGGTGAGCTACGTCATTTATAGCTATTGTTTGGCACCTTCGTCCAATTGTTATCTAGATAAAATTTATCCAAAATTGACAATACTACAAACGAGGACATGACTCATATTCTATGTTGCATCGATACGGATACGGCGACACAGATACGACACGATACGGATACGGGACATGTCAATTCTTTAAAATACAGGATACAGGTACGGCGCGGACACGACATCATAATTTATAAATCATACAAAAAAATTAAGAAAGCAATCAAAGCATAATATTTGAAATTACAAAAAAAAAATGACAACAACATCATTTGTAGCCTTGTAGGTTATAATATCAAAATATAAGTAAGCATTAAATATCTAGTACAACAACAAAAGCATAAACATAAATTGTCTAGCACATAAAGTTTCAACTATTCAATAGAAGGAATGATATGATTAGCTTCTTCAGTGGTTTGTCTTTGAACTTCTATATCATCTTCAATAAATATCATAGCTTTTAATTCAGGCTCATCAAGTGAAAGATTAGTAATTTCTAATATTCTCGTATCATCAAGAGACTCAAATGCATCTCGGAAATGAGAGAACTTTGCTCGCAGCTACGGAAGTAAATACGACGCATCTTTTTTTTTTTTAATTTCTTTTTGTTTTTCAACTGACACGTGTATCCTTTTGAAATTAAATAGTATTTTAATTGGATACGTCTTTGGCTTATCCGACACATATCGGTGGAGTATCGGAGGCATATCCGTGTATCGGTGTATCGGATACAGCACGACTTCATAAATAGGTGTATCGGTGCAACATAGCTCATATTTTAAAAGCTTTTTCAAAGAGTTTAGTTTCTTATCAAAATTCAAGTCATGGTTGAAATTTAATCAATCTTAAATAATTATATATTTGATGTTAAGAATTTAAGCATATATATTTATATTTATAAAAATTAATTTTAATTTACTAGTTATTTACTTGATATCAGCGTTATAATTATACCTCAAATAATATACATAATTTTAAAGTGTGTAAACTATTAAAATATAGAATGAATCATCAAACAAGTAATTAAATCATCATTAAGAGTTTGTTTGGGATAGCTATCTAGCTGCTTTGCTTTTCCAATAACAGTCACAATTTATTTTGACTACTGCTTTCTTGTTGTTTTATCACTGCTTTTTAGAAATTTATACGGTAGAAAGCTACTTTTTATAACCAGAATAATTAACTTACTTTTCTCATAACAAATTCACAATCAACTTTATAAAAACTCAGCAACAACCATCCCAGACAGACCTTAAATGAGCATTTTATCGAGTTCTTAGTGATCTACATTTTGAACGACAAATAGATATTTTTATGAACATAAATGAATGTGCAGGTGAATGTTCAAACATGTTCATTGGGCTTATTTAATCATTTAAAAAAGGATTCATTAAATCTACCTATTTTCCCCCAATTTATGCCATTAGATGGCTCTGATGATTGTATGAACATGTCCCTTCTGTACCAAAGTGATATGTACAATAATTGGGAAAGCGTCCATGTTTCCTCCACAGGATTCCAGCACATGGGCCTTAATGTCTCCTCTATCAATACCTCTGAACGTTTAACCAATAAAATAAGCTGAAAAAGTCTTAGCAAACTCATCAAAATTTATTATTTATGAGAGCCTTTGTAGTCGTCGGTCCTTTACTTTCTGTTCATGTTTTTTCCTCCTCTCCAGTTTCTTTCATGGAAAGGGAAGAAGTTTGGTAGTCTTTATCAGTTAGCTTCCATAAAACCAGTTGCTTTACTTTATTCAATAAAATAAGCCAGCTTTTAAGTTTGTTGACTGTCAGGATTTCTCTTGGAACTGTTAAGATCTGTTTTTTTGCGTATATGGAAGCTTTTTTTTTTTATTAATGCTTAAGAAGAGAAATTATTATATGCAGGACGGTCTGGAGGTCAACCAGAATGTGCTATGTCACCCGGTACACAGCGGTATCCAGCACTGTTATTAAGTAAAAAAGTTACGTGACACGTTCTGATTGGTCTTCGGATGACGACCGGTGTCTGTGCAGAGTAATTTTACCACTGCAAGTTAGACTGGAATTTTACCTCTCAGGAAACAAGTCTCAATTGAGGAGTCTCAGAATTCTTTCCAGCCATTGACGTTGTGCTTGAGAAAAGGTAGTCTTTAGGGGTATGGTTGTTAGGGCCTCAGATCATAGGCTCATTTGCATTTCAAGGCAAGAATTACAAGCAATCTTGGCCGTTGATGGATACAAGTGGCGGATCCTAAGCCGTCGGATTGGGTGAGCTTATGATTGCTTTAATTTAGTCATCAATGCATGGGAATATGGTTGCAACCAGAGGAGATAATTGAGAAGGTTTAGGTTTGATTAGTTACCCACATTGCAAGTTTTCTCCTTCTCTTTTATGCTGTGAAACATTATAAGTGGATTATTAGGGCTATAGAGTAGAGAAATTTAGGCTTCGTTTGGGACAACTTTGGACCACTATTGTTTCCTACTTTCAAAAGATTTTTACGCTAAAAAGTATCTTTGTAAAGCAGTAAGAAAGTCATCCCAAATGAAGCCTTAGGCTTTGGCTTTGTTTGGGACAGCTTTCTTTCTGCTTCTTAAAGCAGCTTTTTAGTATAAAAAATTTATTTGTTGTACTATAAAGCAGCTTTAAGAAGCAGTAATAAGCCGTCCCAAACGAAGCCTTAGTGCTCTTTTGATAAAGATTAGCATTTATATGAAGGCCAAACATTTTTGTATTAGAAAATTAGTTTAAAAAGCAGTAAGAAAGTTGTCTAAATTGAAGCCTAAATTTAAAATTTCATTTGGGATATATTTTTTTTTTTTTTTGCTTTTTACGGTAGCTTTTTAGTATAAAAAAAAATTAAAAGAGAAAAAAAAGAGTAAAAAGCTGACTAAAACATATCCTAAATTACATCTAGCATTAAATTTTTTACATTTTTATCCCATTAATAAGGCGTACATACTCTCCAAACCACTTAGGAGAAAATAATAATAATAATGGAAAATTAGAACGTGTAGAATCAAAGTTTAGTTAGAACTCCAAAGCTGTATAATATTGACCCCAATTCCTCAAGAAATTCAAAGCAAATTTTAATTATTAGTCATCGTAAACAAGTAATATTCCTACTCAGCAATCATTATACATTCTCAAATGATAATGCAAAGTTCCCCTTTGCTATTTATTTCATTATTTTCAAAATACCCGACAACAATAATATCAAGCCTTTATCCCACTACGTGGGGTCGGCTACATGAATTTTTTTTTTCCAATGTGTTATGTTAAAAGTCAAATTCTCGTTTAAATCTAATAAAGAAAGTTCATTTCTAATGTTTTCTAACCATGTCCTCATAAGGGTGTCGTTTTATGTGCTCGGATAGCAACTGTGTGCGACGACTATTTAGTTTGAGGACTGCGTGGTTGAGCGATAGCGAGCGACATGCAATGGCGAACAATTGAAAATGATGATGCATGGAAGGCTACGATAACTATTGGATAACAAAATATGTTTAATGGTGACAAATAATTAGAAAGTGACGAAACAATTATGTTAATCTTCAGCTAATCTACTTATCTCACTCGACGCACATTGCGTAGAGCAAAGAACCAGTAGCCTATGTTGGTGGTTCAATGATGACCACCATCAATAAAACCATTATTATTTGTGTGGTAATGAATTATTTGATTCATTATTTAGTTTGCCCTAAACCCTAAACATTGGCCATGTTTAGATCCCATGCAATTATTAAAAAAAAAATTATGTAACCATTTATTTCATGCATTAAATGTCGCTTAGTATTTCACCTAAATGTTTCATGTTTGTTTACAAAAGTATTTACAGAATGTTTTGATAAGTCAGATCTGTTTGGTGAAATAAATTTGTTATTTTGTATCATTACACCAATCAATTTAATCAAGGATTCATGTAGCTGACCCCACATCCTCGTAAACTTTTGACAATACTACCTTACAAACTTTGTCTATTATGATATATGTCACTATAAAGTCACTATTAAGTAGATGTTGACGTACTTGGTTAACTAAATATGATGAGTTATCATAATGTAGGGGCGAAACCCCCTTTATGTCTTGGGGACAATTGCCTCCCCTTAAAAAAAATTTAGGTAATTTATCATCCTCAATCTATTTTTTTTCTTTATTATAAGGGTTGTTAGGCAATCCCCCCCCCCCCCCCCCC
>NW_021318618.1:8193751-8252762 GCF_001605985.2 Dendrobium catenatum | reverse complement strand
ACTACGGTCTTTGGGCAATTGACCCTAATAAATATAATTAATGATTTTATTTATTCATTTGAATTCCACAAATAGTCGAATCCTATTAGGGGGCGTTGCCTCTTTGGACTCCTAATATATCTGTGAAGCATGCGATGATTAAGAATATGAATAAATATGAGTGTCTATTGACCTATTTTCTTGTTGGGAACGGTCGAGTCAAATTCTAGGCAATACCAACATTTACTTATAAGTTTGCCCCCCTTGAAAATTAAGGCTGGTATTGTTCGTAGGATTTGAAGTTTTAAATGTTTTCAGGGTTGTTTGGTTGCATGCATTTAAGATGTAAAGTAATTCAGAGTGTTAAAAAAGTGCATTTCAAATTACTCAAGCAATGCATTTTTAGTTTATTTGGAATTTCTCTAATTTGAATTATTTCCAAATACATTACAAAACAGATGCGATTGTCACCGCCATTATCTGATGATTATTTTTTATTAGTTTCCTAAAATTATGATGAAGAGAAATATTTTGTTACAATTAATTTATTTAAATATGATGAGTGTAATAAAACTTTATCCAATTTTTTTGATAAAGAAAATTAATTTTTTTGATAAAAGCTCTTAATGTTACCCGTTCTACACGGTTCATCTATTCTACTCCCAACTCATCCTAACTGGCAATAGAAATACCCACGTGGTTTCTGTGAAAACCCATCGCCACTCCCACCGGTCCCCATGAGTCGACCCCACGCCACCCAAGTCCCAACTTATCCGCTAACCTCTTTCTCCCGGTCACCCCACTAAAGGCTACCGGCCATCGCCAGCCGATCTTCTCGGTAACCATACCTTTCGGTCCCCACATCACTACTCCCCAACATATATGCGCCGAGACGCGCTTCTCTTCTTCCCCGAATGGCCTCCTGCTCCTCTTCCTTCTCCACGCGTTCACCGCTCTACTCCGACGCCCGCAAGTGTAAACCCTAACCCTAATTTTAATCCTAAATTGCGCCATGCCTTCCCGTTCATACGCTGATCTTCTTGACCTAGCCGCTCCCCCACCGCCCCCCGCCCGCCTCCCTCGGGTCATGACGTACCCCGGCATCCTCTCCGACGCTTACGCCGACGACTCTTCTACCATTTCGGGTGGCCCCCTCTCTCCCTCTCCGATGAAGGAGCGACGCATCATCGTGAATAATCATCTCCCCCTTCACGCCGCTCGTGACCCCATCTCCGGCCAATGGTCTTTCTCCTGGGACCTCGACGCCCTCGCCTTCCAGCTCCGTTCCGGCCTTCCTGGCGGTTCTTCCTCCTCCTCCTCCGACGTCATCCACGTTGGCACCCTCCGTGCTGAGATAGACCCGGCCGACCAGGACGAGGTCGCCCAAATACTTTCCGATAGGTTCCACTGCGTCCCCGTGTTCCTGCCCCCCGACCTACACCAGAGCTTCTACCATGGATTTTGCAAGCACTATCTCTGGCCTCTTCTCCACTACCTCCTTCCTCTTTCCCCCGCAGTCCAAGGTGGCCTCCGCTTCGACCGCCGCCTATGGCTTGCTTATCTCTCCGCCAACAAGCTCTTCGCTGACCGCGTCATGCAGGTTGTCTCACCTGACGACGACTTTGTCTGGGCGAACGACTACCACCTCCTCGCCCTGCCATCCTTCCTCCGCAAGCGCTCCCCACGAATCAAGCTCGGATTCTTCTTCCATTCCCCCTTCCCTTCCTCGGAAATCTTCGGCACCATCCCTGTTCGAGAGGAGTTGCTCCGGGCCCTTCTCAACACCGACCTTCTCGGCTTCCATACCTTTGACTATGCTCGTCATTTCCTCTCTTGCTGTTCTCGCCTCCTTGGCCTTCACTATGAATCCAAGCGCGGGTATATTGGTATAGAGTACTATGGAAGAACTGTTACCGTTAAGATTCTCCCTGCAGGTGTTGACATGGGGCAACTGGAGGCCGTGATTTCCTCGCCCGAATCCCAATCCAAGGTCCAGGAACTGATGGCTAATTACAAAGATAGAATACTGCTTCTTGGTGTTGATGATATGGATATATTCAAAGGAATCGGCTTGAAGTTTTTGGCAATGGAACAGCTATTGGCTGACAATCCTGGGCTTCGTGGCCGTGTTGTTCTAGTGCAGATTGCCAACCCTGCCCGGAGCCAGGGGAAGGACATACAGGAGGTGCAGGAGGAGACAAATTCTCTAGCGAAGAGGATTAATGAGAAATTCGGCTCTCCTGGGTACAATCCCATTGTGTTGCTAGATGGTGGCCCTTTAACTACCGTTGAGAAGGTTGCTTATTATGCTGTTGCTGATTGCTGCGTCGTCAGTCCTGTAAGAGATGGGATGAACTTGGTACCTTATGAGTACACCATTTGTCGTCAATGGAGCCCGGCATTGGAGAATTTCCCAAAGAAGAGTGTGATTGTGGTTTCAGAGTTCATTGGGTGCTCGCCATCACTGAGTGGAGCAATTAGGGTTAATCCGTGGAATGTGGAAGCTGGGGCCGAGGCAATGAACTTGGCAATCACCATGCCAGAAACTGAGAAGCAGCTGAGGCACGACAAGCACTATAAGTACGTTAGTTCTCATGATGTTACATATTGGGCAAGGTCATTTGATCGGGACTTGCAGAGAGCTTGTAAGGATCATTTCACAAAAAGGTGTTGGGGCATTGGCTTTGGGTTGAGCTTTAGGGTTGTTGCGCTAGGTCCCAACTTTAGGAAGCTGTCAGTAGAGCATTTAGTTTCTGCTTACAGGAAGACGAGCAGTAGGCTGATATTGTTGGATTATGATGGGACGATGATGCCCCAGAGCTCGATCGATAAGACCCCAAGCAAGAAGGTTATTGATGTTCTGAATAGCTTATGCTCTGATGAGAAGAATGTTGTTTTTGTGGTTAGCGGTAGAGGGAAAGATTCATTGAGCAAGTGGTTTGATTCTTGTCTGAAGTTAGGAATCTCTGCTGAGCATGGATACTTCACAAGGTATTTCTTTGCATTTTGAAATCTATCTTTATTCAGTATATTAATTCTGGGAGAAATTTTGAATAACCAAAATTTGGTATGAATTTTGGATCATATAATTAATCATTTTATATTGTATTTATCTGAAAACAAATTTATTAATTTTAAAACTTATCCTTAACCAAATTTTGATTAGGATGTCCTCTTTATTTTCCTTAATTCAGAGTGTTTTAAACAAAAAACGGTAAAAAACGAGGGAGAATCTCATTTGCAATTAAAACCCTAAACTTATATTGTTGTTTGTTTATCAGATTAATTCAGTCTTTAATTCCTTATAACATGAAATCATAGGCTTGATGATCTCATCACAACATCCTATTATGAACATAGGATGAATTAAGTAGAGTCTTACCATTATTAAACACTTAAAATATGCTCAAGAATTCAATTGATCTTGAACTTAGCCATTTTCGTGCTTCTCATATTGCCAATTTTCCCTTCCACTATAAATCAAAAGTTGAATCCAGCTACTTCCGTGCATTGCCAACCAAGGGCATTAATTAATTATCTTACTGTTCATTTTGATTGAATTGCAAGAATTAGTATATATGGACAGAAAATTTAACACGTAATTCATTGCTGATCAATGCTTTATTTTTCTGACTTGTTCTCATTTACTGTAGATGGTGCCGAGATTCACCATGGGAGTCTTGCAACGTGGCTTCTGACTTGGAGTGGAAAAGGATCGCCGAACCAGTGATGAGGCATTACACAGAAGCAACAGATGGCTCCTATATTGAACACAAAGAAACCGCTCTAGTTTGGCACCATCAGGAAGCTGATCCAGACTTTGGTTCCTGCCAAGCAAAAGAACTCCTTGATCACTTGGAGAATGTTCTTGCTAATGAACCTGTAGTTGTTAAGAGAGGCCAACATATTCTGGAAGTAAACCCTCAGGTATATTTATATAATTGAATTTCTCTCCATTTTTTTTTAATTTTATTTATTTTTCACCTCGCTTAAAAAGGTGGTCAGTCTTATTCAGCAAGACAAATATGAATCAAAATAAACGTAAAATAATTAATCATTCTCAGGCCCTACCTATTGTTGTACCAGTGTTTACAATTATTGCCTTTCTTCTGTTCTGAATGACATTTGTTGATTCCTTTCTAACAACCATAAACCTTTGTGGATAAGTTCTGCCCTCTAATTGGCTACCGAATTTCTCTAGGTTCATAATCTAACTTTCATATACAGCTGGCCTCAGCCATTACTATTGACTTGGTTTTCTTAAACCCGCCATTGTTTCTTCATCATTTGTTCTGTAATGTCGCAGGGCATAAGCAAAGGCATAGTTGTGCGGAATCTGATCTCGACCATGTCGAATAGAGGGAAGCCACCGGACTTCGTTCTTTGTATCGGCGACGATCGATCCGATGAAGATATGTTCGAGGCTATCATGGGTTCCCCGACGACCGAGCCTTCTCTTCCCGCAATTTCTGATGTATTTGCCTGCACAGTTGGCAAGAAACCAAGCAAGGCAAAGTACTACCTCGATGACACAGTTGATGTAATCAATTTGCTTCAAGGCATAGCCGCTGCTTCTGCTCAACCAGCTAGAAGACCTCACCTTCAAGTATCATTCGAAGGATCTCTCTAATTCTGGAATAAACAGCTAAAGATTTAAATATTCTTCCTTGCACATAATCTTAAATACCTTCATAGTCAGCTCTGCACATGAAGAATTTCAAAGCCAAAAAAAGCTATGTAAATATCACAGGGCAGCTGTTCTTTTGTTCTTCTTTGTAGCACGCATATTACAGGTACATGAAATCATATCCATTTTATTTGCTTGCATATACTCTCAACACTTGTACTCCTTTGAATATTCTGTAAGAAATATCAATATTTTCCTTTTATCTCTCTATTCTTCTGATATTTTCCTTCAATCCCGCATAGTTGGAATAGTTCCTGCTTCAATTGAAAAAAGATGAGATCATATGTGAATTATTTTTTGTATAAAACGTAGGTATCTTCTGTCATAAAGGCATCATTTGGATAAGATCCAACGTCTTAGTTGGAAGCTTCTTGAATAAACATTCTCAATAATGCAGTTGTGTTCATGAACCGAAAATATATACTATTATGGATTAGTTGGCTAAGATGGATTCCTGTAGCGACATTATTTTTATGCTTTTTCTTATAGAATATGCCATCTTTGATAATGCATATGGCGCAAGTCAAATCTTCTGAATGATAATACAAAGGCGTACAATGGATGGATAAGAGTTATCTTGACTTGGAGACATGCTTGCTCGTCCTTTTTTATTCTATTTTTTTATGTTTCCAATACAAATCAACATTTCGACCGTTTTGTTTGCCTCTCCATAGTTTTGTTTGTTTACATCACCTCCATCATGAGATTCTTTTTTTTCTCTCTCTCTCTATCCTTACAAAAAAAATAATAATAATAAAATAAAACATTCTTAATTTACAAGCACAATAAACAAATTAAATAGATTCTAATTTTATCAATAAGCATTTATTGATAAAATTAGAATCTATTTAATTTATTTATTGCGCTTGTAAATTAAGAATGTTTGTTTAATTTGTAAATAAAGATCACCGTCTTTCACTTCCGTCATCATTTGCTTGCATATACAAAGATTTGGTTCGGCAACTATTCTTCTTCTTCCAAGTTCGAAGCTCCCGCATTATCAAGTTTGAAGCTTCACGCATTTCCGGCAACTATTCATCTTCTTCCAAGTTCGAAGCTTTCAAGAAGAAATAATACCTCAGGTTAGTTCCTTTATTGATAATCAGTGTCTCACCTTCTCTTTTGTAAATGGGGTTTAGGGTTAGGGATTACGGATAAAGTCCGAGTTTAGCTGAAATTTTAATCTTTCGTGAAGAAATAATATTAGAATCGAGGTCGGTATTACTCGGTACAGATTAGTATTGATCGGTACAGCTCGGTACCGAGCGGTATTGGCAGTTATATACACTCGGTACTGCTCGGTATTGGTGATTAATTGTCGGCATAAGGTTAGATAAAAAACATAAAAGATATTATTGATTCAATACCGAGTTAAATCATTTGAAACACTCGATACTGCTCTGTACCGAGTGACATTGACAGATATAAACACTCTGTACTGCTCGGTATCGACGTTTAATGGTCGTTATACGCTTAGATAAAAATATTAAAGATATTATTGATTCAATACCGAGTTTAATCATTCGGTACTGCTCGGTATGTTAATCGGTACAGCTCGGTATTGCTCGGTATTGACAGTTATAAACGCTCGGTACTATAGAAATACTATTTTTCCACATTGGAGACATTCTAATCTTTTAGATTGGAGAATTTAAAAGCTCTAGTTGCCACCTAAAGTTGCTAATGATCACTTTTTGAATTCAGTCTATCTTGGTCTCCATGAAAAGGACCCCCTCCCTTAGAGCATCTAAGACCTTTTGTACACTATCTCACTCATTGCCTTTTAAGTTGTGTTATCTTTATGTTTTGAAGGTAGATTACTATTATTGCTCTTGTTTACTCTCAAATTTTTTTTCTTTTTTTTTTCGTACTCTGTAAACTTCAAGTACTTCATCCATTGCATTTAGGTTGTGCCGCCTTTACCTTTAGGAGGAGGAATGAACCAACTAATTATATGTCCCCTATAATTTTTTGCACAAGTTTATTTTGTAGCACCTCAAAATCTAAAAAAGAAGAATTTTTGCTTTCTTTTTTTTATTATTATCTTTTTGAATCATTCTATACATTTTTTCTGTTAGTTAATAACAAATAATCATTCATTTACAACCAGATTAATTTGATATTTATAGCTGATTAATTTCTTTAAAGGAAATAAATAAACAATAGGAAAAATCTAATTATATTGCTACTGCCAATATTTACATTCTATATATACATATAGTCACTACTGACTATAAAAGAATACATATAAATCAAAGAACTTAAAGCATTCTTAATTTACAAGCGCAATAAACAAATTGAATATTTGATTGCTTATTGATAAAATTAGAATCTATTCAATTTGTTTATTGCGCTTGTAAATTAAGGATGTTTTAGATTTTGTTTTTGTAAGGACCATAATGTCCCCCTCCCTTGGAGCTTATATAGAAATAATATTTTTTCCTCATTGGAGACATTCTAATCTTTTAGATTGGAGAATTTAAAAGCTCTGATTGCCACCTAAAGTTGTTAATGATCACTTTTTGAATTCATTCTATCTTGGTCTCCATGAAAAGGACCCCCTCCCTTAGAACATCTAAGACCTTTTGTACACTATCTCACTCATTGCCTTTTAAGTTGTGTTATCTCTATGTTTTGAAGGTAGATTAATATGATTGCTCTTCTTTACTCTCTTTTTTTATTATTTTTATTTATTTATTTATTTATTTTACTCTATAAACTTCAAGTACTTCATCCATCGCATTTAGGTTGTGCCACCTTTATCTTTAGGAGGAATGAACCAATCAATTATATGTCCCCTACAATTTCTTTGCACAAGTTTATTTTGTAGCACCTCAAAATCTAAAAAAAGAATAATTTTTTTATTTTTTTTTTTATCTATTCGAATCATTCTACACATTTTTTTCTTTCAGTTAGTAACAAATAATCATTTATTTACAACCAGATCAATTTGGCATTTATAGCTTATTAATTACATTAAAGGAAATAAATAAACAATAAAGAAAATACATAAATAATAGGGAAAACATAATTATATTGCTAGTGTCAATATTTACATTATGCTATAAGCTCTAAAATTAAAAAAGAAAAAAACATATATAATAGTCACTACCGACTATAAAAGAATGCATATAAGTCAGAGAACTTAAAACAAAATCAAAATAATCATCATTATCTAGCCTTAATTTGTAGGCTCCTTATATTTATTTGAAATCATGTAAAATCACATAATGAGTTTGCGAAGCACAGTAAATAATCAAAACTTACGACTGCCTTCAATGCAAGCCAATAGATTCAATATGTTTGATATAATTCAAATCAATATCAATCAATATTATCTCACTAAGCAAAAGACATCTATTAATCTATAAAAAAATTAGTAAACAGTTTATAAATCTATAACAGGTGTTGTAGTAAAACAAACATCAATTATTAATCAGGTATATTCATGTTGATGATTTTATTATATATATTATATCAATCATAATGTCATATATAATTGTCTATCAGTATGTTATATCAATCAGTTCAATGCACTATCATATAAATATAATCATGGATACAATTAGAAAGAATAAGATAGAACATCCGAGTTTAATGTGGTATTTTTATCATTCTATCTGTTATTTGTCATATCTATTCATCTGTCAAATTTATCTTATCTTTTATTTATTTTTATTAATCATTTATTTTCATAAGTAATTTTCAATGATTATTTAAGAGTTGTCACTCTCTATCCGTCAGCGTAATTCGGTCAATCGATTACATGCTACAATAAATATCACATCACCAACCTTTTATTTTAAAAAAAAGCAATTGGCCCACCCTCCTGCATAAGACATTATATTTTAATGTTTAACAGCCAGTCTTCTTTACTTACATGTGAATGTTGTATTTTTTCTGTATAATGGAATTCAATATTATGTATGGAATGCAGTAGCTTATAAAATACAGAAATCTATAAAATTTGTTTATTATACATTTACTTCATAAAATCATTGCTTCTAATTTACGTGGTGAAAATTTAATATGTTCTGATCAAAATACTCATATTGACAACATCTATCACAGAATAAAAGTTATGTAGTAAAAATTTGCTAAATTGCAAGATATCATAACTTTTGCGAGTTTTGACTAAATTAAAATTCATGAAACACAAAATACTCAAAATCGAAATAAGAGGTAAAGTAATAGTAGCTTACAACGAGACAAGTAAATTTCACAAATGGATGGACCGGCAAATTGGCTCTATGACTCTCAAACTTAAGTTTTATTTTCCTCTTCCTCTCTTTTCTCTCTTATTTCTTATTTTTACTATGAAGAAAACAATTTACAAATTGGACTTATAATGACTCCTTAAAAAAATATTTAACTCGTTCAAAATATAGATTATTACTTATTTTTCACCTTCTGGTCATACCATCTTAATTAACCTTTAAAAGAAGGACAAACTCAACCTTCCTAAATAGCCTCCACAACAATCTTGCACCTTTATATCTCTTATCTTTAGGTAATGTTGTATTCACATCTAGAAGGATCATCAGCCTAGCTATTTGTATTGCCCACCATGAACTTATTGCTTCACTCACCACCCTTGGTTATGCCATGTCCTCTTCTTTGAGAATAATTGATCATATTAAATGGAATTCATGTTTAGTTCCATTGGATCCAATCGGGTTCAATTTTGGGCTAGTTTGAGTTCAATGGCCAATTAGGCTAGTCTAAGGATTTAGTTGGTTCCAATTAGCTAGGATTATGTCCTAGGCATCCAATTCAAGTTTGTGTTTAATCAATTAAGGTGAATTGAGTAAATGAGTCGATTTGGTCTCATCGGCTAATTAGGATGCCACTAATCAATTATGCCCAATGTAGTCATTGTTAACCTATCGGGACTCGGTGGAAGGGCTAATTAGGGTCAATTTGGTTAAATTAGGGGTCAAGTCTAATTAACTTAGGCTAATCCAAAGATGAATTTGGCTCAATTTGATTAAAATTAACTTATTAAAACCCAATAGAATTGTTGACTAAAGTTAATTTGGATAATTCAAAAGTTTAGGTCCTTAATCAGTCATATTGGGTTCACTAGAGTTTGAGTTTGATACAGGTTAATTAAATGGTCAATTTGACTTGATTTGAATATGGTTGGCATGTAGGCGCTATGAGAGGTTTGGTTAGTCAATTGGGCCAATTGGCTCAAAATAACCCATTATGACAAGCGGTTGAGTGGGATTGATTATTAGTCAAACTTTGAGGCCATGATTGAAATTGATTGATACAATGATCAATTTACTTTGAAAGAAATATGATTGATGTATTGCAGTAGATATTTAATAGATTGAAATCCTAATTGACCCATCGAGTTAGAATAGGGTCAAGTGTTGACTATTATAAAAAATAGGCAAATTTATATATTTGATTAGATAATTCCCTATTGATATATAGGGATAATTAGACTATAGTGAATTTTTGCCCTTTTTTTAGCTTCGTATGGTTATATTAGGCTTGACTAAGCTAGCTAACATTATAACATGGGGATGATCATATACTAAAATTGAGTTACCATATGATAATATATATGAATGACTTTAACCTAGTCACTCATGCTACAATTTGGGATCTAATGCCTTATATCAACCTTAATCGAATGGCATTGTCAAATTGACCATACGTATAACATAGCTCGACTTTTTCTCTCATGCATAGAGCTCTCTACTAGGGTTTCTCCCTCCGGCGTCTCTTCTACGTGACGTGCCTTCTCGGTGTCGTCGTCTTGTGGTAAGTGGCTTTATCCCTTCATTTTTCACATTTTATTTGTTCTTCGATGGTCATATGCTTGCTGACGTGATTCGTCTACCTCTGGCTGTTCTACGGTCGGAATGGTGGTAAATCGCATGCTCGATCATAGTTTCTTATATGGTAAGCTTTCTTCATATTCCTTTCTTGAGTCCCTTTATAATATTTCTTCTTATGTGGTGTTTCCCGAGCTAAAAGCCTCTTGTATCGGGACTTGCATTCTCTATGGATTTTGGAGGAGGAGGTCCTCGCCTTAGCGGCGCCGTTTGAGTTTTCGCTGATTGGTTTCTTTCCTAACTGTCGGCCCACTATAGATGCATGCCATTTGAAAATTCTTTTTCAACTTAAAGCTAAATTGTTCCTTCTTTGTTACTTTATTAAGCCCTAAGCATGGGTTGATTAAGTTGAACAAGGATTTAGATTATTGTCTCTCTCATCGATCTTATTTCTTGAACAATTCCTTTATGAAACTTACTAAATGGTCTCCCTTTTTGTACGTCAATATGGAATCTCCTGTGATTCCAATTTGGATTTCTTTCCCTAATTTGCGCCCTCATTTTTTTCTCCATGTATCCTTCATGGTTTGGTGTCTTTGTTTGGGAAACTGTTAAAGACGAACAATGCCACCACAGTTGGTTGGCGCCCTTCTGTTGCATGAGTTCTTGTCGAATTAGACGTCACTAAATCCTATCTTGATCGTGTTTGAATCAGTCCTGATAAATTTGGGTATGTTCAAATTGTGGAAATGGAGTTTCCTCAATTTTGTGATCATTGTAAGTTGCTTGGCCATTCCGATTTGGATTGTCCTATGTTGCATTTTAAGCATGCTGTGAGTTCTATGAATGGCCCCAATGCTATTGTGGCTTCATTGGATGATGATATTCGTCTTTCTAACATGTCCTTCTTTCAATTTTATTCAATTTAACATTATCACCCCCCCCCCCCCCAACCGTCCCCCCCCCCCCCCCCCACACACACACACACACCCCATCTCATGTTTCTAATGTTGGTGTTTGTGCGGGGGCTGATTTTGCACCTATTGTTGGTGATTTGCTGCTTTTGCCTTCTGAAATGGATAGGGAGGCTGGAAATGTTATGGATGTAGCCACTTCGATTGAACCTGTTTGGCCTTTAAATAAGGGTGTTAATATTTGTTTGGTTAACGTAACTCTATAGCTAGCCCCATTGCATCCCCTAGTGTTGTTGGGGATTCTTGTAGTTTTTTTGTTACTTTGTAATATGTGGAAAATGAGGTTGTGAGACCCTTGGATACTTTGATTTTTGCTATTCATGTTGGCTATCTAGGTGTTGTTAATGGTTTGGCTGATCCGATTATTGACATGAATGTAGAACCTCATAAAAATGCTCCCATTTTTTCTAATGATAATTCACCTAGTGCTTTGGGGCTGAATGGTTATGTGTCGTTTGTGTATGTTCCTATTGTGCTTATTTCTTTTGATGATTTGAATGCCCAATTGGCATCCAATTTGATGGACAATTTGGTTGTACTTTACTGGATTTTACGAATTTTTTGAGGATTCTCTCCCCAATACTATTAAAGGTTTGGCTAGGCTTGATCGGTTGGGCCTTCCCTACATTCGTTCTAATTAATTTTACGCTTCCCTACTAGGTGGATTGTTGGTTCTTTCTTGTTTTGGTGTTATTGGGGCCTGTCTTTTTGGTGCTCCTTTGATTTTCTTCTGGTATCCTTTTCTGAATTTTACTTATGCTCTTTGGACTGGTTTCTAGGTCTTTCATTTGTTGGTTATGCTTTTTTTTTGGTGATGTGTGGAGGAGGAATAACAATGATTGGAACTTATATTATATTGAGTTAACCCCTTATTATTACTCTCTTGTCTCTAGATCCCTTATGGGAGGTGTGGCTAGTATTTTTTCTTACCCGACTTTTGTGTATCATTTTGGTTTCTCTATCAGTATAGAGCTGGGAGGCTTTTCTTTGGGTTTGATGCTTTCTCTTTTCCGGGCGTTTAGTTGGGGTTGTGGGTATCATGCTTTAACC
Source organism: Dendrobium catenatum (assembly GCF_001605985.2). Classification (NCBI taxonomy): domain Eukaryota; kingdom Viridiplantae; phylum Streptophyta; class Magnoliopsida; order Asparagales; family Orchidaceae; genus Dendrobium; species Dendrobium catenatum. The sequence continues at coordinate 8,240,283 of NW_021318618.1, read as the reverse complement.
TCTCATCTTGTCTGCTTGTTTGCTGATTCTCTGGGCTGCATTTGGGTTGTGGATCCAGGGATTAGATTGAAGTGGAATCTGGGGTTACATCATGATGTTGTTGTTATTTATCACCTGAGTTGTTCTCATATTAATGAGAACATTTTTCTGGCTTTCCCATGCCCTGTTGCTAAGGCATTGAATTATGGTTTACTATATTACAGCTTTTGGTTCCTCTGATGTTTGGCTATCCCGTAAGATATTTTTGTTGATCCTTTTAGTCCTGGTTTGAACTTTTATTTCTCTATTTTGACTAGACTGCTCTTCTGTGTTGTGAACTAGGTTTGCTTTGATTTTGCTATCATTTCTGGTAGGATTATGAGTGTTATTGTTCATGCTTTATCCTTTTATCTTGGCTACCAATTTTCTATTTACCTAGGCTATTGTTGGCTCTCAGTTAATAGGTATTTTTGTATCTGGGAGATGTGTTATTCAGTTCCCATTTCTAGTGTTATTGACTATGCTATTCTGACTACTTTGACGGGTATCCACTATCTCTGCAATCTGAAAGTTTTGTGCTCTATTTTTTTGGTCCCTATTGCTGTTATCAATGCCTAATTCTCTGCCCGAATGGCTTTACTTTTCTGCATCTTTACCATATGTTAGATGGCTGCAATCGTAAATCCTTGTCTTAACTCCTGAAATGGCATCTAACATTTTGGTTTCTAATTGAAAGTACTCTGAGGGGTGTCCAGTTCATTTTCAGGGAAGTATCTGCTTTGCTTTTTTTAATATTTGGAACTTTTATTGTTTTTATTCAATTACTCATTATCCTACATATTATTTGCCATATTTTTGTATGTTTTGCAGTTTGACATTCATGCAGGTTAAAGGTATCGAGATTTTGGAATTTTGCTGGTTTTTTACAGGAAGACGGTGCCGAGTGTACTTTCTTTTTCTTCCTTTTTGGGGCCTTGTTTTTGGCAGCCCTAGAATGTTATTAGGGTTTTTTTTACTCGGTAGAAGAGGGAACCATTGGCTCATAGGTTTTATTTTAAATTTTTTTGTAGCTCTTTTGAGCAGTAGCGAGTTGAAGGTTCTCTGTAATGACCTTGTAATTTCCTTTCGTATTAACGCATAGGCCCCTCTGTGGGTTTCTCCTAAAAAAAAAGTGTGTGAAACATAATGATTGGTTGGATGGTTCTTTTTCACCGCAATGTGGGGATGTGGGGATGTTGGGATGACTTGTTTGACCCTAAGGATGATTTTCATGAAGTGTATAATTTGAATTTGAGTCGTATTGTCTAGAAAGTGTTTAGTGGTGGCAAGTGACGTAGGTTAAAATCTAAAAAGAAGTAAATTGTTGTTGTCGTCTCTGTCTTTGGGCATCTTCTTTATTGGGTCTCTTCTTTTGGTGTTTGTGGTTTCTCCGTTTTTGGGTCCTATTGTCTGGTTGGTTTGTTAGTTCTCTCTAAGAGGTTAGGGAGTTTCTTATTTTGTGGTGGGTTTGGTTTTTGGTGTTTAGTCTGGTCTTTTGTTTGTTATTCTAGCTATTTCCTTTTGGTCTCCTATTTGATTTTTTTGCAGGTGTTTCCTCCTGATTGTTATGGCTTCTCCTCTAGCGGTTGCTGGTTGCAGCCTCTTTATCTGGTTGTGATGTTTAGGCTTATTTTGTTTGTCTTTTTTTTCTTTTTACTTAGTTAATTGTAATATGTAGAACCACTGGCTCATAGGTTTTATTTTGAATACTATATTTTTAGATATCTAGTGGTTTTTTAATGACATATAATTATTGTTTTTAATTAACACATAAGCCCCTAGTGGGTTTTATCCAAAAAAAAATCATTCATATTGACCAAGAGATTAGTGCATTAGAGTTCTAAATCCATTCAAGTGTATATAACCTAGACTGAGAATGGCTAACTCAATCAAGTCAGTGTTAAGCAACTTGAGCTAAGTAAACCTCATTATCAAGTGACATTTTAGATTTTCAAAAATTAATGCCAAAAGCCACAGCCAAGGACTTCCTATATCTTCTTGCTATCCATTTATAAGTTGTAATGTTTGTATCTCCAAGAGGAGTATGGACCTAGCTATCTTTAGTAACCTTCATGACCTTATTTCACTTCCTCGCATATTACATTCAAGTCTATTGGTCTTGAAAAGTGTTAATTAATTGATCTTTGAATAGGGTTTATTCTTTTTTAGGATGAAATTTTAAGTCATGATAAAGCACTACCAAAAATTTCACCCACTTAAGATGAATTTATTTTCTTGGATTGAAGGATTCTTATGGTTTCAAGATGTTACAATTAATTACCTCTCTTATGAAAGAGGAAATTTTCAATTAGGGCTAGTAGTACATACAATCACATAAATTGATTATATGGTGACTCTTTTAGAATAATAGAATAGTGATCCACTCCTATGCTTAAATCGATTTAGTGGGAACTATTGAATCACATGATCAAGATTTTATAGTTCTATTTTCCCTAGTGATCATGCACCCTAATCTCTCTGGTTAGTTAAAGTAGTCAACTTAACCTAACTCAAAGATTGTTATCAAAACAATGGGTTGTTCCATTTAAGGGAAAATCATAGACCATGGCAGAAGCTTGTTCAATGGCTACTTTCAAATTGTTTTAGTTTGATGGAGATTTTATTCCATATAGTTGCATTAAGCAAATCTAGAAGCTTGAATGAATTGAATCAGGGGACTATAAAGACCATCTTAAGTTATGATCATGACATTCATGTGCCACTATATCACACCTTTATATTGTATCATCACCATCTTAAATGGAGATGCAAATTCATTCTTCTATAATGTCATCCATGACCTTCCTGCACCACTTGCCATCACCTTCAGGATACATTATCTTTACTTCTAAAAGGAGGATCATTCAAATTGACATCAATCACCTGAACTTCCTTTTTGGTTTGCCTTGCCTACCACCTCTAGGTCATGCCACCTTTGCCTCTAGAAGATGAATGATCTTGTCAATTATGAATGAACTCTATTACCTTCTATTGCATCATTATCGCTTTCAATTCATGTCACCTCTATCTCTTGAAAGAGGACCTTCATGCTACACTTAGTCACCTTCACAAATTTCTTGTGTCATTATGCATATTACCTCCAAATTGTGTCACCATTATCTCTAGGAGGAGACCATACCAGTCATCTTCAATAGCAACCCTAACCTTTTAATGTCGCCTCATCTAGCACCTTAAGTCCATGCCATCCTCCCTCTAAAAAGAGGATTAATATAGCTAACTCCATCTACCTCCCTTGCTTTCATGTGTTGCCACCACTAAATACGTACCCTTACAATAGCTTGCTTCAACTACTTTGTATACATGCTTTCTTCAATTCATGAAATCCAAAAAGGCTCTTCATAAATCATATATGTTACCATTAAATTTTTTTTGCCAACTAAACTAGGACCTATAATTGTTTCCCTTTCTAAATTTTTTACTATTAAATTACATATGCTTCTCCCTTTATTTATTCTTGTGGGTCATCATCCATGGCCAGGACAACCTAATTCTCTCTCAACCAATATAAATTCTTGCATGCAATAATAAAAAAATATATTATGATAGATAGTGATTCTTATCAATAAAAAGATTGTCTTAGAGAATAAATATAATGCAACATCCTTCCACCAAAAAAAAAAAAAAACTTAGATCTTTTATCAAATTTAATCTTGAATATGCCCATTAAAGACACATGCAAAATAAAAGCTTTCTAAGAGGTCAGTGGATAAGAGAGAACTTGTAGAACATACAAAATTAAATCAGTCATAATTTGGTATGGAATATAGAGCCACACAATTTGAAAGTTTGGTAAACAAGTCATCAAAAGTTGGTACAAGCAAAATAGGTGTAGCAATTTCCATGCACTTTCCTATTGAAAAAAAAAATTATTCCTTGAATTAAACTTTGTTTAGTCTATAAGATGCACATAAAATGTTACCAAGAAGTAACATACAAATTTTATTTTTATATAATTAATGAAGCACATGCCTATTTATGTTATTTTACAAGCATGATGCGTTTTGACATCAATTCTTCTCACTTTTGGCATTTTTCTAAGCTACAAGAGAAGTTTAAGTTCTCTAACTCACAATGAAAAGTAAGCGTGGTTAAAAGGGGCTTTATATTAAATGATAGAGTATATGTTATGGCATGTGATTTAGGTTTCATTTGGGACAGGTTTCTTACTATTTTTTTAAACATTTTTTAACGCAAAAAATTTTTATTCAAGAAATTTTTGTACTAAAACCCGTTTTAGAAAGCAGTAAGAAAGTTGTCCCAAACAAAGACTTAGGCTTTGTTTAGGACGGCTTTTTTATTGGTTCTTAAAGCAGTTTTTTAGAACAAAAATTATTTTTTTTTTACAGAAAAACTGCTTTAAGGAGCAGTAAAAAAGTAGTCACAAATAAAGCATTAATTTGATATTACTATTTATCCATTAATATTATTTAAAATTATATGATATTTATAAAATGATATATTTAGGTATATTGAATGTATTTTACATATATATACAATGGCATTGATTTTGATGTCATTGAAATCATTAATTATTTGTTTTAGTTGAAGAAGAAGTTAGATAAATCAAAATTATAATAAACTTTAAGTGAAAGGAGACCGTTAGTTCAAAGCTAAGGTGGGAGTTTGAATGTTTGAAAACTGTAGAAAACTTTATGAAATTTTTCATGATGGTGATGAATAGTATGTTGGCATCATATAAATATAATAATTTTACATATGGTTATGAAATTATCTAGTTATTATATGTATGATTCATGGTGTATTAATATGCATGATTAATTGATATTACAATCAAATTATTGGAAGTAAAAAACATTTTATCTTCATGTAAGAGTAATTTAGATTTATAAAAACTTACCTTCATAGGATATTAAGCCATTTAGATGTCTTTAATACATATTTAAAATTTTTAAGTCTTACTAGAAAACCAATAAAAATATATTGCACTATTGTAAGAGCATAATAGCCTTACTTCTTGATTAATACTTGGTATTTTTAAACAAACAAAGAGGGTGGGTGTACCTTTTCGGACTTATATATTGCGGGGTTTTACGTGGAATAAAAAAATGTGCCTTTGATTAAGTATTTTGAGAATTTTTTTGAGATCATGTACCTTCTGAAGCTTATGCTTTCTGAGGTTTTTTTAAAGATCATAGACCTACTTAGGCTTATATCTTCTAAGATATTTGAAGAAATGATATTGAGACTTACGTCTTATGAGATTTTTGGAGAATTTATACCTTTGAAGATATTGTGATGAACATGCCTTATAAGATTTTTGCCTTTTGAGATTTTTTTATGAACATATATGTACCTTATAAAGCTTATTTGTAATGGCATGCATCAGCATTATGAATAATGTTAAGTGATGAGATCGACGAGAACCAGCCTTGTATGATGGAGTGCAGCAAAGCTTATAGGCTTTAATGACATGCATTGACCTCACATGCAATATCATACATTAACATTATTGGTGATGATATTAAATAAAATTGGTGGACGTCAACATTATTGTCAATATAATTCATCAGCTTTATAGGCAATAGCATGTGTTGGCATTGTTAGTATTGAAGTCGATGTGAAGCAATAGTCATGCAATGGTGTCAGGAGACTATTGTCAAGTAAAAATAAATAAATAATCAAAATAATTAAAAAAAGGAGAATGTTGTCAAGTGATAATAGTTATGACATTGTAGTTGGGTAACAATGATTTGGAGATTATAGTTAAGTGATGATGGTCAAGAGATCACAGTCAGGTGACGATAATTAGATGATGATAATCAGGCAATTAACGAAAGATTGGTGATGATAGTCGAACAAACATGATGGCCAAAGATGGTGATTGTTGGCAGTGGTTGTCACGAAAACTCTAGAGTTTTTCAATTCTCCAAACTCTCTCCAAGTTCAAGTTTAGCTCTAAGTTCTATGTCATAATATTTGCTAAAGTCTAGGTCCACGTCATGTGGAGAAAGATGATTTATTTATATGTTATAAGGTGAAAATTTGGTAAATTTTGTCAAAATGCTAAAAAAACATTCTAATTACCCGTGCTGTTTATTTTGATTATAGACTATTTTTATAGTATTTAAGTAATTTAATGACTTCAAGATTGAGTGATCTTAAGTTCATTAGATTTCTCTAGTCTAAACTCTCCTTGTAACAATAAGCATGTGAAAATCATAGAACATTTGATTTTTCAATTTATATTCCAATATTTCTAATAATACTTCAAGTTATTGATTTGGACTCAATTTAATTACTTTTGGTTCATTGGATTCATCTTGTTAAGACATTCAGTTTAACTATAAGTTTGCTAAAATCAATGTTTGGATCCTCCTAAATTTATTTTTGAAAAGGATTTAATTCAAATATGATCTAGAAATTTTTGCTCAATCATGTTTAATTTTCATAAATATATGTATGGTACAATATATTGCACAAATCAAATAAACATAAAATATAGATAATCTTATTTGTATAATAATAAATTTTGTTCAATTATAAAAGAAATAAAAAATGAATACTAAAAGTAAATGCAATCTAAAGAAATTAATTGTTGAAGGCATATTTCATTTGGTCTTTTAAAATTAAAAGCATATTAGTCTTTGATCCTTTCACGAATTATTCATTTCTATCATCATCATAAGCATTGAAATCCTTTATTTATTTATTCTAATCAAATATGCTCATAATGTGTGTAACAAGTGTCGAATGTGTGTCAGACAAATGCCTCAAAAAATTATTGAAGTTATTTATTACCAAATAAATATTAGAACATATATTTAATATTTAAAGTAGAAATATATAGTATTTATTAGTGTAATATATTCTCATTTATTATTTTTCCATTAATGTTCTATTATCTAGCTTGCCTTTATATAGGCATTTTTAATTTGACTTAGCACACAATTCAACCAATATATAAATTTTTATGATTTCTAACAATGTCTTGCCTTATATCTTTATGCATCAAATTTTTCATATTTTGATATTGTAATGCATCTATCTACTATACATGTCATATTGAAGTGCCAAAACTAAAAAATTATATTAATTAGCTTTCATGACATTAATCTCACACATGAGATTGTAGGGGTGAAATTAGCCTCTCTTTTGAGGGTGGGAAAAACAGGAGTGGAGGTGAAATAGAAAAGAGCTCTTTTACTTAGAATTTTTGACAAATATATTTATTGAAGAGTGCAAAATAGTCAAATATATATTATATTATGTGAAAAAAATGACAAGATGGGCAATTGTCCATCCTGAGCACTACGTAAGTCTGCCCTGCACGAGAGCTAACATATGTGATAAGAAGAGCTCTCCTAATTAGATCATATTTCTCCACATAATAGCACAAGACATTTGCTTGCAAAGATGGGAAAGAATATTGATAGTGTTAGGTTGGAAGATGTAATTAGAGATATCTATGATAGGAACGCCTAACATCCACATTAGTATAGGAGATGCCACCTTGGCGGGAAACTGAGACGCAGTCTTCCACGTGACATTCGATATGTAACACATGTGTCTTGTTGTAAAAGTGTTCTTCTGCTCTGCCACTCCGCTTGGGCTTCTCCCGGCAACTTTGCCACTATTGCCGTCTTTGCTGGCTTCAGGAAAGTTCTCATTTTCTTCCTTATTTTTGGTTTGGTTTATTTTGACTCGGTGTGGATCCTTTTTGTTGGTCTGATATGTGTTTTTTTTTTTTTTTTTTTTTTTTTTTTTTTTTTTTTTTTTTTTTTTTTTTGTACTACTCTATTTGGTGGGCTTTTGTTTGCCTCTGCGGTCGTTGGTTGTTAGTAGGTTTTGGCTTTCGGTTGGATTGGTAGCAAGGCTATGAGGTTTGGATAACTGGATTTGTTTGCATCTACTTGGAAGGTTTCATTTATCAAGGTCGGACTATGATGAGGCAGGTTTCCTACATGCCCCCTTGGATGGCCTTGCTTGTCTTGGCAACCTTGGTGGTTATTTCTTTTGTGCGGTTAATGGTGGCTTCTGGTTGGCATTTGGGGCTTCTTGATGTTGTATTCTTTTCCTCCAATGGATGGTCCAAGTATGACAATTGGGTGGTGATACTGAGTCTGATTGGTTTCAAACCCTTCTTGTTTTCTTCCATTTTGGATTATTTTTCATTTTCTGATTGCATTACAATCTGCAGATTACTGTGGTATTTTAAGCTTTGTGATTTCGTGTTTTGACCTTGATGGCCTATGTTTGTACAACTCTTTTCATTTATGGAATAAAGTTTGTGTTTAAACAAAAAAAGAAGAAGAATTTCTCTTGTCATTTTCACTAGTTTTTAATTCTGTAAGTCCTCTCACATCCTAAAATCAATAATTAGTTTTGCGGGCATCTTTTTTTTTTGGGACATTTAGGCCATTTAAGGCAAACTCACACACACGACGCATACACATAGACTCGAACCTTAGACCTCTTAGTTGGAAGCCTTAGCTCTCAACCAATAGGCCAAGGAGAGTTGTGTTTTTGCGGCCATCTTATCATTAACACAAATATTTATCATTTCGACCCTTTAATAAAAGAAAATTTACATTATGCCATATTCAACTTTATGTAATTATTAACTTTTTATCATCTATAATCAATCTAATTCATAAAATAATAATTACATAGATATAAAAATAAATATATCACATCATATAATATAATGTTAGAAGAATATAGTTAGCATATAGGCGCAGATACATTTGACTTTGAAATAAGACATATGTGATGGAAAATGGAGCATTAACCTACTTTGACGAACAAGACACGTGTATGACAGATTGAATGCCACGTGGGAGGCTGCGTCCCGGTTTCCCGCCAGGGTGGCATCTCCTACTAATGTGGACGTTAGGCGTTCCTATCATAGATATGGCTAATTACGTCTTCCAACCTAACTCTATCAATATTCTTTCCCATCTTTGCAAGCAAAAGTCTCGTGCTATTATGTAGACAAATATGAGCTAATTAATGGAGCTCTCGTTGATTTTTTTATTTTTTTTTTTGGAAGAGCATATAGAGCATATGACTCATATTATTATTATTATTATTATTATTATTGAATTTAATATGGCAAATATAATATAAGTTAAAAAATTAAATATAAAAGAATTTATTGCTTTTTTTGTTGATATTTTGTTCAAGGGTGGACCTAAGAACTCGGGGTGGGCAAATTGCCTGCCCACCACAGACCAACTCATATTCGATTCCCCTCTCAAGCGGTGCGGCTCTTTAAGTTGGGAGAAAATAAGTGTGTGGTCCGGCATCTGTGGGGATTGTTGCCGCTTGGCCCGCCGAGAGATTAAGTACTCCACCAAGCATCTCCTCTAGGGGTGGCAGCGGATAGATACCCCAGTTCCCAAAAATAAAAATGATTTACAATTGAGTGTACATATATGTTCTATATTTTCTTTAATATACAAATTTGTCTCATATTATGTATATACTATATATTCATATCAGTACATCTTAAAGATATAACATAAACCAAAAAATCAACATAGTATTTGCAATAAGTTTATTTGTAGGGTCTAAGGAAATAGTTAAAATATATGTTTTATTTGATAAAAAAAAAAAAAGCTTAAAATCTATCATTTTCTTGTGCATCATGTCATCATCATGAATACGAAAAATTATTACGTGCAAACTCGGAACTTATCCGGATGCCAATCAGGAGTCGCCATGTCACCCAATGCACAATGCATTGCGTGACGTGATGCCTCCTGATTGGCCTCCTAATACGTTTGGCATCCACACGTAATAATCTCTTCATGAATACATATAATTATACTTCATAAAACTCTTAATATTTTAATTATTTTGCATTGCACAGCCTAGTACAATCATGTCAAACAAAGCTAGAGCCAAAAATATAAAAATAAAGGAAAATATTATCACTTGGATAAGTCCATTGACAAGCCTGATCATAATGGGTATATTATATGGATGAATTAATGGCAAAACGTACTAAGTTTGGTGTTGAATTAGCTGCCTTCTCTTTCATTTTAGGTTGCTGTCCATTTCACAGTACAGTTAGCTCGTGCCTTTGGTTGGCTTTGGCCTTTTTAACTTCAGAACTAACACCACCAGCTAACTATCTTCTTCTTCTTATTAATTTTCCACACAGATGAGATTATAAAGAGAGAGAAGAAACGTGGAGAAATTAGACTCTCTCTCTCTCTCTCTCGCTCGCTCTTTCTTTTTCTTCTATCTTTTCTTTTGTTTCATCTATCTTTTCATTAGTCTTCAAAATCTTAAAGATCTTATTCGCTGGAGAGAAGAGTTTTGGATTGAATGATAGGAGAGACGTGGAAGATCTTACCATCCTGCGAATTTTATGTGGATTACAATTGAGAAAAATTGGGATAAAATATTATAAATTATTAAAATTTGAATAAAATAATAGGCCAATTAATTAATTTTATATATTATTAAAACAAATTGCATGCATTTGATTGATTTTTTATTTAAATTAATTTTTGTTTTTACTTAGGTATTGTTTATGACAATTTTTTACTACTATTTTTTTGCTATTTTCAAGATATTTTTATAATAAAAAGCTGTTTTAGAAAACAGTAAGAAAGCTATCCCAAATAAAATCTTAATTTATATTTGAGATTTAATCAGATTGGAATAAATCAAAGGGAAGTAATTAAGACTAATTAATAAGATATTATATTTTTAAATGTTGGTCAACTAATTAATATTATGGTTTGATTAATGGTGCAATGAAATTGTAGATCTTAGTTTTAGGTATTAGGTTCACTTGTCATTCATCTTAAGGTTTCTTTTAGGCTTTAATTTATTAGATTCCTTAGGTAGGGATTAGGGTTTAGGTAAAGCATTATCTTTAATGATAAATACTTTAGAACAAAATTTTCAAATCAAATCATGTTAAATGGGTAAAATTTTATAAAATCTTACTGGTTAAATCACATAAATGTTTATAAATAAAAAAAAATTTAGGTATTAGATATGTAATTATATAAGAATTCAGTGGCATGTTTGTAAATTTTCCCTTTGCATGGTTAAAAATATAAGTATGATGAAACATTGAAGATATATTTACAAGATAGATAGAAAATTTCACTTTATTTTTATTTATATTTGATAGTAGAAATATTAAACAATTGAATAAGACATTAAATTCTAAATTTATTTTAAATTTTAATATTTGATAGTCGCTATTACTAAATTAGGCTTTCACAACACTTTTTTTTTACTTACTGCAGTGGTTTAAACACCTGCTAAATTATTTGCATCGATTTAAAAACCGTTGTAAAACCGCTATATATGCGTTCGCTGAAAAGATTTTCCCAGTTGTTTCATGAGTGCTGCTCCAGTAAAGCTAATACTAATGGGTTGTGAAAAAACATAAATTTTTAAGAGGTTTTAGCGCTAGGGTAAACACGCTACCTATACCTGATCTCTACAATGTTTAAAAATCACTGCTATGAACTCTTGCAGAAACGTCGGATTTTTTATAGTGAATGAAATATTAAAAAATAACAAAATGAATACATTTTGAAAACTAATTATTTGTCAATTTTAATAAAAAAAATTGTGAATATATTTAGTATTGATAATAAAATTATTATTTTTTAATTATTAACATCCTTTAGAATTAATCAGGATCAATTACAGCTCAAAGTCAATAAGAAATAAATAAATAAATTTCATATTTTGGACCATGAATAAATGTTAAATGCAGATTTTATTGGCCAAAATTTATTATAAATTAGAAAAAATTTAAAGCGTTATCATGATCAACCAAGATTCACCTAATATCTAACCAAGCCATAACTTAGTTAAACCTTTTTTTCTCAATAAAAAAATATTTTATTAATCAAATATTTAAATTAGGTCATATTTTTTAATGATCAACATAGATAATGACATAGAGTAAGCATTGACCCACCGACCAATAAGTCCAATTAACTATTTTTTAATATAAAAAATAATTAATTTATTTATTTTTTAATTAAGCATTGATTGTCACAGATGAAGACAAATTAGATTATGTACTTATAAATAATTATTCAGCTAATGATCGGGTTATGACTGTCATTATAAATAATTAAAATAACCTAAATTTTAATTAATTAATACATGTTATAATCATCGTAGTATAATAAATAAAATATCAAAACAAAATCAAATTTTTTTATTAATTTTGCTAAAAATGAAGGTTTGCTAATTTGGAAGTTAGCAGAAGTCCAATCTCACAAATAAGGATAAGTGTTGATGTTTATATAATTATTTTTATTGAAGATATTGACTATAAAAATTAAAAAAATAAAGAACTTTATCATTATAAAAATATGAATAAATAAAATATAAAAATTATTTTTCTTTTATGTGGATGCTAATTTGAGCTTGGGCGGCTTGGTCTACTTATCCATATGACTATAATTAGTATAATAAATTAAAAATAAGATGTGTTCATATTTTTTATAATGTCAATGTCATTTACTTTTTATTTATTATACTAATTCTAGTTATATGGATAAGTAAACCAAGCCGCCCATGCTCAAACTAGCATGAAAATTTAAAAAAAAAAATTTATATTATATTTATTCATATTTTTTATAATGATAAATTCTTTGTTTTATTAATTTTTATAGTCAATATCTTCAATAAAAATAATTATCATAATATTTTCACCTATTAATGAATACTGGAAGTAGTCGTCAATTTTCCCAAAAAAACTTACTCATATGACTCATAATTTTGAATAGAATTAAATGATTTGGATTAAAAAAGAAAAATATATATTTTTTTATTTTATTTTATTTTATTGAGAAAATTTATTGAATTGATTAAGAAAGGAAATTTTTTAAATTAAATTGTTATTTAGATGAGATTTTGTTTTTTTGCTTCATTTATTAGTTTTTCGGGACTATTAACACATGCAACCAATAAATAGTAGACTTATAATATTTATATATTTTATTTCATATATAATAGGTTAATAGAAACAACAAAAAATGCTAAAAGAAAATTTTGTTTGTGAAGCATATAGTTAACTTTCATGAAGTTGCTCAGAAGGTTAGCACTTTCATATCGTATTCTTCCTAGTTATCAGGAAGAGAAATATCATACTCTTAAAAATATAAAAATAAAAATAATAAAAATATTTTCTTATAAATAATAAAACTTTGAGATTTTATTCCTTGAAGTTTGCATATTTGATATGAATTTAGATTTTTTTTTTACGCCTATAACTTAGGTGTGTAAATGAATCAAGTTGGAGCTGAACTTGAACTCAATTAATTAATTAAATTCAAGCTGGAGCTTTGCTCTACAAGTTTTAGCCAACTCATTTATTATGAAAAAGAGAAAATTTTTATGACATTGGTAGTTATTATAATAAAATGATAAAATAAAAAAATTATAAAAAAATAAAGAATTACTTCATATAAAAAAGTAAGATATAATTTTTAATTAAAAAAAAGGGTTAAAATTATGGATGCAATGTATTTTAAGTACATTTATACTCATTTTTTAAATAAGCATTGAGGCTAAACTCGGTCAGTAGACAGCTCAACTAGAGCGGTTGGCCAGCTAGTAGATCTATGCTAAGTCAAACTAGCTACAAATGATCAATAGCTCAACTGCTGAGCATCACTCATGTACAGATATTTATCAAGGAGCTCGAGTTCAACTCAAAATCAATCAACTTGACTCACTTACACCCCAACCTATAATAAAGAAAATATTTTAAAAAATAATAAATGCAAAAAATTCTTTCATTTATTTATTTATATATTATAATATACAGTCGCTCATACAAGAAATATTATAATTTAATATTTTATATAATAAAATTGCTCCTTCACTGCACTTTCCAACGACGATAATACCCAAAGTAAAATTTAAAAAAAATCAAAAATAGAAAATAGGCTAATAATAATGCATCAAAGTTTTCGTCAAGTTATTGCCGCCTGTGAAGGATTCCAATTGGAAAAGCGTGCCCTCAACGCAACAAAAAAACTAAAGCAAAGCCACAATGCATGCCTGACCACAAAGCAGCCAAGTATTATTTCATTATATTTTTCATTTTAAATTTTATTTTTGATTTTTTATGGCTGGTAAGATAGATCCTTTTTTCATAATAATTTTTTCTATTTTTTAAATGATATTAATTAAGATATATTCAAGCTGTTATTATTTGAAAAATAAAAATCTAACTGACAGATATTCTAATAATTGAAGAAGCATAACTTTCAACAACTTTTAAGAATTGACTGTACTAATGGCTGCAAGCGAAGCCTTCGTGATCCTTTCAGGAAATCTAAAATAGCCGATAAACCGAAGGCCACCTGTTTCAAGTTAACTTCCTCAATGTTTTGCTTATTTTTTAATTAGTTTTAAATAAATATTATGTTATTTTATTATTTTTTTAATTATTATCTTCATAATAATTTTATAATCAACTTTATTAAATTACAACCATCTCAAAAGGACAACAAAATTTTATACTTTTAAATCAGAAAGGTAAAAATTGAAAAGAAGGAAAAATTATTTTAACAAGTATTATTTTTTACATGAATTCACATAGAATAATCAAAAAGATTCGAAAAAAATCAAATATTTAAAGTAAATTTAATTTATCAAATTTATTTTAAAATAAAATTACATATATCAAAATAATTTAATTTCTCATATTATATATTTATTATATTTGGTAAATATATTTATTTTCTAATTCATTAAAAAAATATTTGTGAAGTTTACCGATGAAATGGAGGAAATAATAAATGGTATTTAATTTTATAATATTATCTTTGTTCATATATTCTTCTATCAAAAGTACGAAGATAAGTACAAGATTATAAACTCCTAATTTCTAACAAAAAAAAAAGGCTAAAGCAAATTATTGAGGATAAAGACAAGAGAACTTTTTAGTTTTTCAATGGTAGCAAAGCATGCTTGAATTGACATCCTCCTCAAATCAGCCCTAAAGGAAAGTTAGTGGCAAATCCTTTTTCAATTAAGGCTTCGTTTGAGATGATTTTTTTATTGTTCTTAAAAGTTTTCTATTACAAAAGTTTTTAATTTTTGTACTATAAACAACTTTAAAAAAATAAAAAAAACTCTAAACGAAGACCTAAGAAAACTTGAAACGAATATTTCGATTATCAATCAAGTAACACAAATAATTTGATTGGAGTCTAACTGATTTAAGCTACTACTCAAAAAGGAATATGCTTGGAAATTCAAGACAAGTTTCAGCAACTGAACACCACAAATCTTACGTGTTTATTAATCAATAACACGATCTTTTAAAAGTTATCGAACAAGCAAGATACTCTCATCTCTATCCTCCCAAACTCTACGCAGAATAATTGTTCAAATCATTAATAATATGTTGAAGACTACAAACCCTCAAAAAGCTATTCCCAACTTTCATCTTTAGAAAGCAAGGGAGAAACTGTGTAATGGTGAGGGAGGGCAATTGCCCCTCCTAAAAAAAATTAAAACTTAATATAATATATTCAAATTGCCCCTACCCCCCTAACCCCCCAAAAAAAATAATAATTTTTACCCTAGCCAATTTTTTTTCACGCAATTTGCTACTCTAAAAATCGAAAAGCCTCTTGACATTTCGTTATTTTCATCCAATTATATTGAACTTTACTAGCACTAATAAATAAATCTATGAAAAAAGATTACGTGCAAAATAAATTATTTTGGACATATATATATATATATATATATATATATAATATATATTATATATATATATTTATATTTTTCACTTACCTCCTAAGAACTAAGGTTGATTCTGCCCCTGCTTTAAAGCCATTTGCCAAAATTCATTTCTATTAAACTTTATTAACAACTTCCCCAATTACAAAAAATTATATCATTTAAAACCAACAACAAGCAATAATAGAACATTTCAATTAAGCCAAACCTCATAATTTTCCTCTTCACATGTTTCCATGTTTAAAATTCCTATCTCCTATAAAAATTGCTCTCAAATTCTCTATGAATTTTTGAATGCTTATAATTCACTCATCTCAAAAACATAATAAACTCAATCATAACATAATGTTTGGATTGTAGATCATAATAAAAAAATATAATATAATCATATGAGTTTGATGGCTACTACACAACCCTCTCCCTCAATTCCCTACTACTACTCATGTACATTTTCGAATGGCTAAGATCTAGCAAAATAATAATCTACTTTAAATCTCAATCATTTAAAGAAAGATGAAGACAAATCCCCATATCCTTCTAGAAAAACAAAAACCTAAATTAATATATGTATAAATAAATATATTTTTAAGGTTTGTCCTATCAAATTTGAAGTGGGCAACCATTATTCATCTCTAACATGTTCAAATTGAGTCCAACACAACTTCTAAAGCAAGTGGGTTCATAAACCGATAAGCAAATTCTGTATGGTTATCAACTACTCACGATTTCATCGATTGGATGCCAATCCTTATCAGGACCCACCGAGCCGAAATTGCATGATCAGAAACTGCAATTCTCTTGATAAAAATCAGAGAAATGTAGCCATCAGAAGGCACAAATCATCCCCATCATCGCCAAGTAAAAGCTAAGGAGGAGGCCATGATGCTCAACCTTTTGAGCGATTGCGACTACAGAAAAATAAAAATATACGAAAGGAAAACCAATTCATAACAGACAAGAATAGAAGCGAGCCATCACATTCGAAGAGATTTTTTCGGCAGATTTCGTTGGAATTCTTTTACGCAACACGACAAGTTAAAATTTAACTATTAAAAAAAGACTGAATTATCTTTTTTTAAAAGAAGCTAATCAATCCATGAAGAAGGATTCGATTGAGCAATTACAGCTAGGTCTTAACAAAACAAGAAAGCGATGCGTCAATCTTTTTTTTTTTTTCCCTTCCTATTTCGTCTTCGCGCCTGCATTTAGAATGTGGCAGTTAAAGCTAGTTCTTTGAAAAACTTTATCTAGATTTTCATTGTAGCCCACAACAGAAACAATCAAATGATGCTTATATCACAATTTAGCATCATTTGATTGTTTCTGTTGCGGTCTGAAATGAAAATCTTGATAAATTTTTTCAAAGAACTAGCTTTAACTGACACTCTCCTTGTTGCGCTATATATATATATAATAATTCAAAAATATTAATGTATATATTCATATATGCATGCACATACATCTCAATCTAATGTGGAGCGGGCTCATTACATTTAAAGTTCGAATCAATTCAATTTAGGTCTAAATTAGGCTCGGTGCATCGCGGCTCGTTGACTTTGATATAAGCCAAGAGTTAATTCGATTTCAATTGATCTTTGATTTTCTAGCCAATTTGATAGCCCTAATTAAAAAGGCTTTAATTTAAGGGAATTTAAAAGATTTCGGAGAAAAGGACAAATATAATAAAGATTTACAAGACACGACATCATCATCATCATCATTTAGATGATAATATAAATTTTTTTACAGAAATTTCATCCATATTACTTTTAGTCAATATATTTTCTTTCAAATAATTGTATATCTATCTTTTAATGCATCTACCATCATCTGTTATATAATTTAAAACAATCATACTCAATTTTTCATTGTTTTATCTTTAATGGGAGGTCTAATCTATATTGGGGGATACAATTAACAGCTCCTATGTAAATATCCTTACTTGAATATAAACGTTATTAACTCCCTTCATAGGCATAATTCACGCATGATATGAAATTTTCCAATCAACTCAAATTAAATCCAATTTTTTAAGCTATGGATTCTATCTTGCAAAAGTGTCTAATTAAATTCTATTTGCTAAAAACTCTGTACCGGTAAAGTCATTGATCCCCAAGCACTGCACTAGCATTTAATGGTGTTGAAGAGTGATCGATTTTGTTGTAGATAGCAATGAGTTGAGTACCAAACTAAACTTTTCTACTTAAGAGCAGTTATGCAACAATTTGGGTAGGCCCATAAGAAGGGCTCAAGCACTTTAAATGGAGAAGTGATGAGAGTGAATGTTGCGAAGAAAAGCGAGCCATTGAAGTCAATGAAGACCATTCGAGAAGAGGGATTTGAGATCTCAATTGAGAGATTGGGTACAGTGCGATGTGCCGTGAATGAACAAAGAGGGGCAGAGATGCATTGAGCGGTTATAGTGTGAAAACACACGCAAGCTGGAGCGAATAAAAAGTGAAGAGTTGCAAAATGGGAAACTAAGAGTAGCTTGCAATAAGTGCGAGCTAGGGTGCAATCGATTGGATTGCAAGGGAGTGACTGAATAATGAGTGGAGCAAGCTGCGGGTAAAAGGTGGAGCAAAAATTCAACATATATGGACAAGTTGAGTGGAAAGAAGCATTGAAACAACAAGGTAATGATCGGGAGCTAAAGGATGACAGTCATGGTCGAGGTTGTATTTGAAAAGGGCAGGAGAACATGCTTAATCTCTAATCCTAAACTGATTTAGGGCAACACAATGGAAAAAAAAAAAGAAAGAAACTTCGGTGCTGAAAGGAGGGACCAAAGAGGGCAGAGACAGAACAAGAAGATCATGAAGGTGAGGAATTGAGAGACAAAAAAGAAGCTAATGGCTTTTAAGGAAATCAATTTTCATTCATTACATAATCATAAATAATCCAAACTTTGAAACCCTAGGTGAAAGATCTCTTTGCATATAGCAAGTCCTTGACTTTTTAACAAAAAAAAGTTTAATAAATAATGTCAAAAAATAAATCCTACTATAATTTATCCTGCATCAATTTCCCTAAATACAAATAATTAATAAAGCGGGTAAAATGAATAATCAAAGGCAATCCTGAACAAATGAACATAATCAAAAGGATTGATGAACGAGAGTAAGATTGATGAGAAAAAGATATTTTACACAAAAAAAGGATTGATGCCATAAAAAATTGTGACAATAACACACCAAAGTGATACAAGTACTCAACTTCTTCAGAAGGAAAGCAGCCATGAGAAAGAAGCGGTTATTTGTAGGATGTTAATTCAACAGCCAAGAAAAAGACAATGAAATGCAACAAAAAAGAAATCTGTTACCATAAGCAAAACGAATTGTTGCTTAACAGAACGAAACATACAGGTGGAAAGTAGATGTTGCAAGACCATTTAGGCGTGAAAAAGAAGAATTATTACCAGCTCAAATAATCCCATCATTAAATTTAAAAAGCCATAAGAAGTTAAGGAGAGCTTATGAGGATCAACACAATGATGATAAACTATTGCAAGCTATGGAACAATCAGATTTTTATCTATAGAAAAGGAATGCCTTCAGGTGAAGATTACAAGTTCAAGACCTGCCATGCATAGAAGAATGACTACCACTAGTTTATATCATCTTACTATCAGATGTAAAAACTCCAACAAAGTTAATGGCAGACTGACGTCTCACCGTGATAACTATCCCAATATATCAATACATACAGCTTTAAAGAAGAAAAATTTTAAGCATGATATTCACTGTCCACGCCAATTCTTAAAAATACAGGATACGGATACGGCGTGGATACGGCATTATAATATATAAATGATACATAAAAAATTTAAGTGAAAGTGTACATATGTTGCGACTCTGCCGGGGGTCCAAGGGGGCGCTGCCCCCTGGCGGGGTTCGACCTGCGGGGGGTTTAGGGGCAGCGCCCCCGAAACAAATTTTGAAGTGCTGTTTATTTTTAAAGTTGTTTTTATGAAAAGATACCGAGCGGTACCGAGCATGTTTTAGCTTCTCGGTGCCGCTTGGTACCATTCGGTACCCCTTTATACCGAGCAATACCGAGCGGTACCGAGTTCCAATACCGAGCGGTACCGAGTTCCAATACCGAACAGTACCTAGTTCCAATACCGCTCGGTACCGAGTAGTACCGAGTTACAGTACCGAGCAATACCGAGTTACAGTACCAAGCAGTACTGAGTTCCAATACTGAGCGGTACCGAGTTCCAGTACCGCTCGGTATCGAGCAGTACCGAGCAATACTGAGTTCCAGTACCGTTCGGTACCAAGCAATACCGAGTTTCGATACCGAGCCTATGATTAAGAAAACGAAGAACGACGAAGAAAACGAAACTTCACTGCTCACGTCGCCTTCACTATTAGCGTTGTCGAGCCGCTCCGTCGACGAAGGATGATCCTATCGACTTTAATGCTCGGTAAATTGCGGCTCAGTATTTTTTTTAACAGGACATGCGTATCCGATACGCGTGCCCTGTCAAATTTAAATAGTATTTTAATTGGATACGGCAAAGCCGTATCCGTGCCGTATCGGTGGCGTATCCATATCCGACACGTGTCCGATACAACATGCCTCGTAAATAGGAGTATCCGTGCAACATAGCTTGGGAGCCAAGCATTGCCACCGCCGCCACCTCTTCCTATTACATAACTTTTTTCTCCCCCAAATATTCTTCAGCATTTTTCCTTTTTTTTAAAAAAAAAATCTAAATTTTTTTTGTTTGAATAACTCCATTTAATTTACATTTTCTTTCAAATTTTATTTTGTTTGAAAAACAAAAATTTGCAACCTTTTTTATTTATTTATTTTTGTTCTCAACTTTCTATTCTAAGTTTCACAGAGGATGGTTAGAGGTAAGGAAAAAAATTAAGTCATGTTATAGGAAGGGCTTGTCATAGAAACATAGTATTCAAGTTGGTGAGGGAAGCGGTAAGAATACATATATTTATTTGAAATACAATTATTGTGAAAATATGGTGAATGGCAGTATAACTAGGATGAAGAAGCACCTACCCATATCCAACAAGAGTGTGGCAACGTATGCAAAATACCTGATACAGTGAAGGAGAAAATCAAAGCACACATGAATAAGTAAACAAGTTTGAAGCGTTTTGGACAACAACAGATTAATGACAGAGTTGATGTTCGCTTGCACTAAGGGAGCGACTGTGATGGTCGGGACTCATCATCCTCAGTACAACTCATATCCTATAAGGGTGCAAGAGGTCTCATAGATCACTAAATGATGGACCCGATGAAGGATGGACATGGAGATAGGCCTTCTGCATCACAAAACCTACTCCCAGAGACTGCAACGTAGACATGGACATATATATGCAGATTTTTGTATGAGAATCTATGATGCACGGACACGGACACTGCGACACGGACACGACACGACACGAACATGGGACACGGCTTTTTTTAAAAATATAGGACACGGATACGGCGCGGACACGGCAATACATTTTTTTTATATAGTGTATATATATTAATGTAATATCATATTAAAAATGACAAACAATAATAAATGAATGACATGATAATTTGTCTAGCTTATAATATAAAATATTTAGTGCAAAATATCTAATACAACCACAAAAATATAAGCAAATAATCACTTACTACAACATCAAGCATTCAAATTTCAACTACTAGGATTAGCTTTAGAGGTTTATTTTTTGCCTTCAATATCATCATCATTGAATATTACTGCTTTCAACTTTGGTTCAACAAAAGAGATTTGTAATTGTAAAAAAAGAGAGGAGATGAAAATACCTTTATTGCCAAAGATAAATAAAAATGAGAATATTCGATGAATGGGTATTAAATGAAGAAGTTGATTTGGTGTTGTAGATAAAAAATGAGAAATTTAATTTAAATCTCGCCAAACATAAGAAATTATATTTTTTTTAAAAAAAATATAAAATATTTAAGATACGTGTTGGACACGCGTGTCCAATTAGTTTTTAATAATTTTTTAATTGGACACGTTTTCGGCATGTCCGACACGTGTCAGAGGAGTGTCGAACAAGTGTCGTGTCGGACACGGTGTCGGACACTGCACGCCTCTTTGAGGATAAGTGTCGGTGCATCATAGATGAGAATGTTATCCCTTTTAATTTTGTGACCTCCCCTGCTTACTAGAATATTATCCATTCTGTTGGAGCATATGATGGGATTAAAATCTTCCTATATGTATGATTTGAGAACATGAGTTTTGAAGGAGGAACTAATGAACACTAAAAAAGACTGAGAAAATCAAAAGGATTTGGAGCAAGACATGGGCACTATCATGTCTGATGAATGGTCATATATAAAGAACAGAAGCTTGATAAATATACTAATTATAACCCTTAAGGCACAGTGTTCTTGAAGTCTATTGAGACATTTGATCAGATAAAAGTTGCGTGTTCTTTATGGAGTACTTGATGGTGTTATCGATAAGATTGAAGAGCACTTGGTGGTTTAGTTGCTCTGTTTAAAATTGCGCGATAAGAGGCGCGCCTCTGCGCAATTTGAACCAAATACGCCTCGAGGCTTATGCAATTCCTTCCATGGCAGAGGCGTACGCCTCGCCTGGTCTGAGGCGCACCTCAGAGGCGCAATTGCACAATTATAAGTGAGGCGTACGCCTCACCAAACCGGTCCCACCTACTTAAAATAAAGCCTCTTCTTCCCTTCATCCCGCACGGGTTTCAGGTATTCCGAAAATTTCCCTTCCAGCAGCTCTGTTCGCAAACCAGAGACGCTCCCGCACGCTCTGCCACCCTTCCTGCCGCCTCTCCCGCCGGCGCCGCCTCTCTCCGGCAAATATGAAGTGTCCGGCCGCCCTCTAGGAGTACTCCACAATCGATTTTAGGTTTTTTTTTTTTAGTTTATGGTAAAATTTTTCAAGTGAAAGAAAATCTAGAGTTTTTATTTTTTGATTTTTTTTTTTGTGTTTTTGGATTTTTGCATTAGGAAACATGGTTAGAGGCAAGGAAAAGGTGAATACGTCATTGTGGCGTGACCCTTCTTGGAAATATAGTGTGCAAGTTGACATAAGAGGCGGCGAGAAGACGTATGTGTATTTAAAATAAAATTTTTGTGAGAAAGTAGTGAAGTGAGAAGTAACCCGCATGAAGGAACACTTATCATGCTCTCATAAGAACGTATCACCATGTGCAAAAGTGCCGGACAAGGTGAAGGATGAAATTATTGTTTACATGAAGAAAATTACTACGGTAAAACACTTACAACATGAGCAATTTGATGAAAGGGTCGAACATGATGCTTACTTCGGAAGCGAGAGTGGAAATGGCTCTTCCTCCACTATACATAATAGAGGTGCACGGGGTCCTATGGATCAGTATATGACTAATCCAGGAGATGAAAGAGGACAATCAGTTTTGTACTTTGGAACATACTTTTATTGCATCTCTTTTCTTAATTTCCATTAATTCCACTTGTCATTTAGATGTTTTTATTGTATGATAGAATTTTGCTATTATTTACCTGCTAAAACCCTTAAATTCTCATTTACGCAATTCTGCGTCCGTGAGGCTTACGCCTCAGACCGCCTCGAGGCTTACGCCTCGCCTCATGGACGAAAACCGCCTCGAGGCTTATTTACGCAATTTTAAACCTTGTTTAGTTGGTAAAAGAAAATACCTAGGGATGTCAATATGTGACACGACCCGAAAATCCTACCCGGACTCAACCCGAAAATTCTAGGTTTGGGTCGACCCGTTTAACAAATGAGTCGAGTTCATGTTTAATTTTCGACCCAATTGACATACCTGATTGACATATCGATTCGACTTTGGAGTAACCCGCGAATTCGAAAACAAGCCGTTTAACCTGCGCTCGCTCGGTCGCATCTCGCCTCGCCCATCCTCATCGCACTCACACTCGTGTTCGTGCAGGCGCACGCTCGCACTCCATCGGGTTAGCAGGATGGGTCAAACTGGTGTCAAGTCGGGTTAGAGTCTAGATTTTTAACCCCTTTAGACATACGGGTTGAGTTCGAGTCATATGTATTAAGAGCAAATCAATTTCGAGTTTAACCAAACTTGAAAACCTGTTTTGACACCCCTAATAATACCAATGCTTATGAGTCAGCAGGTGCAAACTTATGTAGAAGATGAAGCACTTATCTTGGACTCACTGTGCTGCACATTACATCGACTTGATTTTTGAAAAACTTAAGGGCTACCACAAAATAATAATGCACTGAGTATAGGAAAAAAAAGATAAAAATTTATATATAATAATTCTTGGTTTTTGACACTTAAGATAAAATTTTCAAGGAAATAAATATTGAGGCCTACAGTAACAAGATTTGCCCCTGTTTCTTTGACTTTGCAAAGTATGTTGAGGCTCACACCTTGCCTAAAGCACGAGTTGAACTTTGACATTCAAATATGAATTCATTTAGATCAATGATACAATCTTAAATTTTCTTCTTCAGCATTTTGATATATCACATATTTTCTAATATATGCTTTTATTTTATCTCCATTGTAGAAAAGTATTCAACTAGAGGAGACCACATGAAATGCCATGTGGCGATCCTACTAAGCAGGCAATTTGGATCATGATAAATAACCATGACCCTCAGGAGACTGTCAAGGCGGATATTAGGCTTGAGCAAAATTAGGAGAAGTTAAGTAGTTATAATGTCTAATGTGACTTCTTAATGTGGTCATTCACACTTTCTTATTGAGAGCTTGGCCTTTCTATGTATAGAGATCCTATAGAATGGGTAACCACCAAATTAAAATGCGGAGAGTATAACTAGCCAGAAAGTACTATTAAACAAGTGAGTTAAGGGATATGTAATATCTTGGAGCCATATAATAATATTTTTAGCAAAGCAGACGATCAAAGCAGTTAATTCATCGCCCATTACAGTCAAGTTGAGTGGTCTCGAGACTCTCTAGTGGGGCAAATTTATATTATTGTGAGCGGGTACATCCAATGAGCTCAATAAATTTTGCAGTCACACAAGAATACTTTAAAAGGAAGCAGATGTTTATGGAGTCATATATACCTTGATATTCAGCTTTGAGAGCATCCCTCCCACCAAGATCAAAAGAGTGATCGAGTTCTAGAATCCTACCAATAACACCTGTTGGATGGGCTCGAAACGACCAACTATCACATTGTGGTAGCTGAAAGCATATCTAGATTATCAATCTTGGACTGAGCTCTACGAACAGTTCATTCCTTTATATGAGAAGCTCTTTCATAGACTACCATCTAATATAAATAAGCAAGGGGAACTGATCTTATCGGCGACCTTCCCCAAGATTTTAGGCCATTAGCAACAAATCTACAGAATGACCAGGCTATCAATGCACTCTCGCACTATTCTTCCCCTAGAAGTTTGGATTCATAGCTTCTTTCAGAGTGGCAGCCTTTTATAGCCAACTATTATGTTACAAATGGTTGCTCAAGCAAAACATACTAAGGACTCTAAGAAGATCCTTTTCAATATGCCCTCGATATGAAGCTGCCAAAGACGATTGGTTGAGTTGTTAGAGATGGGCACCAGACACGTTAACATGGAAGAATACAACCATCTAATATTGACAAAAAAAGTTCAGTACAAAAGTGAGTAGTAACATCATCACAAAGACAGTCTAAGTCATAACCTTCATCATCCAAGATGCCATTATCTCAAAATAGCCTCAAGACTTTGAATAAGGAATGGAATCCTACAATCCCTTATAGAGAAAAAGGTCACCTTTTTAAGCAAGCTAAATGTCATCGCAAGTTTCAATGGTTGAGGATTTCAAAAGGCCACCGCCAATGCATTTTAGGATTGTCGACACCTACGAGTTCTCATCAAAGGATTCATTAGAGGGGAGAAGCTAAAAGAATTTATTCTAATTGACCTAGAAAATAACCCAATAAGGCGCCAATAAAAGAAGAGAGCAATACAATTGCTCTCGCTCATGCTATAAAAATAGCTGATGCAGTTCCTATTATCTTAAGAAAAGTTGGGTGCAATGCATTAAGTAGTTCGAGCATAGAATGATTGAATGGTTCTTACATCTTCAGCCGCATAAGCACATCAATCAACATCTAGTTACTTTACAGACAATTAGAAGACCACAAGCAACTTTTGAAATAATGTCATTACAATAGTGTGATGATAGCCAACTACATAGCCAATACTCATAGAAAAAAGTTTTACTAATCGAGTTTCAAACATAAGCTTGCAAAAATGAACATTGACCCATATAAGTCGTTCACCACAAAGATCCATTATTTGTTTTTTTTTTCTAGAAAATAAAAGGAATTGAAGTAATAATCACCTTATTGATAACATGGGTAGTACTCCTTCAGTCACCATGTCGACTTTTTCATTGTCGACGCATAAGCAACCCATAACACTATATTAGAAAGACTTTCGTAGAACTCCTTGAAGGTCGTGGCATCAACCAATCATTTAGTTGTGATGTTCCCAATCGAAAACCACACCACAATAATTCAAGGAGAATTACAATTTCATAATTACTTGAAGGCAGTCGAAATAATTAAAATTTAATATCATGTCAAAAAACTTAACAAAACAAAGGGAATAGAACTCTAGGAGATGATTCTTCATATGATGTGGCCAAGAACTCTATCTATGATGGTAGGAGACTAGTCTCCAGTATGAGACCAAGGTCCCTCGAGGAGGAAGTCGTTGCGGGTGATGAACTTGTATAATAATTTTTTGTAGGATGAGACCATAAGTCCCTCCATAGAGGAAAAGTCCTTGCTTAGCGATGACCATCTCTTTGTGGAGCTCAAATGAAAGCTCTAAGAAAGCTTGAAATTGGTTGCCAACTAGTGGCACTCAACTCTAAACATTAAGGTGAATTTTTCAAAGACAATGCTTGAAATTGGTTGCCAACTAGTGGCACTCAACTCTAAACATTAAGGTGAATTTTTCAAAGACAAAGCTTGAAATTGGTTGCCAACTAGTGGCACTCAACTCTAAACATTAAGGTGAATTTTTCAAAGACGTACAGGTACCAGAAATATTTATTACAGCAAGTAATTCAAGCAGCCTAATCTAGATAATTAGATTAAAAAAATCTCCATAATAAGTAATCCAAGCATTAATAGCCAATAAGCCAATCAAATAAACATATAATTCAAGAACTAGGCAATGAGTAGAACTTATGAGGTATCAAAGAGTATCCTAGAAGGTGTCTTCACATGTTAAGTTCTGACTACTCTAATTGGGAAAGCAAAGGGCCAATCTCAATGACGAGCACCTTCTGGGTTGAGACCAAGGTCCTTCAAAATAACGAAGTCCTTACTAGCGATGAGCTTATGCATCAAACTCCTCTTTGGAGCGAGAGACCAAGTCCATCAATAGCAGTAAAGCCCTTGGTTGGCAATACCTTCCACCTCATAATGTATAATGTGATTCCACATTAGTTAAACCCAATGGTTGATTAATACTAGGTACTCACCATTCAACCTTACCACATTCACTACTCATAAAATGCCACAAAGCATAACTAAACAGATTGCTCTCGCATGCAAGTAAGGCCCTTAAACACTCAATAAATGAGTTGGAAAGAAAAGCAGCCTCTCTGCTAAAAAGCCCTGTGTCCAGACTTGCATTAAGCAGCAAAGAGAAGTCTCTCCTTATGGTTACTCTTAGAGGCAAACACCAAACGACAGCAAGATCTTCATGCAACCAGGTCCCTCCACATAAAGGTTCATACTTGCTCACAGGAAATGTTATAAGGTACCACATTGCAAGGACTAATTGACAACTATAATTATCACTCTCGACACATCAACAAAAGACATTTTAAAAAGAAATATAGAAAAATTAAAAGCAAAGAAAACTGCAAGTACTCAAGTATCACAAAAACGCATTCAGCAAATTAAAGAAAATCACATTCACAAAAAAAATATTTATATAACTTTTTAAATATTTCCAATAGGATATTAAAAGAAAAAACAAGAAGAAATAGAAAATTATAAGGAATAACTCAGAGGGGCCTTCATCCTAAAAGCCATCCAAAATGACACTGGAGTTGTCATGCTTCAGTACTAACTGCACATTCTCGAAGACAGATTTTAAGAAAAAAGCCTATAGTACTCTCGAGCTGGCACGAGACTGCATCTTCAAACTCAATTCACAACTCTAACTTCTCCTTTGCCTCAGCTTCAAATGGCATCTTCAAAACTATTTCTTTCAATATGGAGATATCCTGTGATTGGCTTTCCTTTGCCACCTCAACAGCCACTCAGACATCTCAAGTGCTCATACTTTGTCTTGAAGCCTTGATGACTTCTTTGACTCCAAATCATGAATATCCAAATGAAGCTTGTAGTTACCCTTCAAATCTTCAATTTTATAATTTCATCTTTGAGTTCTCGACATGTGTTGCAAAGCTTCTCAAATAATGCCATACATTGAATGTGTGAAACTTCACCATCATCAAAGAGGGCAACTTCAATGATAACTTAAAGATTCTGGTTTGCAGTCTCCTAGGCTATCTTTGCTTCTAGAAATTTTCCATTCATAGACAAGAGCAAGAACTCTAGCTTAGATTTTTTTCTCTTACTCATCACAAACTTTCTTATGGTATTCGTTTATTTTATGTAGAAGATGCTAGAAAATTTTGTTTATCTTGAAGAACTAAGGATAAGCCATTCACAATTAATTATCATATTCCCAACTTAACTATCTTTCTTTCCATAACGATGAGGTGAAGCCAGTAAAGAATGATTGAATAAATTTTCTTCTAACTATCCTTTGAATAAATCAACAATCTTTAGTCAAAAGCAACTGAGTTATACACACTATTATCGAATCTATGATCCAATGAAAAATTCAATGTAGAAAGTAGATTGTCATCACTCTTCCAGAATAAAAGGGGTGGCAAACTCAGGCAAAGTTTTGATCTCTTTTCCCCTACAAGGTGTGGGGAAAACAGCACCTCAACTAGCTAGAGGGCCCCCAAAGATGGTGACGTAACCAAAGCCCGCTGCGAGTACTCCGCAATTTGACCTCCACTCACTCAGAACTGACCTTTTTTTACTTTTTGAATACTAGGAAGAATGAAGTTAGGCTTCCAATTCTTTATGTTCCTTGCATTCATCCTCCTCAGAAAGAGAGACAACATTTGTGGAAGTAATAGCAAGTTGCTCCGTAGTGAAAGCTGAAGGGAAATCAAGCCACTTGATATCTAAGTTGATGCAAATGAAAGAATGAGTTCGTTCAATGAACTAAAATAAAGAAGAACAAAACAAAAAAATAAATGATAATCCACATATCGGCCACTAAACATGACATCCCAAAGCATATGGTTATTTAGGAATTCAACAAGACCTTTTTCCATTCTTATTCAAGGTTGGTACTCCTCTGCAATACTACCCAAATTTTTTGAACTCTTCCGGTCTCCTATGACAACAACAACAACATCATCATCAAGCCTTTATCCCACTTTAAGAGTCAAATTCTCATTTAAATCTAATAAAGAAAAGTCATTTCTAATATTTTCTAACTAAGTCTTTTTAGGCCTACCTCTACCTTTGTTAACATAGGCCAAATCTAATACATCAACTCTCCTAACAGAGTCATCGGAAGGCTGCCATTTTACATGACCAAACCATATAAGGCAACTCTCTCTAATCATTATTCCACACTGGAGCTACTCCAACCTTTTCACGGATATGCTCGTTTCCTATCCTGTCTCTAAGAGTAAATCTACTCATCCACCTAAGCATCCTCATCTCAGCAACACTTAACTTAATATTATGCTTCTCTTTTAATGGCCAACATTCTGCACCATAAAACATTGCAGGTCGCACTACCATCTTATAAAATTTTCCCTTAAGTTTGAGTTGTACTTTTTTATCACACAACAAACCCGAAGGCATTCCTCCACTTCAACCATCCAACTTGAATTCTACTAATAATATCCCCATCTATTTCACCATCACTCTGAACAATAGACCCGAGATATCTAAAACGAGTACACTTATTAATGACTTGATTGTTCAAAGTCACGAAACCCCCGCTAGATCTATTAGTACTAAAATTACACTCCATGTATTCGGTTTTAGATCTACTCAAACATAAACTTTTAGACTCTAAGGTTGACTTCAATAATTCAAGTTTACCTTCAACTCTCTCTCTAGTCTTATCAACAAGAAAAATATCATCAGCAAAAAGCAAACATTATTGTACATCCTCTTGCAAATGTCTAGTAAGAAATGACTAAAGCAAAAAAGATAAGGGCTTAAGGCTAATCCTTGATGTAATCCAACTGAAATAGGAAAATACTTGGTCAAACCACCTTGTGTTTGAGAAACCACCGATTTAACTAGCCTTTTATTTTGTTAACAAGGCTTCCCACCTTCATCGAATAAAAGAGTATAGTCCCATCTTTCTACCCCTTCATCTAGAAGAAGGCTCTGAAAGCATTTAGCTGCAAGAAAAGACAACAAAAGCAACTATGCTGGCGACCAAGTTCAGTGCAAACTAGTAAGGAACAATCATTGGGGTTGTTGGCGTCCCAAAATGTGATTAGGTACTCCTTCAACAGCACATTTAATCCATCAGGTGGTTCTTCAGGAATGCAACATCGTTTCATCCTTACTCAAGGTTGGTAATCTTCTACAATAGTACTAGGATTTTTTTTAAATCTTCCCATCTTCTAAGGCGCCAACAAGAAAACTAACCGTTCTTCTAGCCTTTTATTTTGTTCACAATGCCTCCCACCTTCATCGAATAAATGAATAATATCCCATCTCGTGTTTTCCTTCCCTAAGCCCACTCATCACCAATGCAACCTCCCAAATGTCACACTTCATGATCTATATTAGAAGAATTACATCTGCCTTTCATTTTAACATTTTAACTAAAGTTTATCAATGAACAGCAAAATGAAACATGATTATATTTTGTCTTGTCTGGAGCCTCATATCATAAAATCCTTACCCTTTCCTGAAAACATGTAAGGCTTTGTTTGTTTGAGCGTTTTTTTGCCTTTTCCGTTTTTGGAAACGGAGGAATTTTTTTTTTGTGTTGTTTGGTTCTTCAAATCATGTTCTCAATAACTCTCTTTTTTTCATTTTTCTGCAGTTTTGAGAAAGCTTTTTATATATGCTTCTCCGTTACAAAACTCCATTTTCTGAACTAAAGTTTTTTAAAACTGTCTTTTACAAAAGCGCAAAAAAAAACAAACGAAGCCTAAATATGTGTAATGAGCACAACCCGCAAGTAACTAAAATCTTACAACGAAAATCAATATAAGAAAAAAAAAACAATATGCTAAAAATCATATAAAAAATATATGCATCAATATCTACACTGATTATCTGTATCAATTTATCCTTCTATAGTTCATCACATCTCAATCTATTACATCATTAGTCATAATATCAATAACAGTCAACAATACTAATGCAAGTAACAATTTAGTATCATGATCAATAACGTTAAATGGTGTTAATGGCAGTAAATAGTATTATTATCAGTTACAATATCAATACAATATTCATATCAGTGTCGGTATCAAAATTCAGATATTCAATGAGTGTATATTAAGGGTATCTTGCTCTTGCACTTATGACTCCCAATCAGTCTCCCCTTATAACTCCCAATTAATGTACTCCTTATAACTCCCCTTAAATTATATGAATCAATCGTCCCGACTCCTTATAACTCTCAATCAATCTTTAGCTCATGATGACTCCCAATTAATGAATCACGTGGATCAGTAGGGTATCACGTGGATCAATAAGGTATCACGTGGAGTTCTCATATCATGTATCTGATATCATTCAGTACTTCATTTAAAATGTAATAAAATCATATCAAACCATTCATAATATCAGGAGAATGTATTTTCGTCAGATTTAGGAAAGATAAAATTCGTAGAAATCAACATCATTGAAAAAAGAAGAGATTAGTCACTTACAATGAATAGACAAAATATGTAGCAAAAATGACTGACAAATATGATCAAATGTCTTTCTCTCTCCTCTCTCCTCTCTCAATTTCTTCCTGACCAAGCAACCAAGTGGGGGAGTTGGTGGGGTGAGACAGGTATATATATATATATTGTTCATGGCATAACACCACAACGCTCACCATATCAATGTCTAGGGGTGTCAATATTTGACACGACCCGAAAACCCGACCCGAACCCGACCCGAAAATTTCGGGTTAGGGTCAACCCGAACCCGAACTACTTAAAAATTTTCATGTTTTTCAAATAAATTATTAAATTTATTTCACATATTTGAATTATTACACCACAGGCCTCTCTAGCCGCCCAAGCTTATGTCTCACGACTCCACCTATAGTCATATATGTATTCTCCTCCAAAGGCTCCCTTAATAGCAAATTCCACCACCTTAAACTCGGCCTATCCATACTCCTTAACATCTTGCCCTTTGATTTTCACCTTTCCAAAAACATATGCAACCACTCTGATCTCTACCAGCACTAATGACACAGAATAACCTACATTGTCACTCATAATAGCAAATCTTTCATGAGAAATAACCCCACCAAGATTGGCAAGATCAAGCACAAGATCATCTCACCTCGAAGAGATGTTCAACCAACTTGACATAAAAACCCACGAAGCAACTCTCATCACCGGCACCCAAGCCCAAGTCCATCTTGTGGGCACAAGATAGAAAGAGAAGGGTTTTAACATAATTGAAATGTATCTTAACAAGCCCAAAAAAACTTTCAATGCATTTCATTCAACCAAATAACCCCAACATTTCTAAGACACATTCATTTAAATTACTTGCATTTCTAAAATGCATTTTAAAACATCCAATCAAATTGCCACTTAACGAAATCAAAAATCTCTACACCCGAAGGAAAACAAGTGAAGTTGAAGACCAAGCCAAAATTAATATGAATTAATCGTTCTTTTTAAAGGAGATTGGAAATTCACTTTTGTCAAACATTCGTAGAAAACATTTAAGTGAAATTGCATACACTGTGTAAATACCACCAAGGCGCATCATCATGATGGAAACAGTCATCCACTCAAGATTAACAAAACGTTAAGCACATCCAAAAGCCATTGGTTTTGACATGAAGATTGCCGAATGGAGAAAGAAGAAAAGGCATGAAATGCCTAGAGAAGTAGAAAGAATACTAAGAACCTCCACATAGATAATAGCTAGTGTCAATTAAGAAAAAAGTACTTTCAAATTTCTACTTAGGTACTAACATAAGAAATTTAAATTCATGCATCATGGCCAACTACCAACCACTAGTTGGTACATACCTATCAAAACTTGAGCAGAACCATAAGTTGGTTAACCCAAAACAGGAATAACTACAAGATATAGCATCCTATTACCTAGAAACATATAAGCACCATATAAAATGACTGAAAACAAACAAGAAAATGAAAGATAAAAACTATAAGCACGTGACTAAAAGAAATAGAAGGAAACCTTTCATCCCAACACAATAAATAATTAAAAATATACATCAAAAAATTATTCTTATTATAAAATAAGCCTCCCCTTTTCTAACTTAAATTGGTGAGGTGTTTATCACCCAAAACAAGAATAACTACAAGATATAGCATACTATTACCTAGAAACATATAAGCACCATATCAAATGAATGAAAATAAACAAGAAAATGAAAGATAAAAACTATAAGCACGTGTCTAAAAGAAATAGAAGGAAACCTTTCATCCCAACACAATAAATAATTAAAAATATACATCAAAAAATTATTATTATTATAAAATAAGCCTCCCCTTTTCTAACTTAAATTGGTGAAGTGTTTATCTTTTAAGAAGCTGAATCAAATGAGCAAAATTAAAAGACGATTGTTGCTCCGCTAGAAGCACTGACTTTTGCTCCACGAGAGTTGCTCATGAGGATCGCAACTCAAAAAGAGGTGTCTGATTTTGTTTTTCTTGCATAATTGCCTTAGACAGCCATTCTAATGGAACCTATTTGGAGGAAGACATTGGTAGTTCTTTATAATGACTCCTCGGATGATAATATAGATAATGTCTAAAAACCTAGTAACGAAGATAACTCAAGAATTCCTCATTGATCCTATATATTGAAGCTCTGATTATTTTGTGGAAGCATGGAAGCGATCACCGTAAACAATACTGTAGTGTACATCACCTAATTCAATCAGCTGCTATAGCATGAACTCTATTCTTTTTACAAAGTAGTCAAAATAAGCAACTCCATAGATACTCACAAATTTCACGGTGATGTTGATTCACTTTATCCAAGGACTTTCAAGCTGTCAACATCCTCAAATACAAGTATTAAATGAAAAACTAGGGGTGT
This sequence comes from Dendrobium catenatum, assembly GCF_001605985.2. Lineage (NCBI taxonomy): Eukaryota > Viridiplantae > Streptophyta > Magnoliopsida > Asparagales > Orchidaceae > Dendrobium > Dendrobium catenatum. Next base: position 8,206,218 of record NW_021318618.1, on the reverse strand, counting down.
CAATATTGGACCCCACCCGAAAACCCGACCCGAAAATTTCGTATTTGGGTTGACCCGAACCCGAAACGGGTCGACCCGTTTCAAAAACCGGGTCGGGTTCGGGTTGATACTTTGACCCGAAAATGACCCGTTTTTTGACCTAAAAACCCGTTTCTGACCCAGGAACCCGAGATTGACCTGATTTTGACCAGTTTTTTACCCGAAAAGCGGTGTTTGACCCGATTTTGGACTCGAAAACTATTAGTTTTTTGTCCAACCCGGGTCATTCGGGTCGGGTCGATTTGACCCGGACCCAAAGCGGGTCGGGCTCGGGTCCGGAAAACCGATCCGTTTGCATAAACGGGTCGGGTTCGGGTTGACCCGAATGGTGTCGGGTCAATTTCGGGTTCGACCCGAACCCGAATCGTGACCCGAAATTGACACCCCTATGAAAAACACAAATTATTGTTCTCAAAACATAGCTTCCAATACACTAAGTTTATCTTTCAAACAACCGACCCTCACTCTTAAATTGTTGATCTGTTCACGAGATCCTGAGGGTGATATGTGCAAGCATCAAGCTTGTTAAACAACATATCAATGTATCGCAAGTACTCGGCAATTCCAGCTTCATCATTGAGCACCTGGGACTATGTTCACCTTCTTGCTTTGTGTGAAACAAAGGACTCCACCTAATACTTGAGCAAGTCGTTAGTGTTTTGGTTAATAGCATCGAAATAACGGTCTACAAGGTCATCCTCCTAACCAAAGCCCTATTGACAAGTTTTATGGTTCCAGCTTTTCACCGTATGAGGTATGAGGTAACTATGAAGGCTACTTCATCATATAAGATTTTTTGGGTCTAGCTAGCATTCGTTGAGACTTCCTCATTGGCCATCATCTACATCCATGCAGGAACGAACTTTGTAGTAGACAATTTAATGAGATTAAAGATAAGTAATTCTTTGAACAAAATCAAGAGAAGGGACGCGGTTGCAGAATTTATAACTGTAGATTGAGAAATAGGAAGAATCTCATTGATAGATTCCACTAGTAGCTTCTGTCTATCATCTTAATAAAGGCAGGAGAAATGATAATCTTTGACTAGAAACGAGATGTTGCTACAAGAAGGGCAGCAACATAGTTTGTAAATAATGTTGCAAAAGAGTTAGCTGCTTTAGAAGGTTTCTTATTCATATGAGATTTTTCGACTCATCTTTTCTTCATATTGCAAGTCATATTTTCAATGAAAGGTCACAAAAACCTTCCATTGAAGACTAAGATATTCATGGACTAGTTTGGCAAGATTCAGAAAAGGGATATAAATTTTAAAAGTATGAGATAAATTAAATTTTAAATACTGTTTAGTGATAAGAGCTAAGTTATTGGTGATTTGGGCTGAGTTGTCTGGGTAAGCCGAACTAAGAAAATCATTCATTAGATTAAATCGTCAACAAGAAGTAGTCTAAGAGAAGTTATCAACTATAACTAGCTCAATTAAAAACCAAGAACCCTACAAAGGGTAACCATTTCAAGCAAAATTGCCCACTAGTACCTAACCATTAATGTTAGATGTCAATGATTGCTCAATTGTACTTGGCTAACAGTAATAAGAAGTTGTACCTGATAACCATCTCCATCCTACTCATGCTGCAGTAATTTATCTACAAGAAACACACCTACCAATAAGAGTCGTATTCAAGGATACCAAATCCAATAATAGAGAGGCCAAAGTACCATTTAAAAGTAATTTAAATATTCTAGATTGCAGTGTAACTTCAATGTGCTCCTATAAAAAAGCGGTCAAGGATCTAGGCACAACAACAACATCAAGCCTTTATCACACACTACATGGATTCGACTACATTAATCATTTTTTCCTTTTCTCCATTGTGTCATATTAAGAGTCAAATTCTCATTTAAATTTAATAAAAAATATCATTTAAAATACTTTTTTTAGTTCCACCTCTACCTTTCTTAATATAAGCCAAATCTAACACGTCTACTATCATATTTGGATAGTTAGAAGGCAAACACTATATATGACCAAACCAGCTCAGACTGCTCTCTCTAATATTATCTACCATTGGTACTACTCCATCCTATTCACATATATACTCATTTCGCATTTTGTCTCTAAGTGGAAAGTCACTCATCCACTTGAGCATCCTCATCTTTGCAACACTTAATTTTTTGCTTCTTTTTTAATTTCCAACATTGTGCGTCATAAAGCATTGCAGGTCTCACCACGATCTTATAAAATTTTCCTTTAAGTTTGAGGATACTTTTCTATCACACAATAGGCTTGATGCATGCATTACTTCACTTCAATCATTCAACTTAAATTCTACTAATAATATCCCCATCTATTTGGCCATCATTTTGAACGACAAACCCAAGATATCTAAAACATGCACTCTTTTTAATGACTTGACTACCCAAAGTCACAATCCACCCACTATACATATTTCTACTAAAATTACACTCCATGTATTTCGTTTTAAATCTACTCAAAACAAAAACCTTTGGACTCTACAGTTGACCTCCATAATTTAAGTTTTCCTTAAACTCCCTTTCTATCAACAAGAAGAATATTATCAACAAAAAACATACACCATGGTACATTCTTTTGAAATGTCTAGTAAGAACATCCATCATTAAAGCAAAAAAGATGTGGACTTAAAGCTAATCCTTGATGTAATCCAATTGAAATCAAAATATACTTGATCAAACCACCTTATATTTGAATAAAAGTAAGAGCGCCTGTATACATAGCATTGATGACTTAAATATAAGCATTATTAACTTTTTTCTTTTCTAGAACTCTCCAAAGCATTTCTCTTGGAACTTTATCATGCATATTCTCTAAATCAATAAATATCATATGTAAATCCTCTTTACTCCATAAAATCTCTCAACAAATGTATACCTTCCATAGTAGACCTACTCAGCATGAATCCAAATTAATTTTGAAAACATTAGTATTACGTTGTAATCTATGCTCAATTACTCTCTTCCATAATTTTAATGTATAACACATTAACTTAAATCCTTTGTAATTTGCACCTCTTATGCATCACCTTCATTCTAAAAAATAAGAACTAACATGCTCTTTCTCAACTCATCTAATATCTTTTTAGTCTTCAAAATAATATTAAATTAAACTTAATTCATATCATGTGATTTTTGTTATGAATATATGCAAGAATCAATTTTTAATTATTATGAACCCAATACATGCAAGTATTAAGATAATAACAAATTAACAACAACAATAACATCAAGCATTTATCTCACTATATGGGTCGGCTATATAAATCATTTTTCTCCATTATGTCTTCTTAAGAGTCAAATTCTTATTTAAATCAAATTCTGATTTAAATCTAATAAAAAAAGTTTGAGAGGTCAAATTCCCATTATGTCTTAAGTTTGATAGGTACTTTTCACAATACGGCCGATGCATTTCTCCATTTCAACCATCCAACTTGAATTCTACTAATAATATCCCCATCTATTTCACTATTGCTTTGAATAGTACACCCGAGATATCTAAAATGTGTACTATTTTAATGACTTAATCACCCAACATCACAATCCCACCACTAAATTTACTACTACAAAAATAATACTCCATGTATTTAGTTTTAGATATACTCAAACAAAAACCTTTAGACTCTAAGGTTGACCTCCATAATTTAAGTTTCCTTTTAACTCCTTATCTAGTTGTATCAACAAGAATATAAAATGTCTAGTAAGAAAAACCATGACTAAAGCAAAAAAAGATATAGGTTTAAAGTTGATCTGTGATGTAATCCACTGAAATAGAAAAAAACTTGATCAAATCACTTTATGTTTGAACAAAGTAATATGTTATATATATATATATATATATATATATATATATATATATAATGACTTGAATATATGTATTATTAACTTATTTCTTTTCTAGAACTCTCCGTAGCTCTTCACTTGAAATTTTATCATATGTTTTCTCTAAATAAATGAATACCATACGTAGATCAATCTTAGTCTATCTATACTTCTCCATCAAACCTCTGAACAAATGTATAGCTTCTATCGTAGACCTAACCAGCATGAATCCAAATTGATTTTGAGAAACATTAGTATCATGTCGAAACATATTTTCAATTACTCTCTCACATAATTTTAATATATGGCACATTAATTTAATTCCTCTACAATTTGCACACTCTTGTGCATCACTTTTGTTTTTTAAAAGAAGAACAAACATACTTTTCTCCACTCGTTTGATATCTTTTAATCTTTAAAATAATATTAAAAGGTTTAATGAGACAAAAAATTCATTGATCTCCTAAGCATTTCCACGCTTCATTTATATATCATCAGGTTTTACAGCTTTTCCACGCTTCATTTTTTATTATAACTTCGATTTTAATAATATTATGATAAAAAATATCTATTTTCATTTAGGGTGTTATGATCACTAAAGTCAATCGTATTCTCAAAATTTTCATTGAAATGTTTATTGAAATATCTCATCCATCTAGGTTGAATATCATTTTCTAAGAAAAATATATTTTTTATCTTTAGCATTAATGCACTTCACTTGAACTAGATCTTTAATTCTCATATTTATTTATTTAGCTAACTTATGCATATATAATTCGCCCTCATTAGTATCTAATTTATTATATAAATCATTAAAAAATAAACTTTTTGCATCGCAAATTGCTTTCTCAATTTACTGAATTTTTACATCTTAATCAATTTTTTATAACAAAATTTCATATTTTTATATTTTTTGTATATTTTAATTCTAACTCCAACTTTTTTTAGTATTAGGAGTTTTTCCTTTTGATACTCCAAGTACATGCTTTGCAACATTAGCAATATCTCTAGATACTTTTATTCACATAATATTCTAAAAAAAAAATGCATTCTTTAAATACCATCATCTAATTTTAGACTAATATTTTACTTTACTTTTCATATTGCATCCTTTCACTTAAAGTCTAAACTAATCCGCAACATTAGATGGATAAACTCTCACTTAGAATAACTTTACAATATTTACGATCTAAACGATTTATTTTTTATAAGAAAATAATTCATCTGAGTTTTATTATATCCATTTTTATAAGTTATGAGATGCTCCTCATTTTTCTTAAATAAGATATTAGCCATTACAAAATTATAAACCAAAATCTAATATGATCTGATCATCTTCATTAATCACTTCATATCAATAATCATCATAAATGCTTTTAAAATATTATATCACTCTACTAAAATATCCATATAAATCTCATCAAACAAAAACTCTTTCTTCAAAAGATATTCTTTATAATAATTTTCTTCTAAGTCATTCCAAAATTTTAATTTTAAACACATATTCAAACAGACTAGAAAAGCATAAGCACTTATAATATTAATAATCTTAATATCAACAACAATATTTAAAATTATAATTCTATCTTCAATTCTATTAAATTCTATAACACTATCATTCAAACTCTTATCTGCAATCACACATACGTCATTTCTAGTATGACTCCTAACTAAATGCAATAGTTTAAATTTTAAACTATCAAATTGTTTAACCTTTTCTCAAATCCATATAATTTCTTGAATACATAAAATATTTATCTTCCTATTAATCATAATATATATTAATTATATTAATTTGCCCATAAGAGAACCTATATTATAAGTTTATATTCTAATTCTAATTTCATAGACTAACTTATTTGCCCACATCCATTCATAATATGGGAACACTTATTTAACACTGCATCAGGGCACCAATGTAGCTGCCTTTGCACAGTTTCATTGTATTCAACCTATATAGCGCGTCGCTTCCAAGGAACGCCCTAGCATTTTTGGGATCCCATTCAAATCCTTCTAGATTTTTGATTCTTTTGAAGACAATTCAATAGTATTTGCTCTTATAATAAATATCATTATAACTTGAATTCTTCTCAAGACCTCAATAACAATATTAATTCCCATGAATCTTGGAGTGAGAGCTCCAAAAAAAATCCCATAAAGACCTTCCTCAACAAAACAAACTCTAAAGGGGGATTAAGTCTCTTTTTTAAGCTTTATTGTAAGAGACTCCTCGAAGTTCAATAAAACTAAAAAATTATACCCCACAAACCACAGGTGGAGCCAACATAAACTCAGTCAACCATGGAAACTAATTTTCAACGATGATGTTGCATTTGGTGGTTTCATGTCTACAGGTTATGGGATTGTGTCGACTAAGTTGTCGATAGGTGCCAATTATGGTTTATCTAGGTCATTCAAGAGTGTATATAATTTCCCAATACAAATATGATTATGAAGGAACTTCTCATCACAATTAAAACAAAACCCCTTTTCCTTGGTGTGCAACCACTTCAACTAGAGTTAATTTTTTTTTTAGGGCATTGGAGATGTTGGTTATAGTGGAAGGTATAATGGCTTTGGGAGATTGGGTTGGAGAGGTGGTAAGGGGCTAGTTGATGAAGAGGATTTGTTGTTTATTGAATTGTGAATATTGACTTTTAAATCGTAATTTAAAAAAAAAAAAACTCTATAGAAAATTCCATTAACCCCAAAGATATTATTGGAGCGTTTTTTTTTAACTGTAGTTAGTAATCAGCCATTGTGGCAGATTTTATTAGTTTAATTAATTCATCATGAAGGTTACAATAATTTGATGGTCCAAAGCAAATGCAAAGAGCTGTAATGATATCTAGCCAAAAGGTGAGATGACTTGTTTTCACAAACCACAAGTACCACACATCAACTAGTCAGCCCACATTTAAGGACTTCAATGTGATTTGTCTAGATCGAATAATTTGCGAAAGCCATATTTGGGTTCGCTCGACGTTTTGGATCCAAATCTTCATTGTGTCACTTATGAATTAGGGAATGGGGATGGGCATTGCATTGAGCGTGTTGTTGCCCATCAATTCTACATGCTTTGTTCGTCGACAACAAGGTGTGGAGGCTATTTGATAGGAGCGACTAAGGGCAGATATTGCTCAAATTTGACTTCCACGAGGGTTAAGCAAATTTGGATATCCCTAAGAGTCTAGTTGATTGTGGCAAGTTTGTCTTCAATAGCAAAGAGGCAATCACTCTCCTTAAATGTGTTGCGGGTTCAATCATCCATTTCAATAATGAGCTCAACAAGAGCATTAGTTGATATGGGTGAACAGCAAGTCAAGGAAGATGATGGCAACTCCTAGGACACAGCATCATTACGGCAAAAAGTGAACAAGAAAGAATAAGAGAAAACTAAGAAATTATAAGGAATTTTGGCATTTCATTATCCCAATGCAACTACTGTAGCCATTTTATGCAAATCCCTCTTCATGATTACCAAAGTAGCGCATTTTTTTCTACTAAGCACCAAGTGACACAGCCTAAACTCAAAAGATTAAATAAAAATAGGAGCCCTATTCCTTCGTTAACAAACTCAGGGAAAATTACATGTGTTACCATTTATTCACCCAATTGAATGCCCATTAATTAACCAATCTCCACGTGATGCTTGAGGCAGGTCAAAGGATTGCGCTTTAGGTTGAGTCGTGGTTGGATAGAACTGCAATTGGCTCATCGCCGGCTTGGTGCATATAAATTTATCAGAAAAAACTGCTAAATGGTAAGCATGATAATAATAAGTAACACAAAAAACAATCATGTTCAGATGACAAGTGAGCCTTTTAAATGCATATAAGATATTCATAACAATAAACAGAATCGAAACAATGGAATCCAAGAATCGGTGAACCACATGATTCAAATGGATTCACAAGCAAGGGGAAAAGAGAAAGGGTAGGAAATTAAAGAGGTATCGAGTCATGCTCATTTACTTATCCAACCTTACTCCAATATCAAACTACCCACCTGTACTACTCATAAAATTATGGGAATTTTCATGTAATTAAAGTGATTTCCATCCGTGCATAACGACCTAATTACCTAGGTTGCCCCGACGATGATGTTGTTGATCGGAATAAAAATTAGTTTCACGAAGAAGCCCACAAATCCCATGACCACAAAGCCAATCGCCGTCCGTACAGCCACCTTCGTAAATTCTGCATTCCAAAGGCAATAATTCCAATCAAAATAGGTTCCAAAATCAGGAATGTAGATCCATACATGTAAGAATCGCAATTCGATCGGCGGCTGAAGGACAGGAGGGAGGGTGACCGAGCTGTGATTTGGAATTTACCCTTCCTGTCCGGCTTGTGGCATCGCTTCACGAGACGGACGCTGTCCTTAGCGAATTCCCTCAGAGGATCAACAACAGAGTCAACGGCATCCATGACGCTCGCGAAATGGAGATGATCGCGATCTGATCTGAGAGAAGACGGCTCGTTTTCGCGACGGGGAAGGAGGAATTAGGGCAGGAATGGATTGAAATAACGCGCCGGGTGCTACTCAAAAAAATTTAGGTAAATTTACATGCATACCACTGTATACCTATCATTTTATATATCTTACATATCTAACACCTCATTTATTAATATTACACAAATACCACTCAAAATCTTATTACACATCATTTCTACCACTCCTTCACGGACGCTCACGACGTCATATTCCCGGTTTTTCATTTTTTAGGGCTTGAACAGGCGAAGCTATGGAGGGGGAAAACGCTATTTAGATCGTATCTCTTCACAATCCAAGGTAAAGAATGAAAATATTGTTTTGATTTGAGGTGTAGATGTTAAATGCAGGTTTCGACATCTCTTCCAACCGCTGGTCGCTGAGATCGGACTGAGATCGAATGCATATATGTGAAGATCGGAACTCTTCACAATCGTTAATTTTTTAGTTGTTTTAACTTTGATTGTAGTAGATGAGTCCCTTTTTTTTAACGGTTTTTCTTTTTTACGCCTATATGTGAAGATCGGAAGTCTTCACAATCGCCATTGGCCTGTAGTAACGCCTTTTTTCTGTTGTCATTGGATAGCAGTGTTTATTCGATGTTAAAAATGGTGTTTAATTTTGATATTTAATGTTTGAGCAGATTGCAGTAGATGAGTATTGAGTTACTCTTCCCATGTTTCTACACGTTGTTGCTAAACACAAAAATTGTATAAATGAAAGGGTGTTTTCTTAAAGTTCATGTGTTAACTGAAATTTTTTTGCAATTTATTAACTGATTTTTTTTTTTTTTTTTTTTTTTTTTTTTTTTTTTTAAATTTTTTTTTTTTTTTTTTTTTTTGCAGTTTAAATGAGTTCTTCAAATTCATCTGTTGCGAAAGTCAGGCGGCAGCAATCCCAAGTATACTGTCATTGTCACCTCAAATGTGTTTTGTTCACCTGCCACCAAGGACCAAATAGTGGAAGACAATTTTATAGGTGTATTTATAATCGAAGTGATGATGATTGCCATTACTTTAAATGGGTTGATGAAGAAGAAGAGCCATGCTATGTCACATATAACGAATTAAATGTCTACAAGAGAAGGAATTCTAAGAAGCTTGACCATATTCTCTTGATGATTAAAGTTTTTGTTGCAGTTTGTTCTTATTGACATTACAATTCAACTTTATTTTGGATAGTATTATGTGTTATTGAAGTAGATTGTATGGATGGTTTAAGAAGACGATATGAATTATGTTAGTAGTTTATGTTGTATTTGTGGAAGGTTACTAGTTCTAGCGTTGTTGTGACTAGAGCTAGCTTTTTTGGCATGTATTCCATTATCTTTTTGTATCTTAAATGATTTTGTGGAATGAAAACAGTATTTGTTTCATTGAAATGCTAATTTTTGTATCTGTAGTCAATGAAATCAGTATTGAATGAAATGTTAATGTTTGAATGTTTTAACTCAAAGAACATCAGTTTCTCATCTTGACCGTAAGCATGTTCTATTTTAACTCAAAGATGTAAAAAAATCAAGGCTTTGACTGCAATGCACGTGTTCTGTAAAACTGTATGTTTACGGTCAAGATGACTTGGAGTTAAAAATGAGTTAATTACATAACGTGTTCTGCAAAACTGGATGATATAGCATGCTGCCATTACCTATATAGCATGCTGGGAGAAGTTTTGCAAAACTTTATAGCATGCTACCATTACAGATAGTGTTCTACATCAGTTTGCAAATCCAAACTATGTCCATATAGCATGCTAGGCGGTCTTCTCATGTATAGTAGGCTATGTCTTCTCATATATAGCATCTGCTAGGTTTCCTGAGAAACGAATTAGCAGAGATCTCAACAATTCAAACCAGTATATCATTGGACAGCTCAATAATTAGCAGTGTTACAAAATATATAGCAAAAAACTGAATGCTTTTTGTTTGGGTTCACCTTCCACATTAACAGTGTTACAAAATATATAGCCAAAAACTGAATGCTTTTGTTTGGGTTCACCTACTACATTAACACTGTTACAAAATATATAGCCAAAAACATGCACAACCTCCTAATACTTATAGACCTTCCACATAAGGAAAATCGTATTCATCACCCTCAAAGATTTCCGTTGGCGTTCTTCTGCTTGGTAATTTTGATCGTTTCGGTTGCCCTTCTTGCATTTGCAATGTGTCATCGATGATGTTCTTTAATGGATTCTTGCATGTACTTCGATGATGACCCAAAAGTCCACATCTGCTACATTTGTGAATTTTTCTTTTCTTTTCCAAAAAATTGGCAATCTTCTTCTTTTAGGCCTTCCTCTAGGTCTTGATGTATTGGGCGCTCCTACTTCAACCAAATCTTGAACAACCTGCCACTGATCCTTCCCAGGTAACATAGCAATAGCTCCATCATATGATAGCCGGTACCTAAAGCACTCGTAAATGGTCAACCTAATGTAACACATCATTTGAACATTAAAAGAAGAATATGTAGATATTACCTATAAATGTAGTAGTAATCATTAACATATGTATGCCATAATGGATGCTCTTTCTTCCCAATAAATGCTATGGCATGGATGCAAGGAAGTCCAGTTAATTTCCAAACATTACAAGTGCATTCTTTGGTCTCAATATCAACAATATGTCTGCAATGGAGTGATTCCACTTCAGCCCTATGAAAACTGGATTGCCTAATTAATAAATGTTCTTTCCTGGTAGTTATTTCTCTTATATATTCCTCTGCATGGGGCACTAACTCACGATGCCATGTTGAACTTGTAATTTTATGTGTTGCCCTTTGTTCCATGAGTTTACCACGAATCGTGTCAATTAAGTCAACAACCGGTTTATTTCTAGCATCCACAATCCACGCATTTAGGGGTGTCAAAACGGGTCGGCGGGTCGGGTTCGGGTCGAACCCGAGTTGACCCGGGTCTAAACGGGTCAACCCGAACCTGACCCGGTTTTACAAACGGGTCCAGAATTTTAACCTGAACCCGACCCGTGCGGGTTACGGGTTGACCCGACCCTCTAAAATTGATGCATGTGGTCTACTTCAGGTATGCTTCTGTTCGAAGTGTCGAACGACCTGAACACTAAGGTGGTCGAGGCGGAACCGCGGTGCGACCGGAGCATCGTGAGGGCGAGGTGGACTGTGGATGCTGGACTTAGCGTGGTCGAGGCGGCACAGGGAGGTGGAGGCGTGGAGCGACAAAGCACCTAAGACCGGAGTTGGCTAAACGACGGTGACTGGACGAAGCGACGGAGCCATGGGCGACGCGATTGGGCGAAGCCTGCGTGATTGAGCGACGCACGATGCAAAGCCTGCATGCGATGCGAAGCTTAACGCGATTGGGCGACGCGATGACATGAGGCGACGGGACAGCCGGACACTCGGACAAGCTGGTATGACGTGATAAGTCATTTTCCCAAACATAAATTGACTTCGTGACCACTTGTAAGGTAATGACATAAGGTACATATGGAGATTAGGATGTAAAACACATAGCTCAGCTAGCTTAATGGTATACTCTATGCTAGTGTAAGCATTTACTGCTCCCCAAACCAAACCTTGGAGTTTATGTCCTTCTTTGCAATGAAAATTTTTTTTTAATATTTTTCCACATATGACAACTACAAATTCTATGCTCAGCTGTATTGTATACTTCTTTAATGGCTATGGGTCTCTGAAAGGATTCTGCTCATGTGGTTTGAATGTAAAGAGTGCGATCACACTATCTCGTAGGACAAAATGGTCGTAGGCCTTTACAATCGACACAAGCAGGCCGATGGAAGAGCAGATGGAGTTATAGATATGATTAGTCATAGAGAGTAGCGGCTTTCACCTACCAACCTCAATGGATAATAATATATATATAACCCTAACTTCACGAGATTTCCCCCATTCGATACATCAGCTCGAATGAGGTTTATTTGATTGTCGGGATCGGTTTCCTACGGGCACAAGCCCCCGTAGTTAATTACATCTTAGACCTTGATCTAAGAAAACTCTCGATTAAGGATGTTGTATTATTCACTTCTTAATTTGGTGCACATAAAAAGTTCCTAAGTTCTATTCCAAAGAGTCTCTTCTATTTACCCTTAATGATGACTAGACTTTTTTTAGATGAATAAA
>NW_021318618.1:8164987-8193352 GCF_001605985.2 Dendrobium catenatum | reverse complement strand
CATGAAGTGTGTGATGTGAAGCAGTTCCGGTATATAATTAAAATTTTGCTTTACAAGTTGCAGAAATTATACCTGACTGTATGTGGCGCTGCCACTTAAAAGCTTATAAGCAGACGGTAGCGTTCAGTTCCGATCATTAAGCTCCAATGTACCTCGCAAGAAAAGACAACAGAGAAATATATATATGAGCGTAGATGCCATTCAGAAAAGAAATGCAGGTAAATAACAAAAATATAACTAACAGAAAATTAAATATAACTAACAAGAAATTTAATAATTGCATTTATAGAACATGTATATGTAACAAGCATTGAATAACAAGAGAAAATGTGAGCCTAACCTAGAGCTAAAAGTCTTATTCTAATCAAACAAGTCTAAGGTATGTGCAACAGATTGTGTGGTTTTGGATAGGTCCTATGTAGGATAATTTAATTATAATTACTTTCATTTGATTTGTTAAAGGTCAAAAGAGAAATTTTAATTTAAGTTTGAATATTAATATCTTAAGATTTATTTTAAGAATTTATTTTAGTATTTAGTTGATTTATTTTAATTGGTTGTAAATTAAAAGAAAAGGTGGATTAGATGATTTATTATCGATTCAGGGATCAAATTATTTAAGTTTGTTATCAACTGGTTCGTGGCGTTGTGCCACCAGGCTCGAGGAACCAGGCCTCCTAGGACACTTAGCCCCGCAGCCCGGAGTAGTCCATCATAAAAAACAAGTTGATATAGTTATATTAAGAGGTTTGTTGATTGATTTTTAGCATATTAGTTTAAGGTTTGATTGAGTTTTAGGTGAGTTAGAAGGTTTTGGGTTTTAGAAGACTTTTAGCTTAATGGATTTTAGTTTAGGTTTGTCCTTCTAATTTAATCTACATTTTTTTAAATTTTAAATTGGTTAGGGGTTGATTAAGAGATTGATTAAAGTTGATTCGAATTTGCATTTTAATGATTATGAAATATTAATTATTGTTTGAATACAAATTAGGTGTTTTAGTGTATTTTAAGAATTGAATTAAGCTTGATTTGATTGGTTGATTATTAATAGATTAAGGCACCATAAACTTAGGAAAACGTGTCACTAAGTTTTTGTTTTGATGTCTCTATCTTATAGGGAGCATGCATCCTAAGTCTATGTTATCTAAGACTCGATCCTTAATTTTTATCCTTAGGTGTCACTAGTATTATAGGGAACGAAAGGAGATATTTTTCTAACCCTTCTAGACATTCATACATGTATTAATAGTTTTAGTGATCTATAAGTGAAATGAGACAATAAGTAGGAGAGTAGTAGAAATGCAAGAAGAACAAAAACTATAAAATACCAAAAAGAGAGGAAGAAATGAGAAGACAAAATAATAAAGGAATGTGGGCATTTTGTTATTGGACATGCTTCTTCGAAGCCAAGCATGTCTCTAAAACACCCTTCACTCCTATTCAATGTAAAATGAATAAGAGAGAAGGGGTTTTAATGCCATTTACTGTCCCCACGATCCAAACACAGCACTTGATACGGACCCGACTCGACTGCGCAAACTATTCCTTACCAAACTCAAAGCAACAAAGGAAACTCAAGTTCCCAAAACTAGAACTAAAACATCTCTTTCTATCTATCACATTTTTTTAGCCTTATACTTTAGAAGTAAACATTAATAAAAGAGCGACAACTTATGCAAGACATATCACTTCGTCCCAAAAGAAATATTTAGAGAAATTTTTAACACCAATCCACCCTACAAAATTTATCTACCCCAAAATAAAATCTTACGAAAATTCTATCAAAATGAACCAATGTATAGAAATCTTTCCATAATCAATTTATCAAAGCAACTCTGACACAAAGACAACAATGAAGTGCTTCTCTATTTTATTTGGAGTGGGGTAGACAAGAAAAACATAGGAAATCTCCAATAAGAAGACTTCGCAAAGTTCTTCATAATAAAATATTCGCAAAACTTATCATAAAACTCCTCAATATAAAACAAACCACAAAGCTTTTCGAAAAGGCTTCGACAAAAAAGAAACTCATAAAATTCTCTAACATAACATAAGTCATGAAATTTCTAATATAAAGATAACCATAAAGACTTTCCAACATAAGCTTATTGTAAAACATTTCATCCCAAAAATAGCTCATGAAGCTTTCGACACAAAGCCTATACGACTTTCCTAACAAAACTCAAATAAATAAAGAGAAATCAAAACTCGAGAAGGTATAAAAAAAAAACTCGTCATCGACCATAGTTCTTTATAGTTAAAGAGGCTTTTAGAAGCATAGTTAACACGACTTTAAATCCATATGACACATGAATATTCTCCAAATAATAAGCTTGCGTTCATCAAAGAAAACCATGTTTCAGCTTTCAGATTTTATAAAAGAAAAGAGCAAGTAAAATGCATGGTCACTAAAGTAGTGTAATCGAAGATCCATTAAAATGGATTACACATGTTTCCAATTAATAATGAATTATAATTTTTTTGTTTTGCAGTAAACTCAAAACAACTTCATCTATCATGCCCATTAAGATTTAATAGAGAAACCTCAATCAACTTGTAATAGAATAAGTTGTCAACCTATTCGGCAAAACGTCCATATCCTCTGTCATATGGTAAGAATCACAATTTTTCATGTGCTCAAGCTTAAATAACTTCATATGAGCGTAATAATCATAAGAGTTCAAACCAGTAGGAAACCCTCATACAACCGTATGAATATTGTTAGGTATTAACCACATTAAAGTAGGCATTCGACAACTTGAATCCAACAAATTCTTAAACTATCATCACGAGTTCAAAGGGTCATGCACTTTTCTAAATTTCGAATGTCAAGAAAAGAAAGATATACAATAAACTAACTTTACCAGAGCATATCACCAAACAAGCATGCCAAATCTATTACCAAGAAGGCTCAGAACTCCTTTTTTTTTTTAACAATAGCCTACTCAATGTAAGGCCTTCACTAGGATAGTAAACTGCTAATTCAAGAATAAAACTTTAGCTCACTCACAAATTAAAAGGTAAACATTCTCTTTAAGGCATTTGATCATATAACTAGCATGCGAGATCTAATAGATAGTATAAAATAATCTCCTTTAACTACACTATCACATCGAATCTAGCCTCTTTAAGAGAACTTAAAGCCAAGAACTACTCAGACTCACAGCAGACACATTCTCAGCACAAGATAAATATTCTCTCTTGAAATTTTGTCATGTGGTACATTCATGTTTACGATATCAATTAACTTGATTTCTTTTTTTTAGACGAAGTATTTATAAAATGAAATCTACTTCATCTGCAAAGCCACAAGAAACCAACCATAGCAAGAATGAATGAGTTTTACAAAACTTTACTCAATAGATTAATCATTCAATTCCTACCATTCTTAAAGAAGAGGCAAGGGAAGTAGATGAGCAAGGTGAGAAGGTAGAGAGATATAGAAAAAGGAAGAAGGTAGAAGAAGAGAAGTAGAAAGAGGAACTCACATTGCGAATGAAAAAAAGTCGCCGTCGGGTTCGGCTAGGGCAGGTCGCGAACGTGGTCAGACCTGGAGTCCGACGGTTTGCCTCCGTGGAACAAGGAGATGGCTCGGCTAGGAGAGAGACTGGAGCAGAGCTTTGGCCACGGTTAGGGCAAGGAAAAAAAATCGTTGGCTTGAGGTTCTGGAGCTCGAGTCAGACAGGGAAGGGGGCTTCGGCCTTCTTCTTTTGCCTGGGACGTGCGAACCAGAGGGAGGACTAAGAGGCTTCAGCTCCTCACGCGAGAGAGTGGCTTCGGGTCTTCCGCCTAGCTTGCGAATAGGGAGAACTAGAGAGAGAGGGAGAGGGATGTGCGAAAAATCCCAAAGGGAGAGGGAGAGACGGGAGCAAGGGCGAATACCTCCACTTCTCTGGGATCTCGAGAGAGAAAAGGAGGAGCCGGGCGTGAGAGAGGGAGATCGGGCGTGAATCCCCTAATCAAAAACACAGCTGGGGATTTTCTTTTTCCAGTCCAGAGAGGTCTCGTTCGTTTCCATGCGAAAAGAGCACCAGAAAGGAGCTGGATATTTCCGATCACCTTAAAGACCTCTGCATCTCCTCCGAAATGAGTAAATCACGCGACCAGAGAGCTGATCGGCAACAGACCTCAAATCTCAGGGAGATCGGGACCGTCAAATTATTTTCCGGATTCAGGAAACAAGTTCAAATGTAGTAGAAAGTCAATTAGGGTTTAAATGAAATTAAATTTGGCCCATTGGGCTGAAATCAACTCGACATTGGGTTCAATTCAGCTCAATTCAGGTTGGTTCAGGTTTGACCCAACTCGATTAAATTAACACGACAATAATAATAATAATAATAATAATCAAACTTGAATTGAAGCTAATTCGGGTTGAGTCGAGCTCGACGAGGCCCGCTCAACTCAATCAAACGTGCTAGTTGGCAAATTGAAACAAAAACGAGGTCAACAATGGCATCGCCTAATCCCTTCTCCATGTCTGAAATGAATGCAAGTGGTTCTATCTGTGTACCAATGCTTTCTCCCAAGTTTTGTAGGAACCATAACCATGTATTCTTAGATTCAGTTTCAACAACAGCAAAACCTAAAGGAAATAAACCATTATTACCGTCAACTGAGGTTGCTTATAAGAGCATACCTAGGTGCTTGGATTTTAGGTGGCACGCATCCAAACTGATGAGAGGTCTACAACCAAATTTAAATCCATCAACACAGACCTTGAAGCTAATATAAAATTTCTGAAACGAATTGTCACGACTGTCATACGTATATGTGATATGCGAACCAGGATTTCTACCAACCAATTCAGCTTGTAGTGTTGAAACCTATTTATAATTATTGTCTATAGAGCCAAAAATATTGTCCCGAGCTTGTTCTCTTGACCTCCACAACTTCATTTATGGTAATGATAAACCATACTCTTTCTCTAAATTATTATTGATATCTTTTGGAGGAATTTCTGGATTCCTTTTGACAATCTCTTGAATCTCATTCGCAACCCATGCAGAACTGGCTAGTTTATTCCCAGCACGATTGATGCCAAGACAGGTGTGAACTCCATCAAGTCTTCTAACTTGAAAAGTGTGAGCATCTTCACAGAGTGAAACTCGAATTCTCCAATTGCAACCTTGGTAAGAACATGTTGCAATAACACGCTTCTTATCACTGGCCTTGATCCTGACCCCAAAGTTATCCCTGATGGCAACTGATCACAAAGCATTCTTGAAACTTAATGCATAACGGAAATATGTGCCAACTGCTATATCTTTAGAACATAGAATTGGAGCATTCAAAATAACACCGTTAAAAGAACATTCAACCATATTTTCAGAACTCACAACCTCCATAAGATTAGAGTTTGAATCATGTTCTTCCATTTCTTGTACTGTAATGACAATCTCAGCACGCAAATTATATTTCGATAATTTTACAAAGTCAGCCTCCTCAACTTCAGAATTCATTTCTTTGTATTCTTTTGGTGATGTACCATATATGTAATAATACAAATTATATGGATGACCCTTAAGCCATGGACATATTCTACAAATCTCTTCTCTAAGTGCAGAAACAGTTAGTTCTCCTTTCTCAACTTTCACAGTCCTTTGTTTGCCACAATCATAACTCTTTATGTGTTGGACATTGGTTTTAACCCATCCCTCCAAACTTAAATACAACGGCAATGTACTCTTTCTGCACTCTGTATAAATTATTTCCAATATTGTCACCATAAGCCTGCAGTTTCAATAGTTTAAAAGTTATTTAAAATTTATTAAACCGTTTAACATAAATCATTCAACACTTACGAAATTGGTCATGTTGGAACACATTAGTAATTGCTTCGACTAAAAACACGAATTTCTTGAACTTTCTGTTTCAAATAATTTTAAGCTGTAGATTAGTATAATATTTAAATAACACATCATAATCATAACATAATCATTTCACCCTATTCGTTATCAACAAAGGCAGACATTACAAAATTTTTCTAAGAAAAAATATCTCTGTGTTCGATTCATGTAAAATTCCCTAAGAAAAAACTTCTCAAATTTTTTCTTCACTGTTTGGTTCAAATGTATCCTAAGAAAAAACTTCTCAATCAAAATATCAAGCACTAAGACAAAAACCTGTGAAGGAAATCCGTGCTCAGCGATTTATAACAGCAGAGGAATGGATACACGAGACGGCCGAGGAAGGGATCAAAGTCGCGAGAATCACCATTCATGAGGGATTTTTGCGGGAAGGAAGACGCGCTAGGCACTATGCGGGAAGAAGATGTCGTGAGCGTGCGTATAGACGGAGTGATAGAAATGATGTATAATAGGGTTTTGAGTGGTATTAGTGTAATATTAATAAATGAGGTGTTAGATATGTAAAATGATAGGTATATAGTGGTATGCATGTAAACTTCCCAAAAAGTTATATAAAAATATTCTTAGAATAATTAAATATTAAATGACATAAAATTTATTTATTTGGTGAACATATAGAAACAATTGGTGCTTTAAATTCCAAGGATTTTTTTTTTCTACCACTGGTTTTGTTGTAGTGCATATAGTTATTCTCTCTCCTCATTGTATATTTTTGATAAAAAAAATATTTTGATTTAGATTTTTAAGATTTTATGTGAGACAGATTTCTTATTATTTGATTTTTGAAATCTCAATCATAAACTTTTTACACAAGTTTTACAAAAAATTGTAGTCATCTCAAACGAACTCTAAGAATTTGTTTGGGATAACTTTCTTAGTAATTTATAAAATTGAAATAGATAAAGCAGCCTCTTAAAGCTGTTGTAAAAAATAACTTTCTTGTATCAAATTTATTTAAAAACAGCAAAAATCAATGGTAAAATAAAAATTGTGGTTGTGATATGAAAAACAAAGTAGTAAAAAGTTGTCTCAAACAAATGCTAAAATTTAAAATCATTCATTTCTCTTAAATCAATATATCCATTGCCACACCTTGATAATTTGTTATATTTAGTTTTTCTTTGGGGCGGCTTTCTTAATATTTCTTAAAATAATTTTTTACAACCTTCTAGAATATTTTGTCCATGTACAATATTTTATAACTATCAAGTTTATAGTTTTCCAACCAATTTCTTTAAAATGTCAATGAAGATGTGGTTTACTTCTCTTTTTCCTTGCATCATATTGCTTTGAGAATCCTCTTATCTATTTTTGTGATGATGCAACCATTTTTTTTGGACAATTAGGCCAATTAATGCAGACTCACACATATCGTATATACAAGACTCAAACACAAGACCCCTTAGTTGGTAGCTAAGCTCCCAACCAACAAGCCAATGTGAGCTATGTCAATTTGTCTTATATGGTTAAATAAAACTTATTATTCGACCACTAATAGAGTTATTGGAAATAACTTCATTTATTTTGGAGTTACGTCTTGACAACTTATTTGATTGCCATAACTTCTTTAGACTTGGTGGAGGATCATCTTATGAAGATACCTAAATATTTCAATGTCAAAATTTTGTATGGAATCGAAGTTGGACATAATATTTACTTGTTATTAGCCAATTTGGAAGATAAAAAAATGTTATAAATAACATAAATAAGGTTTTTTTTTTTTTTTTTTCATTAGAGAATAGCAATAAGAAGACCACTAACTTCTCCAATTAGGAAAATTTGTTCAATAGGCCATGTTTTTTATGGATCAGAGAAGGCATCATCTTGTATTATCTCATTCTAGCTATCATGATGTTCATTTGCCATCAATTAATCCACCACTATGATGGGAGTAAAAAATATGGAGTAATTCAAGCAATTGGCCTCTATGAAGAGTCCAATAAAGAGTAGAGATGAATAAATTTTTCATTTATATCACAATATCATAATGATTATGGTCATAAGACTGAAGACTATGGATTATTGATAGCTCTACTTAAATTACTTATTAAGGATAGGCATTTAAAGGAGTATCTTATTGTCATACATTCTAATAAGTAGTTAATTGAAGAATATGTTGATGGTTCCTATGGATAACCAAGGTTGTTGGTTCAATGTGCATCATAACTGGTTGAACATCATCTTCCTCAAGAAAAGATTCATTCTTCATCTTATTCACCCACATCACTTATTTCTTTATTGAACCATGAATTTTTATCGTATGTGTAGGGATATTATAGGGTGTAAATCAATCATTTTGATGTTTTAATGATTCTCATAGACATTTTTAGTTAAATGATATTGAAAATGGTATCTTAGCATGATCATAAAGAATTCTATCATTGAGCGGATCATAAAATAGAAATGAGTTATTAAAGTATGTGATGCTAATGGAGAATATATCAAGAATAAAATTCATTGTAATTTTCTCTGTTGAAGTAAATGATTAAGTGAATTGACCTATCTTTTGCCTAATAATGTAGATGTTATTACCTAGGAGCCTACTAATATGCTTGTGGGTGGGTCTAAGTGCTATTATACATCACATAAACATTGATCTAAGTAAATTTTCTATTATTTAAAAGATATTAATTTCTCATAATAAATTAATGCTATAATTAATGAGGAGGATGTCGATATGCTCCTTAAGGTTGGGTTCATTCAAGAGGTGTAGTATCTTAAGTGGATATCTAATCTGGTTATGATTAAGAATCTTAGTGATAAATGACATATGTGCAATGACTTCAAAAATGTCAATTATGTGGGCCCAAAATATTCGTATCCTCTTTCCAACATCATCTCCATGGTAGACTTTGTTTTCAAATTTTCAACTATGAGGTTTCCTGGTGATTTTTAGGGATATCATCAAATTAGTATATGAACCAAAATCATGAGAAGACTAACTTTATTACTAATATATGCATCATAAATTTCCATGTTGGGGGTATTAGCAATTGCGATCATCAGAAATTCAAATATTAGTGCTAGAAAAATAAATATAAAAGTACATCATATCAGATAGAATTTTAAGAATTCTGACCCTTATGCCTCCCATTCGAAAGAAATCAAAGAATTTTGACTCTTATAACTCTCAATAAATAGATTGTGCATATAGCATTAGAATGTGCCCACAACACCATAATGTGCATTTAACACTATATTTGAACTTCTTCCACCCGCACCAGATCTGTTGAGAATCACATATTTCAATCAAATAAGCATATAATTCATTGCATTATAGTAAAAGAAGTATAAATATACCAATATCAAAATTAATATAATGCTTTAACACTAGGCAGCATAATGTACTACTCAGCAAAAATGTATTGTTTTAGAATATAAATAAATTATCAGAAATTATTTAGAGTATTATTTTAAAAAAAATATCTAAATATTCAGAACTATTGTATATACAATATACAAAAAATTACGCAATGAAAGTATTGCATATAACAAGTTATCCCCTATTTTTGGCTGATGAAATTATAAATTAAATCAAAATATTTAAATTTTTTATTATTTTAAAAAATTGAGATAGGAAAAATGCAACATAACTCGAACCAAATAATTTTCATAATTAAGCCGACAACTGAAAATGACCCTAAGCAGCCTAAAATGGACTCTCTCTCTCTCTCTCTCTCTCTCTCTCTCTCTCTCTCTCTCTCTAGCTCGTAACTTTGAGGGAAATAGAATGAATAAAATAGTGGAAATAATTATATTTCTAATATAAAAATTTGGCCTAGTGTCTTAGCGCCCCCATTGAGCAAGAGTCGCAATGCTCCCTCTAAGAGCCTACAGCGCCACAGTGCCACCCCCAACATTGCAGTATGAATTAATTTTCAAAATTCTAGAGGTCTCAGTGCCACGGTGGAGCCAACTCCAGCACCGCAGGGGTAATTCTAGATTTTCAAAACATGCAATAAGATCCCTATGACACGCTTTATACTGTACATTTATACTCTAATGTGCACACAAAAACATGCTCACACATGCAGAAGAGTTATAAATATAGAATATCAGTGGATTACCTCAACTCAAGCCAAGCTAGAACAAGTAGAACCATATATTGATTCTAGAGGTGTCCCAACAATTCTTTTCATTTCATGAATTTTTCAGGTAAAAGCTCTTATGCATTATATATTCCCATATTTTTTCTCTGCATGTGCAAGATCCTTGCATATAACTAGGAAATAAAATTATATATACATTGTCATTATTTTTGAAATAATATTATTAAAAATATATCAAATAAAATCATAGATAAGTGCTCACACATTAAAACAAATCATCTTAAATCATATTGTACAAAATATGTCCTTACAATTATGACTATCTCAATTTTGGATAATGTGGCATCCACCTTGCAATTATAATTGCAACTTGCTAACAAAGTTTTGATAGGCTCTAAGATGGAGAACTTTTTTATTATATTGGAGGGTGTGCTCTTCACTTAATTATCCTATAAAAAATAATTATTTTCCATTTGGTAAGAATATCATAAGTGCTTACAACTAATTTTTTTTTTCTTATATATACGCATATATATTAATTATAAATATGATATTATCCACTTCTAATAGTTTAATTTCTTCTTCTTCTTAATAAAAAAATTGAAAAACTTTTTGTGTCAAGAAATTAAGTTTAAATTTTAGTCTAAATAGGTCTAAATCATTAGATTTACTTCATATATAAGGAACCAATTGATATTTATATGAAAAAATGCTTGGGCTATTTTGATAAATTTTTTTGCTATGATGACCTTCAAAATTATTGAATTTTCTTTGAGATTAGTGCAATATAAATTATCTATAATCTATATAAAATACTAATCTCAAAGCCCATTACAACAAAAAATATATTAGGATAGTTTCACATAATTTTTTAAATATTCATATTATATTTATCTAAAAATATATTTAATATTTTTAAAACTCATTATGACAAAAATTTTAATCAAATATCTCAGCTCTCGCTAGCTCTTCGTATATATATATATATATATATATTGTTGGGAAATTTTTATAAGTGAGCCCATATACTTATACATATAAATAAAGTTTTGTACATTATAAGCTTAAAATTAAGCCAATTAAATTCGTGATCTATTTAAGTATTAAATTATTATTTGGCTTATGTGGCATCTCAATTAATTTTGTATGGAATTAATTTGTATAGATGCCGGGTATTTATTTTATTTTAATGATGGGCTGAAATAAAATAAAAACACTTAAAATATAAAATGATTGTGGTCTCCAGTTTAAGATGTTAAGTTCTCATTTACCATCTTGCGTGAAAAAAAGTGGTATCTCTCTCTCTTGGAGAACGCCGCTCTAAACGTGGAAGACCGAAAACCTTAATTCTACATTTCAATGGATTCAGGTATGATTCCGAAAATTCTTCTCGATGATTTGACATGTCTTTCGGAGACGATCGATTTTATTTTTAGTCTCCATCAAATTCTAACAAGTGGTATCAGAGCCGATTATCATGTTGAATCAACGAGATAGGATTTTCTATAATCATGTTATTGATTAGTTGAGTTTTCCGATCACTAGAAATCTTTGTTTGAGAATTTTCATTTGCAAAGATTTTGATTTCTATGCCTAAATTAATTGCCATAATTTTCAAATCTATTTTGTTTAAGATTTTCAGTAAGTTTTGAGAACTTCAGAGAAATTCAAAATCATTCAGTCATTTATTGATTTTTCTTTTCAAATTCATTCATCGATTTCATCTACATCCATGAAAACGATGAGTTTATCATTTTTTTCTTGGTTTACGGTTATTGTAATACGAAACGACACAACATCTGTGAACCGTTGCTTTGTTTGAATGGAATCATTTAGTTCAATTTTCATCATAATTTGAAACTGTCAAATTATATAAAGTTTATGTAACTGCAAATGTGCTATTATTGTTTTCCATAAAAGGATATAAAGCATTAATGGTCCTTTAATATTATGAATGACATCACGTACCGTGATCATTAGAAATTTTATTATATATTGATTTCTTACATTTGATCATCTTCTCTATATAGTATTTGTTTTCAATGGATTAAGTTTCGTTGGGTTACTTTTCCATTGCATGTGAATTGATGTGATGATTATGAATTTTTTTATTAATATAAATTACATTTAAATTTTGAACAAATATTTTCTCATTTAATATAATTATTCATTAATTCAGAATTAAATTAAATTGAAATAATAAGTCACCAAAGTGACCTCTATTAGATCAGTTTATTTAATCTAAAATTAATTGAATAAAGTTAAAGACTTTTTCTTAGTCTATGCGGAAAATAATCGACCCAAAGGAAGATTATTTTTTTGGTCGGACTCTAAATATATAGTTATAAATATGTGATAATTTTTGAAATCATTCATGCATATAGTAAGTCGGTCCAAAGAAAAGCTTATTATTGGTAGAATTTATTATCAATATTTATTAACTATAATTTTAAGAGTACCATTTACAAATTATAATTTCTATCCAAAGACTAAATTATGATATTATTTTAGATATCTTATAAAGGGCCCACCATATGTTGTTGCTAATTGTGTATTATTTTTTTATTCTTTTTCAGTTAATATTTCTTCTATATCTATCAATTTAAATAACATTCAAGTGCTTAATGGCTCTAACTTTAAGAAATGAAAAGAGCACATTACTATTATTCTTAGGTGTATGGATCTAGACTATGCGATTTAGACTGAACGCCCTCCTGCCCTTACTACGGAAAGCACTATTGAACAAAGGGAAAATTTTGAAAAGTGGGAGCGTTCAAACCGTATGAGTCTTATGATCATGAAGCACTCAATTCCAGATATCATCAGGGGTGCAATGCCTGAGGAGGGAAATGTTAAGAAGTTTGTAAGCCAAATAACAGACCGTTTCGTAGGTTCTGAAAAGGTCGAAATAAGTACTATTCTTAGTAAACTTATTTCAATGCGGTATAAAGGCAAAGGGAACATAAGGGAGTATATTATGGAAATGTCTAATTTTGTTGCAAGACTAAGAGCATTAAAGTTAGAATTTTCTGATGACATTATTTTGCATCTAATCTTGATCTCTCTTCCTGTACAATTCAGTCCTTTTAAGATAAGTTATAATACTCAAAAAAAAAATGGACTCTTAATGAGCTTATTGCTCAGTGTGTGCAAGAGAAAGAAAGACTAAAACAAGAAAAGATAGAAAGTGCTTACTTAGCTTCTTCTTCTTATGATTTTTCTACCAAAAGAAAAATGAATTATAAAGTTAAAAGAGCTACAAATAAAGGGACTTCACAACCTAAAGTGTAACAGAAGCAAGACCAGGTTATTACTTATTTCTTCTGCAAGAAAGCTGGTCATGTGAAGAAGGATTGTCCAAAATATGCTAATTGGCTCATAAAAAAATGATAAACTTCTGAATTTTGTTTGTTCTGAAGTTAATTCGGCCTTAGTATCAAATCACACTTGGTGGATAGATACAGGTGCAACTACTCACATAAGTGTGACTATGCAAGGTTGTCTAAGGAATAGAGTGCTAACTGATGCTAAAAGATTCATCTATATTGGAAATGGCAATAAAACTCCTATTAAAGCTGCAGGCCTATATATATTGTACTTAGAATCTAGTTGTACTTTGAATTTGTGTGAGACTTTTTATGTATCGTCATTTAGACAGAATTTAATTTCTATTTCATGTTTGGACAAATATGATTACTCTTGTTCATTTGGAAATAAAAAATTTAGTCTCTTTCATTATTCTAAAGTTATTGGTACAGATTCTTTAATTGATAATCTATATAAATTAAATATTTCTGCCTCACAGATGATAAAACTTTACATTTAAATAATTTTTGTACAAAGAGAAAATTGACTGATGAGAATTCCTTTATGTTATGGCATAAGCACTTGGGACATATTTCTAAACAAAAAATTGAAAGGCTTGTGTCAGATGCAATTCTTGATTCCCTTAATTGTATTGATTTTAAAATTTATATTGAATGTATTAAGGGAAAATAAACAAATATTAAGAAATTAGGTGCCAAAAGGAGTTTAAATGTCTTGGAATTAATACATATTGATATTTGTGATCCATTTCCTACAGCTTTTTGGAATGGTCAACAGTATTTTATTACTTTCATAGACGATTATTCTCGTTATGGGTACTTATACTTAATACATAAAAAATCAGAATCTCTAGATGTATTTAAGATTTTGAGAGCTGAAGTTGAAAATCAACTTGATAAGAAGATTAAAGCTGTCAAATCTAACCGTGGTGGTGAATACTATGGTGGATATGATGGATCAGGTGAACAACGTCCAGGCCCTTTTACGAGATATTTAGCAGAATATGGCATCGTTTCTCAATACACTATACTGGGGACTCCAAGTCAAAATAGTGTAGCTGAGAGATGAAACAAAACCTTAAATGATATGGTTAGAAGTATGATTAATTATTCTTCTTTATTAGAATCACTTTGGGGAGAAGCCTTAAAGACTGCAATTTATATTCTTAATAAAATTCTAAGTAAAGCAGTAACTAAAACCCCATATGAGTTATGGACTGGAAATAAGCCTAGTATTTAGCATTTTCATGTTTGGGGATGTCCAGCTGAGGCTAGGCCTTATAAGCCTAATGAAAGAAAATTAGACTAAAAAATTGTTAACTACTATTTTGTTGGATACTCTAAAATGTCAAGAGGTTTTAAATTTTATGATTCCTCAAATAAATCATTTTTTAAGACGGACAATGCTAACTTTATTGAGGACGGTGAATATAGTGTGAGTGATAAAATTAAAAATTTTGATTTTGAGGAGGAATATGTTACTATTCCCACTATTACAATTGAAAATGATCAGGTAATTATGTCTGAAATTATTCAGATTGTAAATCCATATAATCAAAATAATCTTAAATTATCTCCCACTCATATGAAAGAACAACAACCTCAAACTAAAGTTACATTAAGAAGATCCACAAGGGAAAGGAGAATAGCAATTTCGGATGATTATATTGTATATCTCCAACAGCATGGGTTTGATATAAGATTGGAAGATGATTCAATCTCATCCAGTCAGGTCAAACTATGTTCTAATTCTTAAAAGTAGATAAAAGCCATAGAAGATGAGATGAAATCAATGAAAGACAATAATGTTTGAGATCTTTGTTAATTTTCTGAAAGAGCAAAACCTATTGGTTGTAAATGGATTTTTAAAATCAAAAGGGATGCAATAGATAATATTGAAAGATATAAAGCACGTCTAATTGCTAAAGGTTTCACTCAAAAGTAAGATATTGATTTTAAAGAGACTTTCTCTCAAGTTTCTTCGAAAGACTCTTTTAGAATCATTATGACACTTGTAACTCATTATGATTTAGAGCTACACCAGATGGATGTAAAGACTGCATTACTTAGGGGCTGTTTGGTTGCCTGAATTAGGAGTGTAAAGTAAACCAATTACCTGTATTTACTAAATTTAGATGTTTGGTTAATTTTGAGCGGAACAAAAGGTATTCGTCCGATGCATTAAGAGTGTATTAAGGAGGCTGTTTTGCGGGAAATAGAAACCCGCTCGTATTGAGCGGGTTATAAATTCATCGGAAGAAAAGCAACTTCGTCGTGCTGTTCGGCTTCAATCGAGAGGAGAAAAGCGTCGTGCTGTTCGGCTTCAATCGAGAAGAGGCTTCTTCACCAACGTCGTCCTGTTCGGCTTCAATCGAGAGGCTTCTTCGCCAAGCTTCGTTCTTCTTCGACTTCGATCCGGCGAGCAGCTCCAGAGATACTTCGCTTAGTGTTCTTCTTAAATCCCCAGCGCTTCCAGTTTCCCTTTCACTTCATTCCAAGAAGAAGACGAAGACGGGAGCATCAGAGAAGAAGAGGGGCCATCCGACCTCCCTTTATCGGTAAAATCATAAAACACATGTTCTGTTTATGTTATGGATTCTCTGATTTTTTCCCGATTGAGCGTCTTGTTTGAATTTTTTACAGTAGACAATGCTGGAGTTGAGGGAGCCGATGATGGGCGGGGGATACTGGATCCGTCGAGTGGATTACTCTCCTACGGCAATGGCTGCTCAGGGGAAGGTCAAACGCTTATTTCCGATGAATAACAAGGAGAATATCCCGTATGTGATATTTGTATCATGAGGTTAGTCTTAAACTGTGGCTAAGAATTGGCTGTTATTCATCTGGACCAAATTATTTTCTGTAGTCCACTTGGTTAGTCTTAAACTGATATTGTAGGGGAAGGTAATTGAAAGATTATCTGGAGTATCTTTTCAATCAATGCATTTTTTAAGCACAAAGAACAAAGTTAAGCTGATGTTAGCTGAAGAACAAATAGTTGTATGATTAGTTGGAAGAAATCTGGTAGTTTTGAGTTCTGGACATGAAAGGTTAGCGCATCTTGATGCTTGCATATCTTAATAGTTTTGGTTTTTACTTCCTTAGTCATATTTAAATTTTGTTCTCTGACCATAAATTATGAATAACTCATTCACACCAAATATTTCATTATACATGGCATGCAAAATTTTATTGAACTGAAACTTGGCAGCTGATTGACAAATGGAAGATTGAAAGATGCTTATTATTCATTTATTTTGTCTGAAAGTATTTCCAAAATTTTATTTTGGACTGGTGTATATCATACTTTATTTTAGAGAACTATAATAGGGTGGCCATCCTGAAAGATATCTCTTCTCCATCTACGTCTGATCACAACAATCCTGCAGATGAAAATTAAAATGAGCTTTCTTTAATTCCATTTCTTGCTTGCTTTTGCTGTAGTCCACTTGATATCTAGAATTATGAATGTGAAGTGATTCAATATTTCTATAATTGCTACCTGGCTTGTATTTGGAGGGATATGTTTGGCTGAGATGAATTGAGCTTTCTCATGCCCTTGCAGTTTCCTTCAATAATGGTTGGTTGGTGTTGAGAAAGTAAGGCTTTTTGGGATGATTTTTTTCTTGCTTCTTAAAGTAACTTTTTAGTATAAAAATTTTAAATTTTTATCTAAAAAGATACTTTAAGAAGTAGTATACAGCAGTCCCAAACAAAACCTAAGTTGTTGGAGTGGCGACCATTACATGGTTTGTGAATCTAGCTTTCCTCCCTGTTACTTTCAAAAGCTGGTTGCGGGGCTTTTGTGTGTTTTTGTATATATTGCTTCAGACAGGAATTTGTTGTTATCATAAGTTAATGTGTTTTATGCTGCATTGCTTTCTTGGCAGATACTATGTGAATGATAACATGAATTCGATCTTGGGATCCACTGCTTTTTGATTTTTTAAACGGCTTGAGAGTTTTGGAAGGCTTGAGCTGTAGAGAGAGAACGCTTGAGAGTTTTGGAAGGCTTGAGCTGTTATTAATGGTTGAGCTGAACTAGTTGTTGGGTTTCTTTAAACGGCTTGCATGTTCCAGTTAATATTGAATAAATATTTGACGGAAGCTGTAGAACTTAGGCTTAGTTTGGGACGACTTTCTTGTTGCTTCTTAAAGCAGTATTTTAGTATAAAAATTTTATTTTGTTACTAGAAAGTTGTTTTTAGAAGTAGTACGAAGCCGCCCCAAATGAAAGCCTTAGTGGGCGCCAACTTACATCTGTCTTTTTTTTGTGGATTGAGATTTGGCTTTGCCTGCATTTAGAAACTACAAAATATTGGTTGGCATGTAAAAATATCCATGCCGCGTAACTCACTTTGCTCGGTTTTGAGAGTTTTGGAAGGCTTCGTTTGGAACATCTTTCATATTGTTTTTTACAATGGTTTTTTAGCTAATTTTTGTACTAAAAACTATTTTAGAAAGCAAGAAGAAAGCTAGCCCAAACAAAGTTTAAACAATCGGTGATTACTTTTATAAATGCACTAGTAATAATGACAATTTTTTTTTACAAATGCATTGTTATTACTTTACTTTGAATATATCTAACCAAACAAGGGAAACATTTCTCCTGCGTTTACTTTACAGACAACCAAACAGCCTCAAAGTATTTGGAATACACTGCATTTACTTTACATTGCGTTTGCTTTGCAGGCAACCAAACAGCCCCTTAATGAAAACATTAAGGAAACTATATATATGATGCAACAAAAAAAAAAATTCAATCTTCTGATTCAAAACATTTGGTGTGCAAATTAAAGAAATTCATATATGGTTTAAAGCAAGCTTCCCGTCAATGGTATAAGAAATTTGATCAAGTGATTTCTTCTTTTGGTTTTAAGGAAAATATTATTGATCAATGCATTTATCATAAGGTCAGTGGGAGTAAGTTTATTCTCCTGATATTATATGTCGATGATATTCTGCTAGCAAGTAGTGACACAGACTTGTTACATGAGACTAAGAGATTTCTTTCAAATAAATTTAAAATAAAAGATATTGGAAATGCATCTTTTGTATTGGGTATACAAATTCATCGGGATCGCTCTCGTGGTATACTTGGGTTATCACAAACAGCCTATATTGATAAAGTGTTTAGCAGATTTGGCATGAAGGATTGTGCACCATGGGATACACCTATTGCAAAAGGGGATAAATTTAGTTTGCTTCAATGCCCAAGAAATAAAGTTGAAAAATAAGATATGGATAAGATCCCTTATGCATCGGCAGTAGGGAGTCTTATGTATGCTAAAGTTTGTACGCGTCCAGATATTGCCCATTATTGGAATGCTTGGTAGATATTTAAGTAACCCATGAATGGATCATTGGAAAACAGTGAAATGGGTTATGAGGTATCTAAAAAGGACAAGAGATTTTATGCTCACATATGAGAGATCTGATCATTTAGAGATCGTGGGGTATTTTGACTCTAATTTTGCTGGTTGCCTCGATAGTAGGAGATCCACTTCAGACTATATTTTCATGTTGGCTGGAGGAGCTATTTCTTGGAAAAGTGTCAAGTAATCACTTATAGATTCTTCAACAATGGAAGCAGAGTTTATATCTTGTTATGAGGCTTCAAATCAAAGAATATGGTTGCGAAATTTTATCACTGGGCTACATATTGTTGATGGCATTGAGAGATCATGAAAGATAAATTGTGATAATAAAGCAGCTGAGTTATATTTCAAGAACAACAGAAGTTCGTCAAAATCAAAACACATTGACATAAAGTTTCTTGTTGTGAAAGAAAGGGTTCAGAGTTCTCAGATTTGTATTGAACATATTAATACAAATTTTATGATTGCAGACCCACTTACAAAAGGATTACCACCTAAAGTATTTCATGAGCATGTGGCTCATATGAGTGTAATCTGTTTTGATGATATGCTAGCTTATTGGGAGTTTATTTGTATTGTTCAATTATTTTGAACTTATTTTATGATCAGACTAAAGTATTGCTATTTTGGTGATTGAAAACTCTAAAATAAAGTTATTTAATTTTCAATTGCAGTTTAGCATAAAGTGTTGAATTATGATTATAACTCTTTTGAGTTCATATACTTATACATATAAATAAAGTTTTGTATATTATAAGCTATCTAAAATTAAGCCAATTAAATTCATGATCTATTTAAGTATTAAATTATTATTTGGCTTATGTGCATATCAATTAATTTTGTATGGAATTAATTTGTGTAGAGGTTGATTATTTATTTTATTTTAATGATGGGTTAAAATAAAATAAATACGCTTAAAGTATAAAATGGTCGTGGTCCCCAATTTAAGCGGTTAAGTTCTCATTTCCCTCATTTCTCATCTTGAGTGAAAAAAATGGGTCTCTCGCTCTCTTGGAGAACGCCGCTCTAAACGTGGAAGACCGAAAATCTTAATTCTGCATTTCAATGGATTCAGGTACACTTCCAAAAATTCTTCTCGATGGTTTGACATGTCTTTCGGAGACGATCAATTTTATTTTTAGTCTCCATCAAAACATATATTATCTGCAGGAACACAATCATCACTCTCTTTCTTGAAGATATTGATGTATTTTAAAATTTGAGTAATATTTGTCAAGTCAATTTGCTGATATAATCTTCAAGCCAACAAAAGAGGCATTTTCGTCAAGTCGCCTAATTAATGAACTCAATTTTATGATAAAGCTTCTCATATGATGTTGCAATTGAGGTTGTTAAAACAATCTAGAACTATTCACCCACTTAAAAATAAACTAGTCAAGAGAACTTGTTAGGGAATTCATTAAAAGGTATTCTTAATTAAAAATCTCATTCTTAGTTAAGTCATCAAAAATTGCTCAAGTATTTAGACATATATCATTCAACAAGACTTAGATAATTTTGCAAGAAACATTATTTAAGCCTTGTAATATAAATTTTAGTTGTATCACTCAAAATGTAATTATTCATATAATATTGAACTACAACAGATTTATAAATATGAGATTAGATGATAAGCTTGATACATTCTAATTAACTCAAGTCAAACCAGTCATGTACCTCTGACTGCAATATGATAAGATTTTTAATTTAACTCTCTTTTAGGCTCAATTTGTGTTTGCAAGTCATCTTTTAGTACTGTCATATATACACAATTTCGAATCCATAATTATTGATTAAAACTTTATTATTGCAAAAAATCTTTATTGTTCTTCTTATATATATGCAGAGATAGAAGCTTTGGGCTTTTTTGTTCTTCTTAAATAGTAAAAATAGCATAATTCAAAAAAATCTCTCCCAGCCCTGTATTTGTAAGATCAAGATGTTTATAAAAGAAGCTACACATGAATAATAATAATAATAATAAAATAACATATGATTCACGAGAAGTGTAGCCATAAATATATAAACAAAAAAATTTATTTTAAAAAGTACATGTCGATCGCCATGCATGCACATGATTGTTGATGAATCTCTATCTCACCATATGATGACGACAAAATTACTTGAGTTGCTAACTCACTTCAAGGAATCAACAACTTGCCAAATAAGAAGCCACTGACTTGTTAAGATGACTTGCTAGGTATAGTCCGACTCATTAGGCAATGTCAGTGACTTTGATAAATTTGTTGGTTGATGAGCCCAATTTACTAGATTAAGTTGTTAACATGTTGACTCGTATGAATGATATTATCAAATAATTTTAGGTCCTAAATGAGTTCCCAAATATGTCTTTAACTTCTTCATGAGTTATATACGAAAACTGTTCCAAATGAGCCTCATTATGAAATACCTTTGATTTTTGGATCTCTAAGGTTTTGTTTGGTACGGCTTTCTAATTGCTTTTTAGTATTCAAATTTTATTTGTTGTATTAAAAAATTATTTTAAAAAATAATAAGATCCCAAACGAAGCCTAAGTATTCGTTCAAACTTGCTGCTTGGATTTTGTGTTGGAATGTTTCTTGCTAAGGCCAAATATTTTAGTGTAACAACACAACCAGTCATAAAGAGTTGGGCAATTTTTAGGACTAAGCATGATTAGAGCCTTAATTACGGGATTAAGCATTATTATTTTTTTAAAATTTAAAAGTAGACATAATCGCCCGTTAAACGGGCGATTATATTTAATGTTAGTTGCCTGTTCATTCGGCGACTTACCAATAACGTAAGTCGCCCGTCTAACGAGCGACTTTGCCCTTTTTAAAATCAAAGACCGAAGCCCTACTCACCGTGCCCTTTCTGTTTGTCCTCGCCGATCTCGTCGCAAGCTCACTGTTCACCGTCGGATTTTGCCATTTTGGGTAAGTTTTGTGTAATTTTTTTTTAAATTTATATTTATATAATCCTTTCATAAATAGAAGGTAGAATAAGGAAAAAAAGAAGAAGAAAATGCACGGTGTAAAAGTGTAGAATGAGGTGATTTTAGGTGATGAGCTAAGATTTTAAAACTTTCACTTATGAAGTAATTTAGGAAGTAATAGATTCATATACTTGTTGCTAGTGCACTTCAGATCTATCCGATTTGGTCAGATTTGTTGGTTACTTTTGTGTTTGTGCTCATGCTCGTAATTGTTAATTAATTAACAAAATTATCCTTGTATTATACATACTGTCACGCCCCAAGATCTAACTTGGAAAGAATGTCAATCTATTTCTCAAACAATTTACCAGAGTTATCTAAAACCTTCAATTAAACAGTCTATCAACATCTATATAAAATTTAAAACATCAATATACAAGTCGATTCATAACTCAAAAAGTCATGTACAAATACTCAGGAACTACACTACAATACTAGTACTGAAATCTATCATGAGTAACAAAGAATCAAAATCATCAAAAAGACAAAAAACCTAGTAATCCGGATCAATTCGTATCTTCTGCTCCCATTGCCCCTGACCTGAAAATTCATACAACCACATGATAAATGAGGCTTTTATAAAGCCCAGCAGGGTCACTAAATACCTTATAAACTGAAATTCAACAAAGCCATCGAGAGCTAATTACATATGCAATAGATGCAATACAAATTAACATCCATATCAGTCAATGGTCAATTGAATCTGAGCAATACGGAAATCCTCACTAGATCAATGAAACCAGTCATACAGCAGCAAGAGCCAAATCGATAAATCTAGCTCAATCACATAATACTCGAATATCATCTCGAAGAAATCACGTTATACAGAAGAAAATCAAATCATATCCTCAATCAAGTCAACCGCTGACCTGTCAAATCAATCCGTCAAATCAATCAGTCAAATCAAAGCAAATCTATTATCAAGTGAGTAAAATCAATCGAAAAGTACATATCGATAAATCTCAATATACTCCTAATAGCAATAAAATACTGCAGAATCGATAGTATCAATGAGTCTATATCAATATCAATAAATACTATAATGTCCACATCATATCTAAATCCATTCTATCCATCATCCAATGTCAAATTAAATACATATCAAATAGTACCATGTCAATTGATCAATCAATGAGATCTATAAACCGTACGATACAGTAAATCCATAAATCCGAACAATCAATAAAAGCGAAATCGAAAAAAAAAATTCGTAATGCTCTAACAGTAAACATGCAGTCAATACGATAATACTGAACAAGTACAAACAACTGCTATGTTGCTGTTGTAAGATACTCCATACGTTGTTTCAATAAAAGATATCGTCACTCTAATTGCCCGTCGGCCGCCCGTCGACATACTCTAATAAGAAACTCTTATGACTCCAATCGTTATATCAATGATCAAATGGTTTAAAGGAAAGCCCGTCGGCCCACCATCCTGTACAGGTCAATTCAATCTCCATCCAACGTTCAACCATGTTCACTTGTTTTCCAGTATCATATAGTCAATTCAAGAATCATTCAATAATCAATCAATAATCAATTCAATAAACAATATTAAAGCAATCTAGAACAATCATATCAATAGTCATACGCATATCAATCAATCTAGTCAATTTCAGAAAATTCAAAAATCATACGAAAATCGGCAGAGTTATACGGACAATCTATCAATTTACACAAAAATCTGCAAAAGCACAAATTCTAAATTTCTCCAAATTACAGTTAGAATATTCACGAGATCAATACAGAAGACTATTGTTCTATTAGAATCCAAATCAAATTCGTCCTGAATATTTTTTCTATTCAATAAAAATCGCGTAGAATCAATTCCGACCGGTAAAATCGTTCGCAAAATACTCAAATCATGTACAATAGTCAATACTATAACATACCAAAAAGTTGTTGCGGTGAAAGTTGTGTCATACCAAAATTCAGTCCAAAATTCGTACTCGAAAAACAAAAACAGATCAACAGAACTCGACAAAAATACAACAGTCTCTGAAAACAGAAATTAGGATTCGGAGTCCTTACCACGAGATCCACACTTTCTCCAACAGCAGCGTCAGACGAAAAGTGCTCCGCGGCCTCCAAAACCCAGGATTTCCTTTACTTTTCCTCTCTTTCTCTCTCTTCAAAATATCTGATTTTTAAAAAATGATTTTCTCTCTCCTCAAAACGAGCTGATTTTCTTATATCATAAAGCTGATCGGCCCGGCCGATCGCAATATCGTCTTGGGACGATCAGACCAAAATCCATCGGCCTGGACGATTCACAGGGTGATCCTCGGGACGATCCAGGAAACAGCCGTTTTCAGTACACTGATCGGCCTGACCGATCTTAATATCGTCCCGGCCGATCCTGGGAGGAAAATCCAATCTAGAGAGGAATAGTAAGGGAACAAGATCTCACACATACCTTAAAAAAAAACAAATGGATAATCTAAGTCCATCTTCATATACACTGTACATACAATGCAACATTTAATATGAGATATAAAATATATTTATTTTTTTAATTATTAAATCTATGTCGCCCGTTCAATGGGCGACTTAGAAGTCACCCAGACAACGGGCGACTTCTATAGTGACAAACATTATAACGGCTACCTGGCTCATCTATGCCAAGTCAGCCTAAGTCGTCGACTCAAAGGGCGATTATGCCTAATTTTAAATTTTTTTAAGTATGCTTATTTTCTTAATTAACTTTCTAATCATGTTTAGACTAAAAATTTGACTTAAAGAGTTTAGTCAAGTCAACTTTATGATCAGTACCACGTGTAAAGTCAACGTGAAAGCTGGATCACAGTGGGCCCGACAGCATTAAGCTCAACACTGCCGTGCCAATGGCTACGCTGTCTCCTATTATGAGTTAAACAGCCGATATCAAGTGTAACCCTAACCATCCAGAAGGAGGAAGTAAGATAGCAAGAGAGAGAGAGAGAGAGAGAAGTCCAATTGTGCTTATTGTCGAGTTCAAGTAAAAAGAACCCGCCTTTCTCAACTATTTGGCAGTAAAAACCAGGAGATGAAGCAGATTGGTATCCATACCTGATCGGGGAAGAAATAGCTCTCAATTTCGTGCTCTCCTCATGTTTATATCTTTGTCTTGGAGAGCTTGGACGCTATTTCCAAGGAGAAATCTGGCTCCGAGGTTTTTGTAGTACAAGCGGAGCGGAGATGCTTGGAAAATGAGATTGAATCATGGAGGAAATCACGGGCGCTGAGGGATTCGGGAAGTAGCTCTGCTAGCTGGGCTAGATCGTCGCCGTCTCAAATTTTTGGGCTCCGGCGATGTTCGCTCCGAGGAGGGTTGACGACGAAATGGAACTCTGGAAGGAGAGGACGGTCAGGTGAGTTGCTGGAATTTGTTTCGGTTTCGATCTTTCTCTATGGATTGCGAGGAAACATTAATTTTCATGGGGTAATTCGTCGGGTAATTGCTATAAGTTAGATGCTAGAGCGGATCACTGACTTTTCCTTTTTTGGTTTTTTCCTTAACTTTCTAGAGTTTTCTATTAGTTCTAAATCCTTATAAAGTCGTTAATTCGATATATTGCTTGTCTTTTTTGGGTTTTTGATTTAGTCCACTTTGGAATGGCAGCTCGGACAAGATTGCTCGCTGATTCCGATCTTTTGGTACCTTGAGAAGAAGACAACTGTTTTTTTTCCTTTTATTTCTGCGACGCTATTGAAAATTAAAATTTGTGTCTTGGTTTCCTTGATGGGTTCGTGTTGCTGGAGTGGTCTGTTTGAAGTTATCTTCTCTTGTGGAATTATGTTATGAACTAAAAATTATGTTATGACTTTTTCCTTGCGGTTATGAACTAAAAATTTCGACATAGCCTTTTTATGACCTATGAAATGGAAAAAGATAGGAGTTCTCCTCGTGGATCAGTTTGAATAACAATTCAGTGGTTTCTTTTAATTTGGAATTATATTTTTTCAAAGATCCTTTTTAAATGCAGGTCCGTTGTAGTTATAAGATTCTTCATGCTTTTTTTCTATTCAGGTTCTATCCTGATGAGAAGAAAATCTTAGCTAAGTCTGCTCTCCAGCCTCCCAAAAGCGGAGGGAGCTTACCAACCAAAGTCATTCCGACAAATACTGCAGGGTCCAAGGTGTTTCCTGAGGGAAATGTCCTTGATCCATGGCAAAAATGGACACTTGATCCAGGAAGTGATATAATGGTAAAATGGAATCGCATATTCCTCATAACTAGCCTGGTT
Organism: Dendrobium catenatum; assembly: GCF_001605985.2. NCBI lineage: Eukaryota > Viridiplantae > Streptophyta > Magnoliopsida > Asparagales > Orchidaceae > Dendrobium > Dendrobium catenatum. The sequence goes on along the minus strand of NW_021318618.1, from coordinate 8,167,523 downwards.
GCTCTTTTCATAGATCCACTGTATTTCTATTTGCCCTCAATCCATAATGGTGATAGTTTGTCATGTGTGAAGAAGATGGACTGGGGTTTGTGCGTTGCAGTTACTGTTTTCCGGTCACTTGCTGACATCGTCTATGTGTTTCATATTGTGATAAAGTTTCGAACTGCATTTATAGCTCCAAGTTCTAGAGTTTTTGGAAGGGGAGAGCTTGTTAATGACCATAAACAGATAGCAAAAAGATATTTAAAGTCAGATTTCTTTATCGACCTGGCAGCTGCTCTACCTTTGCCACAGGTACGCTTTCATCTTTCCATAATTTATTTCTTAAAACTAATTGATTATCACAATTGTAGCATTTGCTATTAAAATCCACCCCACAGTTACACGCAATTAAAAAAAAGCTAAAAATGAACTTCTGCACCGGTCTTTGTCAAAATTCACTGAAGATTTCAATTAGACTTCTTGTTCATCAACCTTGCTACCTTCACTGCTGAGCATTATTATATCTACCAAAACTCAATCAAAACTAGACATAGTCTAATATCAGTGGCAGAGTCAAGAAATATTCTCAGTGGGGGCATTGATTGGCTATTTCAAAAATTTCATCAAGCTTGGGATCTACATTGGAGATTTAAACAAATTTCGTTTTTAGAATATATTAATATAAAAAAGGTAAAATATATGATGATAAAAAAAATTACAATTGAGAACATTAAATTTTCATATTCTGAAAGTGCTAAATAATTATTTTATTATTGATATCATCCAATATTTTTTATCAATATAACTGACTAAAGTATTATTCATCCATTTATCTCCAATTCTATTTTGAATTCGGTTTTTTTATAACAATCATAATAGAAAAGTTCTTTTAACATTTTTATGTAGCAATGGATAAAATTTATGCCAATTTAATAGCTTGAAAACAAGGGGATTTAAATTAAACTTCTTGCTCTAAATGATTTTCTCAACAAAACTTCTAATACCTTTGAATGTTGAAAATCATGCATTAGACTACATCCTTTAATATAAGTTTTCAATGAGGACTTCCATGAGCTACCCTTTTTCTGCTTATGTGAGGACTAACTACTTTCTGGTGTTCTCAAAATAAAATTACTTTGTTAATGAGCATTTTCACTTATCATCTCTCATATCTTGTAAGCCATTTTTAAGATATTTGAACTAAAATTATAACATTCACAAAATCTTTTTTTTTTTTCATGTGCAATGCTTGTGCAGTTCAACATTAATTCCAAGTAAATCTTTTATCAAATATAGGCAAAATGAAAATAAACAAGATTGCAATGAATTTTATATTGCACACGCTTGGCCTCCTTTTTCATAGTTATGCTATCATCCATCACAATTTCTAGTACATCAATTATTGAGAACATGATGACCAATCTTACTGATGATCCATAATATGAACATTGTTGTGTATTGATCTTGATTTAAATCTTATATTGTAATAAGCTCTCCATTTTTTAAATCCACTTAGGGGTTGTTTGGTTGACTACAAAAGGGATGTAAAGTATTCCAAATGTAGATATTTTGGAAGTATTGGTGTTTAGTTTGAGGTAAAAAGAATGCAAAACACATTCTAGTTTAAATCCAGTGTATTTGAGATTTCTCAGATTTGGGCGATTTTCAAATACACCGCAAACTCACTACCATTGCCACAGTCTGCTGCCACCTCTGCCGTCGCCTGTAGCCGCCACCTCCGCCATCGACTTCCACTACACACCGACCATCCTAACAACGCTGGCCACCCAACCACCACCAGCCTCGACAGTCATCATCCACTCCCCGCACCGTCGGTCACCCTGCCCACAACCTATTTGTACTTTACATTGTATTCATTTTTTATGTAGAACGGATATGGGGAAAAAGGGGACATTTGAGATTTGAATTTCTTGCTTTAATTGAGATCAAAATATTAGGAATAATTAAATCAAATCAAATCCAATTAGAAACCTAATTAGATTTAATTTAAGTAACTTTCCTAAAATAGGCTATCTTAAATTAGGAAAGTATTTCAAATTCAAAATTACATAGAATTTGAAATCAAATATTTTCCTAACTTAAATGTTTGATAAAAGGAAAGTAATCAAAGGGGAATTCAAATTTTGGAGGCAAAGAGCAAGAAGGGGGGAAGGTGCAAGCGGCATTAAAAGGGTGAGGAGAGGTTATGGAAAGAGAATTAAAAAGACTTTGATTGAAACCTTAAAATTTAGGAGTAATATTTAAATCACATCCAATTAAATAATTAACTGGACCTAATTCAAATACTTTCCTAAAATAAGAATCCTAATTTTAGAAACAAAATTCAAATTCAAATTAATTTGAATTTTAAATTTCAATTTGTTACTAAGTTTGAAGGGATAAAATAGGAAAGAGCTTTGAATGTGAAGGGGGATTTGTGGAGCCAAGGGGATAGAAGGTGGCCGGCAGTTTGGTGAGACTGGTGGCTAGGGAGGTTGGCAGGGGGTGTTGGAGGTGGAGCTAAGGTCGTGGGGAGGGAGAAAAGGAGGCCGGG
>NW_021318618.1:8158102-8163712 GCF_001605985.2 Dendrobium catenatum | reverse complement strand
GTTTAGTGCTTATCGAGCTTGTTCGCGAACATATTTAACGATTTTTTTTAACTATCAAACAAATACGTTCATGAACATATCTATGAACAAACACATTTATAATAAAGCAATTGTCTATGTAACAAAGGCAATGATTATTTATATTTGTTAATTTTATAGTCAAATATTAATTATTTTTATCTAGCTTATTCACAAGTTTAAAATCGAACACGAATCAAGCTTTTATCGAGCTTCTTATCGAGCTTAATGTCGAGCTTGTTCACGAACTTCAAATGATGTTGTTCGCGAACATAAATGAGCCGAACACATTAGTGTTCAAGTTTGTTTATTTAAGAATCGAGTATTTAAAATATTGTTCAAGTTTGTTTGTTTAGCTAATTAAACGATCACAAACGAGCTTTAATCGAACCGAACAACGAGTAGCTCGTCGAACGTTTGGTTCACTTGCAGCCCTATTCGTGCTCCTCAAGGAGCGTGAGAGGGAGAGGGGACTTTCATTCGGCTCCCCCTGTTGTTTCATTCGCCCGTCTCGACCCTGAGAGAGCGAACGAGAGAGAGAGTGGGAGACAGAGGGCGATTTCTGCACCCAGGCTTTCGTTCGGCTCCCCCCTCGCGTGCGATACCTTCGGCCTAACCTCCTGAAGGTTTCGGCTCCCTCCCTGCTGCCTGTCGTCTTCCTCTCAACAAGCCAAAGCCGCAAGTGTGCGGCTCTCTTAAGTGAAGGAGGAGGTGAAGTTGAGGATTTGAGCTCTTCTTCTCATTCCAAGGAAGCAAATCAAAGGTTGAGACTCCCACTGACTTCCTTCTCAAAGATCAATGAATTTAGTGGCTTTTCCTCCTTCCTCTTTCAACTTCGGCGACCTCGAGGAGAGTTGGAAGCTATTCGAAGCTTCCAAACAACAAAAGAAGACTTCTAAATCCTCCAAACAGTGATTTAGAGCCTTCAAATCACCTTGGACAGCGACCTTCTTCCCTTGGAGCGACTTTAGAGCTTGGATTGGAGTTTGGACAGCGATCTGGAGCTTGAATCGGAGCTTGGACAGCGGGCCGGAACTTGGATAGGAGCGCTAGGACAAGCCGGGAGAGGTATAACGTTGAAACTTAGGCGAAACCTTAAGGCTCCCTAGCCAATGACATGTGGTTGACGATCCAAAGCTTTAGGTCCTTAGAAACTTTAATTTTTGGTCTCTTGAAATCCTATTTTTGCTGTCCATTCATTCAAATCATGAAAATCAAGTGATTTTCCATGATTTTCTCTCATGTGAGAGCTAAAAGATGGCGGCGTGGCGATGGGGCATCGAATTGGTGTTCAATGTTCCCATTTTTGCATGTTATATCATTCATGTCATATTTAGTGCTCTTACCTACGACCAAATTCTAGGTTTTGGTGGCTCATTCAATGTTCAATGAAGCGTAGGAGCGTGTAGTCTCTTATCTAAGTGTGGCATACGTTAACATACCCCTAAAACTTGCATGTTATGACAAAACTAGCATATACATGTGATAGGGTTGCACCGCCATGACAAACACATCTCCCTCTGAATTTTCTAGATGTTCAAGCATGTATTTCAATCATTTTTTTTTATAAAGTTGTGGGATCATCCACGAGCAATTTTGACTCATGTTACAAATCCTACAACTAAAAGATTGATTGGAAGATATCCTTGAACTTCTCTAAATTTAGGGAGACGAATAGAAATTTCTTTTTTTTTTTTATGAGCTTTCATTTTTTAAATGCTAAATTGAGCTTATGTGAGTTATTGCCTTTTGAATGTTTGCTCTATGTCAATGGCTATAATCCTTATATACCCACAATTTGCAAAACCATAAACGTGCCCACCAAACTTATGGATGCTTGCAAAGCAAAGATAGAGTGGTCTATGGCTTCAAGAGGCTTATAGATTGCACCCCATCATATATTGGGGTTTGTTGGACATGTTTAGTGTAGTTTGAAAGTTGACGGGTCAAGAATATCAACACATAATTTAGGCACTTGGTGAAGCTTTCGAAAAGACAATCGAAATCCTTCACCCTTAGGCTCCCCTTAGACTCTAGAAAACTAATTCTTAGAGCCTATCCATAGGATTTCTAATGACATTCCATCCTATGTCTTTAGGTTCCTTAGATGTCACCATGTGTTGTCTTTCTAGAAAGGTAGTATGGACAAGTCCACCCTATCCAACTTTTCAAATCATGCCAAAATTGATTTTGAGATTGTTTCAATGAGGTGGGAGTTTTCCAACAAAATCTTCCCTTCTCCATGCATAATGGTTTGGAGCACCTCAAGGCTCCAAACACTTCATTGCATGTAACATTTTGACTTCGAACCAAAATTCTAGGTTCGTGGCATTTTGTTTGTTGATATAAAATCAACAAACATTTGTCCTTTTCCTTTTATTTGGGACATTGTGGAGCTTCCTCAAGGCCCCCAAAATATCCCATTGACTTCAACCATCAAGATTTTAGGAACAAATCCTAAGTCACCTCCCTTTTGTTGAGACAAAAATCAACAAACTTCCATATGTGATATTTTGGAGCCTCTCTAAGCTCCAAATGTCCATCATGTGGATTGCTTGGGCTTGAGACCAAACGCTCAAGCTCTCTTATTTTGTTTGTTAGAGCTCTAACCCACAAACATTACTTCCATGTGTGACATTTTCGAGTCTTCCCAAGCTCCAAACGTTCCCTTACATGAACCACGAAGATTGTAGGAAACAAATCCTAGGTCCCCTTTTCTTTTGCTAACAACACGAAGTTAGCAAATGAACTTTTCTCCCTTCATATATGATGATTCAGAATTCTCTAAAATTCCAACCTATCATTATATGAAAGTCTTTTAGCTTAGAGCCAAAAAAATCTAAGTTACATCTTTCTTTCATTTGAGACACAAAGATCAATGAAAGAATTTCCTCTTTAGGCTTAGGATTTTAAACCTAGACTATTTCATTTGCCTAACCTATATAGGTAGATGACTTCCTCAATTTATAGTTCCAAAACTATAAATTACATCTCTTATGCAATGATATTTGGAGTACCCCCAAGCTTCAGACATGTCATTGCGTAAATTCTTTCCAACTTGGAACCAACTTCCAAGTTCTCCCATTTTGTTTGTTGGCACAAGAAGCCAACACAAAATCCTTTCATGTATGATAATTTGGAACCTCCAAAACTCCAACCAACATCATTACATGGTCCTAAGCCTTAGAAATAAACTCTAAGTCACCAATCCTTCGTTTGTTGTAGCAAAGTCAACAAACGATTACCATCCCTCTCATGTGTATTGATTGGAATCTCCTCAAGGTTCCAAATATATCATCACATGACTTTTTAACTTGCCTTGGAAGCTACCTCCAATCTCCCCACGCATAGGGTTGTAAATTCTTTAACTTGAGATTAAAATATCAAGTTCTCCCTTCTCATTTTCTTAGCCACTATTTAGGCAAATGAATGCTCCTCCTTGGACACCCAATGTCCAAGGAATCCCTTTTCAACATGCAATCCAAAGTTTGCTTGTTGCTTCTCTCTTCTAGAAAGTCTTCTCATTCTCTCCTAAGCCCAAATTTAGGAGAATGATCATTCCCCTTTGAACACCAATATTCAAAGACATTCATGAATGTGTAACCCCTAAGGTGCACTTTCCCTCCTTTTTCTACAAAATCAAGTGTAAAAAAAAAATCCCTCCATTCACTTAGCATAAATTGAGTGAATGTATGTCATTCTCTTTTGAACATCAAATGTTCAAAGGGATTCCTCTAACTTGCAACCTACAAGTTGCGCTTCACTTCCACTTTCCTACTACTCTAAAGTTGTAAGAAATCATTTCATCATCCCTTTCCTACAATCTGAAAATTGTAGGAAACTAACCCATTCTCTTAAGGTCCCGAATTAAGAGAATGTACACCTTTCTTTGAACACCAAATGTTCAAGGAATGATCATGAGCTTGTAACCCTCAAGTTGCACGCCTCTTCTTTCATTTGCCCTAAACATATTTGTTAAATGATGGTACATCATTGAACACATAGTTCAATGATTTACCTTTTCACGTACAACCTATAGGTTGTATATTCCTTCACATCTTTCCACAACTCAAAAGTTATAGGAAGATATTTTCATTCTCTCAATCCAAATTTTGAGAATGTGCACTTCCCTTTGAACACCAAAATGTTCAAAGAATTCTCTTGGGGTTATGACTTCCAAGTCACATCCCCTCGCCTTTTCTCCTCCAACCAAAAATTGGAGGAATGAATCATTTCTTTGGACATCAAATGTTCAAAGGAACTCCTTCAATTTGCAATCCCTAGATTGCACATTGGACTACTCCCCCTCCTATAAATCTATTATAGGCAATCACCAAAATTCTCTTCATTTCTCTTAACCCAAAGTAAGAAAATGAAACTCCACCTCCTTGAATACAAAAATTCAAGGAGGCATCTTCTTGATTTGTAACCTTAAAATTACAAATCCTCTTTCATTTCTATAGGCTCCAAAAGTCTTAAGGCATTCCTTACCTTAGCTCGAAGCCATACGTTTCTTCACTTTCTCTTCCTTCTACTCTCCTAAACCAAAGTTATGAGAGTATACCCTCTCTTTGAACACCAAATGTTCAAAGGGACGTTCGGAAGGTTGCAACCCCTAAGTTGCACCTTACTCTCTCTACAGACTCAAAATTGTAGAGAAATTCACTTTTCCTACAACTCAAAAGTTGTATGGATCTCTCTTGTACTCAACCTATGTTGAGTTGTTCAATTTTATTCCAAATTATCTTACTTGTTGAACCAAAAGCAACAATTAATCTCATTCCTTCATCCTTCCAACTCAAGTTGGAAGGGTGCAACTCTCTTGTTGGACATAAAAGTGTCCAAAGATCTTCATGAATTTATAACCCATAAGTTGCATATTCCCTCAATTTTTCTCCAACTCCAAAGTTGTAGGAGATTTCCCTTCTCTTTAGCTCCAAAAACTAGAGAGAGAGTTCTCCAACATTTAGCTCAAAAGCTAAATATTATATTCCTCCTTTATCTTTTTAGCCCCAAAAGCTAAGGAGAATTCTTCCAACACTTGGCCCAAAAACTATGTGTTGGACTCTCTTTCTTCCCGTTCTTTAGCCTCAAAGCTAAATAATTCACTCTTTGCCTAGCTCCAAAAGTTAGGAAGAGAATTCCTCTAACATTGAGCTCAAAAGCCACATGTTGGATACTTTCTCCTTAGACCCAAACTCTCGGAGGACCCTTAGTGTGACATACCACACAAGCCTCACACACTTAGGTGCACAACCCCTTAGGCATGTTAGGATTAGGATTTTTCTTTGTGTGCGCATGTGATTGATGTTATAGAGTGATTGCCTTTTGGATTGTCTGCATTGTGGGCACTTGCCCTTAAGTGGTTAGTATAGAAAGATATAAATGCTTTTCTGTGCAGGTGGCCATGTCCAAGAAGGGGGTAAATGTCATGATTATGTTAATGCTGTTTGCTTGCAGACGCTGCTTAAAACCCCCCAAGAGGCATGACCAATAGGGTAGAAGCAGGTGCTTAGCACTCTAAGTGCTAGGACAATTTTGGGAATATAATGTGATGATTATATAAACTGCTGTCTAACTCTATTTTGCAAG
>NW_021318618.1:8146090-8156185 GCF_001605985.2 Dendrobium catenatum | reverse complement strand
GGCGGGTGGAGTGGTGGGGAAGGAAAATTGGGGAAGAGGGGGCGGCGGCTTGGACAAATTTTCAGGTGGTGGTGGCCGGCGGCCTGGGCGGCCCAAGGTGGCCGGCGGCAAGGGGCTTGGGGAAGAGGAAGGCGGCGGCCAGAGAATTGGGGAGAAAGCTTGGAGTAATTCAAAGGGGATTCAAACCTCATGCATCTCCTCCCATTTCAATCTCCACAATTGCTTCAATCGAATCTCCACGACGACGAATCGAACACGAGAAATAAAGAACGAAAATTAGTAGAATTAGAAAACCTAGAACTCACAAAGAGATTTAACTTCTCCTACGAACTCACTAAGAGATCGTGGTGATGTGATGCAAGAGTTGAGTTACACAAGATTAAAAAGAAGATTTAAATACTAGCTCAACCAATTATATAATTATATTTCAAATTAAATTTGGCTACAAGAATTCGTAGTGTTTAACTTGTTTAGGCAAAGGAATTACAATGAGAAAACCAAACTATTCAAGCAAATACAAAGGAAAATATAAAGTTAAAAGCTAGTGACTGGAATCCAACGATTAATACGGAGTTGTTCACCTTGAGGCCTCTTCTCTCTTTCCTACGAAACTAGGTTGAGCGGCGGAAGATCGTCCAAACTAGTAGTGAGGTTGTCACGAGGAGGGAGGAGCCAAGGAACGTCGTTGTGGAGAAGGAGCTCGGAGGTGGAGGTGGCACGGGAGGATGACCTTTAATGATCCATGTGTAGACGAAAAGTGGTCGTCGATGGAATCCACTAGTGTTGGTAGAATCCGATCCAAATATTCTTCGACGGTGTCGTCGAAATCAAAGCCTATGTCGAAGAATGATGATTTGAGGATGTCAACTTTTCCTTGGTTGTCATACTCAAACCCCGAAGTTCCACTCGGGTTCCTTCATGCATTCTTGAAAGTGAGGATGGGTGGTCGCCGCAAGAGGCTCTCCAATGGGAGGGAGAGAGGGGCGGCGGGTTGGAGAGGGGATGGGGAGGCCGGCGGTAGAGCAAGGATGAGGGGAGGAGGGCTTTGTTTGAGAACTGGAATTAATTTCAGTTTTGGGAGTTTTGGAGGGAGGGATTTGAATTTCAATTTGAAGGCAATTAATGCCTTAATGAAAAATTAATGGGAGAAAGAGAAAGGGGGAAACTGGCGGTAGAGAGAAGAGGGAGAGAGGGAGATTAAAACTGAAATTATTTCAGTTTTCATGCAAGGGGAGGGAAAATTAATTGATCCTAATTTGAATTTCAAATAGGATTAGGGAGTTAATTGGGTAATTAATGGGAAACAAGGTTGGGGGCCGACGGCGTGGCTAGGGAGAGAGAGGGAGTTATGGAGAGAGGGAGGGGGTTTTCCAAATATAAAATGATGACTAGGAAAATATGAAATAAAATCCAAATCAATTTAAATTTAATTAATTTGGATTCATTCAAAAACTTTCCAAAAATAGAAATTTCCAAATTTGGAAAGAAATTGAAATTTCAAATTTCAAATTTCAATTAGAAGTAGGTGATGGGGATGTGGGGAGGTGGTGGAGCGGAAAGGGAGGCCGGCGGCAAGGTGGCCGGCAGGTGGATCTAGGGACGGCGGCAATAGGAGCTTGGCTTCTTGCTTCCGCTTCTCTACTTGGGGTCTTTGGTGGTGGAGAGATAAGAGGCTAGAGATTCCAAGCCTTGGGTGATTGCTACAAGTGAACTCACAAAGAGATCACAAAGAACTCACTAAGAGATCTCTACGATATTGAACTCACAAAGTGAACAAAACATAAGAAAATTTCATTTCAATAATTCATCCCTCATACATGATACAAGGGGCCATATAAATAGGCTCCAAATGAAAGCAAATGCAAAAGTCTAAAATGCCCCTCGGGCTACAAGATAAAACTAATATCCACAAGGGTAAAATGGGAAAAAAAAAATGAAAAGCAACAAGTAATGTAAGAACTGCAGATACAACAAATCATCAATAGTAAAGGCTATCCATCATAGCCGTCGATCTCCGGTGTCTTCTCTAATAGACGCGCTGGAATCTCCTGTCGATGCCCCCATCATTCTCCCCGGGTGGGAGAGAACTCGACCCTGTCGAGTGCATGCTATGGAGGCTCTCATATAACTCTAGAAGGTCTGGGTCCAGTCTCTGTAGCTCCTCTCGATCAATCCACGTGTCCTCTGTCTCTGGTGTTCCAAATGTTGGTCTACTGATTTACTATAGATCAAGATATCATCGAAGTAGATGACCACGAATTTTCCGAGGAAAGGTAGAAGGACTTGGGTCATAATCCGCATGAACGTGCTAGGAGCGTTACTAAGACCAAAGGACATAACCATCCATTCATATAACCCATCTTTTGTCTTAAAGGCCGTTTTCCATTTATCACCTGGGCGGATCCTGATATGATGATATCCGCTTTTAAGATCAACTTTAGAGAACAGGGTTGCCCCAGTCATCATGTCTAACATATCGTCTAGTCGTGGGATTGGAAAACGATATTTCATTGTAATCTTGTTGATAGCGTGACTATCAACACACATCCTCCATGATCCGTCCTTCTTTGGAGTTAAAAGTGCAGGGACTGCACACGGACTAAGGCTCTCTTTGATAAATCCGCGCTGCAGGAGCTCATCTACTTGTCTTTTCAGTTCCGTGTGCTCCGTTGGGTTCATTCGGTAGTGAGGGAGGTTAGGTAGGGAAGCTCCGGGTACCAAGTCAATCACGTGTTGAATATCTCTAAGGGGTGGGAGTTGGTCAGGTAGATCTTCCGGAAAGACATCAGCGAAAGCTTCTAAAAGAGGCTTAACCTCTTCAGGGATAGGCTCTTCTTGGTCCTCATCCACTTCTCTAGCTACTAGGGCATACATGGGTGATCCTTGGTGAAGTTCAATATCCACTTCTTTCGCAGTTAAGAAGTGTAAGCCTTTATTAGGTTTAGGTGGGATAACCTTAACTTCACTCTTATCGGATCGGGGCTGCGAGGGAATCAACTTAATCTTCTTCCCGTTGTGCTCGAACACGCAGGTGTTCGTCCTCCCATAAATGTGGACGTCGTTGTCAAACAGCCAAGGACGTCCAAGAATAATTTGTCCCACATCCATCGTCAACACATCACATCAAATCTTCTCCTGATATCCATTAAACTCAAGTGGGATAAGGCTCCTATCTTTTATTTCCATGGAAGTTGAGTTAATCCAGGCGACCTTATACGGATTTGGGTGAGGTGTGGCCTTAATGTTGAGCTTAAAAATCATTGCTGAAGAGACAGCGTTGATGAAGCTTCCACTATCAATAATAACCTTACAGTTCTTATCCCCGATTTTAGTAAAGGTATGGAAAATGGCAGTTCTTCTCCAGTCATCACTTAACTTTGGCTGGGATAGCGCGCACCTAACGACTTGCAGGGTGTCAAGTTCATCCTCCGTGAAAGAATCTTCCTCTTCGTCAACATGATGAACTAAGTCAGTCTCGGGTTCGTCCTCGTCGTCATCAACCTCTTCTATTATGGTGACCTTATAGGGACTTAACATTGCGAGGCAATGTGCCCATACCCATGACACCTATAACATTTGGTTCCCGAGTTGGTTTTAGGAGTGTCACGTTCGGGTGCTTTACCCTTAAGGTCCGGATGAGGTGGGGCCGAACTAGCTGAGGGTCGGCTACCAGTCGAGTTTGTGGTGCGGTTGTGAGGCTGGTTGGTGGAAGTACGATACGGGTTGGGTCGGGCGTCGAACTGTCTGGTGTGGGAATAAGTCTTGGACTCCTCCAAGTCAAGTACAAGGCTGCAGGCTGCCTCTAGCGTGTCTATTCCTCTAGCAAACAGTTCGGTTCGAAGATCTTCCCGAAGGCTAGCTCTAAACATAGACAGGATTTGTGTGGGAGTAGCAGATTCCTCGCCGTTGCAACGAATCAGGAAATCGTCGAAGGCGGAGATGTAATATTTAACAGGCTTGCTCCCCTGGGTCAGTCGATTCCACGTATCTAGAAGCTTAGGGTAGTAGGATGGCGGGAGGTATTTTCTCCTAAGTTCCTGCTTCATAGTTCTCCAATCGTTTATAGGGTGTTCACCTCGAGCTTCACGCATGTTTTCCAAGTTGGTCCAGTACAGGTTGGATCGACCAGTGAGCTTCATTTCAGCGAACTTGACTTTCCTAGCTTCCGAAATCTTGTACCATTTAAAGTAGCTATCCATCGATTTGAGCCAATCCAGGAAAACCTGAGGGTCAAGGGTTCTGTCGTATGTCGGGGCGTCAATCCTAATGTTCTTCAGTAATTGAGCGTCGTTGTCTCTCCAAGGGTTCTCGTTTCCTATGGGCTCTTGATGGGGTCTCGGGTTATGTCGGTAATGGTCTCGAGGATGTCCGGGATCTCGGGGTGGGTCATGATCGGTTCTGTTATCCTCGCCATAAGGTGAGTGAGGTCTCGAAGGTATGTAGATAGCAGGATTCCCCATACGCTCGATATTATCCAGTCGGTCACTCGTCTGGCGCCTAAAGTCAGCTAAATCTGTTTGGGTGTTGCGGATTTGCTGCGTAACCGAGCCCAGTTGCCCCACTATGAGGTCTAAAGTCGCTTGCATGTGTTCCGGATCCATTGGTGGAGGCTAGGGGTTGCTAAGGTAGTTCCCGGTTGGAGGAGAACACCTAGACGCTAAGGTATGATGCTCCTAAAGCCTCTATATGATGCTGAAAATGTTGTGGACAGCAACCTACAACAATGGCCTAAGGTGCCTAAGTGTTAATGGCAGGTTTCAAAGTGTAGACAGCAATATAACACTTGTTTAGACTCAAAAACGAGTGCTGGAATTTTCTGGACAGCAGGTTTTTCTAGGGTAGCAAGTGACCTAAGTGATTGGGTGGGTGGCCAAGGACAAAGACAACTCTTAGATGCTGTAAAATGCTTGTTTACAATGATGAAAACATGCAGGAAATTACTGGACAGCAAAATAAAACAGGGATTTTTATTAAGTAAGCAAAGGTACGCATGCAAAATAATCTACTCAAATGGTAATTGATATCCTAGAAACTTCTAACACAAGCAAAGCATGCTAGCCATGCTCTGATACCAAAAATGATGTGATGCAAGAGTTGAGTTACACAAGATTAAAAAGAAGATTTAAACACTAGCTCAACCAATTATATAATCATGTTTCAAATTAAATTTGGCTACAAGAATTAGTAGTGTTTAACTTGTTTAGGCAAAGGAATTATAAGGAGGTAACCAAACTATTCAAGCAAATACAAAGGAAAACATAAAGTTAAAAGCTAGTGACTGGAATCCAACGATTAATACGGAGTTGTTCACCTTGAGGCCTCTTCTCTCTTTCCTACGAAACTAGGTTGAGCGGCGGAAGATCGTCCAAACTAGTAGTGAGGTTGCTACGAGGAGGGAGGAGCCAAGGAACGTCGTTGTGGAGAAGGAGCTCGGAGGTGGAGGTGGCACGGGAGGATGACCTTTAATGATCCACGTGTAGACGGAAAAGTGGTCGTCGATGGAATCCACTAGTGTTGGTAGAATCCGATCCAAATATTCTTCGACGGTGTCGTCGAAATCAAAGCTTACGTCGAAAAATGGTGATTTGAGGATGTCAACTTTTCCTTGGTTGTCATACTCAAACCCGAAGTTCCACTCAGGTTCCTCCATGCATTCTTGAAGGTGAGGATGGGTGGTCGCCGCAAGAGGCTCTCCAATGGGAGGGAGAGAGGGGCGGCGGGTTGGAGAGGGGATGGGGAGGCCGGCAGTAGAGCAAGGATGAGGGGAGGAGGGCTTTGTTTGAGAACTGAAATTAATTTCAGTTTTGGGAGTTTTGGAGGGAGGGATTTGAATTTCAATTTGAAGGCAATTAATGCCTTAATGAAAAATTAATGGGAGAGAGAGAAAGGGGGAAACCGGCGGTAGAGAGAAGAGGGAGAGAGGGAGATTAAAACTGAAATTATTTTAGTTTTCATGCAAGGGGAGGGAAAATTAATTGATCCTAATTTGAATTTCACATAGGATTAGGGAGTTAATTGGGTAATTAATGGGAAACAAGGTTGGGGGCCGGCGGCATGGCTAGGGAGAGAGAGGGAGTTATGGAGAGAGGGAGGGGGTTTTCCAAATATAAAATGATGACTAGGAGAATATGAAATAAAATCCAAATCAATTTAAATTTAATTAATTTGGATTCATTCAAAAACTTTCCAAAAATAAATTTTCCAAATTTGGAAAGAAATTGAAATTTGAAATTTCAAATTTCAATGAGAAGTAGGTGATGGGGATGTGGGGAGGTGGTGAAGCGGAAAGGGAGGCCGACGGCAAGGTGGCCGACCGGCGAGGCTATGGTGGCCAGCGGATGGATCTAGGGACGGCGGCAATAGGAGCTTGGCTTCTTGCTTCCTCTTCTTTACTTGGGTCTTTGGTGGCGGAGAGATAAGAGGCTAGAGATTCCAAGCCTTGGGTGATTGCTACAAGTGAACTCACAAAGAGATCACAAAGAACTCACTAAGAGATCTCTACGATATTGAACTCACAAAGAGAACAAAACATAAGAAAATTTCATTTCAATAATTCATCCCTCATACATGATACAAGGGCCATATAAATAGGCTCCAAATGAAAGCAAATGCAAAAGTCTAAAATGCCCCTCGGGCTACAAGATAAAACTAATATCCACAAGGGTAAAATGGGAAAAAAAACTGAAAAGCAACAAGTAATGTAAGAACTGCAGATACAACAAATCATTAATAGTGAAGGCTATCCATCATAGCCGTCGATCTCCGGTGTCGTCTCTGATAGACGTGCCGAAATCTCCTGTCGATGCCCCCATCACGTGGAGGTTTGCACTCACAAAGAGAACATGAAATATCAAATTTTCATTCATAAAAAATTAACTATTACATAAGAAAATGACCATATAAATAGGCCTCAAAATGACAAAGAAAGTAAAATACTAAAATGCCCCTTGTGCTACAATAGCTACCAAATACCTATAAGGGCAAAAACGGAAAAACATAAAATAAAAATAAATTACTACATAAAATGATGAAAATACAGATCATGATCGTGACCGTCGATTTCCGGCATCTCCTGGAGGCACATGTGTCGAAATCGCTGCTGATGTCCCCATCATTCTCCCCAGGTGGGAGAAAACTCGACCCCGTCGAGTAGATATGATGTGAACCATATGAGATGAAAACCATTAGGAGTTACTTCAAGAAGTTAGAAAGAGAAAAGATTAAAGTTTTGCTCCTTTAAATTTAAAGCTCGCACATAAGAAAAAGGAGTTAGGAATTTGAAAATTTTAACTTTTTTAGGTCCAAAGAATTGCAATTGACATTAACCAAAACAATTCATTCAAAGTTCCAAGAGATTTAAATGCAAAGTACAGTTAACAAAAATCCAACTCTTAACAACGAGAATTTCACCTTGTGGGCCGTTTCACTCAAGTATTAGTAAGCTTTAGCGGAGAAAGAAGATCCAAGCGATGAAGGATATTACCACTAGAGAAGCGACGCCAAAGAACCTCGTTGGTGGGAAGGTAGCCGGCGGAGATGGATGTCGTGGGTGGCCGACGAGGCTCCAATGAAACGTCGGTCGATGATGCTTGCAAGAATAGGGATGACTCGCTCCAAGTATTCTTCAACAGTAGTTTCGTCCTCAAATCCCACGTCAAAGCACGGAGATCTTAGAATGTTGATGCTTCCGTCGGCGTTGAAGACAAGACCCCACTCAAGCTCCGGATCCACCATGCGTCATTGAAACGGAGATGGAAGACGTCGCCTTCGTTCCCTCTTGGACTCTTGATTCAAGAGACGAGAAGAGAGAGGGTGAGGGACGGCGAAATTCCAAGGGAGAAGGTGGCCAGCGGGTGTGGGGAGGAGCAAGGCTTGAAAACCAATTAGGTTTAGTTGGCTTATAGTAGGAAATTAATCAAAATCTGAATTAATTTCAGTTTTGATTAAGTTTGGAGGGAAAATTGACTTGAATTTGAAATTTCAAATCAAGCAATTAAGGCATTAATTGGGGATTAATGGGGAGCTTGAGGGGAGGCCGGCGGTTACAAGGGAGGGGAGAGGAGGGGATTAATTCCCAAATCTGAAATTGATTTCAGATTTAAGTAATTTGGGAGGGAAGATTTATTTGAAATCAATTTAAATTTCAAATAAGAGAGAGCATTGAATGACCCAATTAATGGGGAAACCCATCCTTGGGCCGGCGGCAAGGTGAGAGGGGGAGAGGGAGAATGGTGGAGAGAGAGAGGTTTCCAAATGGGTGTGATGATGTGGCGATGAGTTCAAGACTCCAATTTAAGTTAAATTGAAATTGGAATTTGTCATGAAAAACTTTCCAAATTTGGAATTCCAAATTAGGAAAGATTTTGAAATTCGAAATTCGAATTTCAAATTTGAATATGGCGTAGAGATGGGGTGGACGGGTGAGGGGAAATCGCTTGCAAGGTGGTCGGCCGGGGCCGTGGATGTGGCCGGCGGTGATCCTCCAAGGGGCGGCGGCAATAGGAGTTGGGGGGGGGGAATTTGATGATGTGGTGGAGGAGAAGATGAAGGGAAATCACAAATGATTGGATAGGATAACTAACCACGAGCCGTGGACTCTTCCAACGACTGATGGGCCTTGCGATTTGCTCTCCTTGAGCTCTCTCCCTTCTCAAGCCCTCATGCAAGAAGTAAAAAATAATTCACCAATTTCATTCAAATATTCATTAACCTCAATATAATATATGAGACCACTATATATAGGTCTCAACTCATACAATGAGAAAATACGAAATTGCCCTCTGGGCTACAATAATAAAGTAACTCCCCACAGGGGTAAAAATGGAAAGACTGCAAATAACATAAGATAATAATAAAATACATCATGACATATAATATCAAAAGTAGAGGTGCTGATCGTGGCTGTCGATCTGCGGTTTCGCCGGCGATAAACATGTCGGTAGCGTGTGTCGATGTCCTCATCAAGATATCTATGGAGCCCTCGTACAACTCTAGGAGATCTGGGTCTAGGCTCTGTAGCTCGTCCATGTCAATCCAAGTATCCTCTATCTCCGGTGTCCCTTTCCAATGAACTCGGTATCTTCGGCGCCCACCTTCCTTTGTGGAAATGACCTCAACATCTAGTATTGCTTCGATCTTTTCCGCTATAGGTGAGTAAGGTAAATTGGGGAGTGGAGCTGGGTTGGAGATCTCACTAGGTGGGGTCACACAAGGCTAATTTAAGGAGTGAATTTTGGGGTTAACACTCAGGTCCTTCAAAGGCTACTAGGTCTTCTATATTAAATGTATGATTCAAGTTAAAGCCTCAAGAGAGGTCCAGTACGTAGGCATTACTATTAACCTTTGAGATCATCTTAAATGGTTCGGTGTTTCGAGTATGCAGCTTCTTTACGGTGCCCGGAGAAAAGCTCTAGGCGGACTCGTACCATCACAAAGTTTCCAACTTTGAATTCTTTGGACCTTCTTTTGTTATCAGCAATAATTTTAAAATGGGTGTTACTTTGTTCAATTTTCTTTTTAATTTCATTGAGTAACTCCTAGAGGTGAAATGCAGATGCAAATGCAAGAGATCGGGTGTGTATGATGAATGAAAAGACTTATGATCTTACAAACTAAAGTTTGAAACATAAACAAATAGGAAGATAACAGACTGCAAAACACACACACAACATACTAACTCACACGAACACATGGCTAGAAAAAGGTGGACGAGTCACGAGAAGAGGGGTCTAAAGTGTTTGGTCTAAAGGAACTGGTGTAGGGGGGGGAATGAAGACACTCTTAGCTACCAAGGCACTTCTATAGGTGGTTTCAGTTAGGGTCGACAGCAGTCTCCTAGTGGGGGTAGTGTCGTCTAATAAATTCATCCAACTAGGATAGAAGTGGCCCTTAACCTGGTAGGACGAGGCTATAACGGGCAAAATGTATGAATCAGGAATGACACACTCGGCCAAATATAAACCCAATTGAGCAGCTCTAAAGTTAGACTCTAATGAAACAAGAGGGGGATCATTGCTCAAATCAGGCTCAAAAACTTTCAGACTCAAAGTACTGTCTTCCGAAAGAGACTCAAGTTTGGTTGCAACCCTAAGATCC
>NW_021318618.1:8007834-8145758 GCF_001605985.2 Dendrobium catenatum | reverse complement strand
AAAAAAAAAAAAAAAATTTGTACAATGCTATATCAGCTTACATTTTATTTATTAAAGACTTTGTGGTCAATCCACTTACCTATTCTATTGCGGACGTTTGATGGAAAGATGAAAGCAGATTTTAAGGTATAGTTGAAATCTGTAGAGTTGTAGTAATATTTAATTTTATATTATTTAAAATATTTAACTATTTAAATATGATTTTATTGAAACTTTTATGGTTAACTAACTATTCATTATCTAATAATTATTATTAAATATTAAATTATCACCTAATAAATTAAAAATTTGTTTTCCCCTTTACTCCTCTCTCGCAACTCACGAGTCACGACCTCAAGTATGACTTTCAATTTCCATTTTACTCCTCTCGCCCACAAACGAAGATCATCTATGGCAGATGTTTATTTCTTCTAAGCTCTAAGGGCAATGTTATTTGCATTCTTAATTTTGATCGTACAGCTCTTTTTGGCTCCGATAATGAGCCGAAAAACGGAACTATTTTAATATATTCTAACATTCCAAATAAAATGGCAAACATAACTATTATAATTTAGCCCCCCCCTGAACAAAATTTCTGGCTCCGCCACTGGTTGGAGGTGGAGCTAAGGCCGTGGGGAGGGAGAAGGGGAGGTCGGTTTTGTGGAAGTGGACGGGTTTATGGGAAAATCGGCCGGTGGAAAGTGGGGGATTTTGGCCGGCGGTCAAGGGAGGAGGAGAAAAGGATTTAAAGAAAGATACAACCGTGAGCCCGGACACATCCTGCAGCTGATGGGTACTACATTTCCCTTCACCAAGGGACTTAAGGCCACGAGCCTGGACACATCCTGCAGCTGGTGGAAGCTATGAATTCCTCCCATAGGAATCTCACCCAAGGTTCTTCCCAAATAACACAAGTGCAAACACAAAATTTTATTAATTATCCAACATTACATTACACAAGCAAGGGCCTCTATATATAAAAGGCTCTATATATAGGCCTAAGAAACTAAAACAAGACACATATGCCCCTATGACTTACATAGGATGACCCTCTTAAGTAAGGTAAAAATGGAAAATTCATAATAAAAAATAAAAATTACAAATAACAAATTAAGATAAGGTGGAATGATCTCGGCCATCGATCGTCGTCTCCTCCTTTGAAAATCTTCATGATCAGATGTCCGCATTAATTTTGCTTCAAACCAAACAAAAAAAAGTATTATAATGCATTTCTTTTACAAGCATCCAAAAAACTCCAAAATATTCTTTAATACTGCATTCCCTTTTTAGGCAACCAAACAACCCAATAATATTTTATCTCGTTATTTTTCTCTGAGTTAATCATGATGTTTACATGAACACCAATAATACTTATCATATTTGAAATTATATTAAATAACAAGATAAGAACATGATTTTTTGCAACTGATATCAAAGCTAATTGAAGTTAGTGTGCGAGCAATGAATATAATGTGTTGATTTATTTTTATTCATGAATGATGCCTTTAACGCATTAAATTGCCTTCTTATATTACTAGCTCTATCATAATCTTGGCCAAGCATCCTTCAAATACTTAAATCATAAAATGAGAATAGTTGTTTATTTATCATTATCATTTTAATGCATTTTTGGAACATTTGCAATACTAAAAAATCACTCGACAATTTGACCTTGTTCAATTACATAATGCAAAACAATTCCTATTTATTTTTTTGCATATATCACAATATTCATTAATTAAAATTGAAAAAACCATTTTCAAGCACCTTATGAAATTTGTTATTGCGTTGGATGGAAATCTATTAATATTTTTTTGAATATGGGGAGTTATTAATTTTTAAATTTTTGGGACCATTTTTTAATTCGGTATTATACCATATTAGTTAGATTTTATATATTGTTTAACCCAAAATAAAAGCTTTTGAAGATTCCTTGATTTATTGATTTATTAGATTCATCATACTCTTGAATAGTCAATTTTTGTCTTAAAAGAAATCTCACCAATCAGTTGAAGCATTTAGAAAAATACAATATTCAATTCTAGCATCATCAGATTGTTTCTAAAATGCTAAAATAATATGTTGACTTTATTTCATGAAGCCCTCACAATTTCTCTGTGCATTCTTATGACCAGGGACCTCAACATGAAGTTTAATTTTTTTATTTGAAATTTATTTTTTTAAATGTTTCATCATCTTCTTTTCCTCAACCTCTTAAAAAGATAACAACATAAGCAATATACTTTGTTTTGAGATATACTATACTCTAACCAATTAGAGTACTTATCAAGCTAACTAGGATTGAAGTTATAATCTTTGCTCCTAAATTTATTTCTTGGAAAGTCATAATTACAAGATTGACAAGAGCCTCTATAAGCATGATCATTGAACTTGATCTTGAATATTATGATTATACTCATAATTTGGCATTGGTAATCCATGATTTGATGGAAGATTTTGTGAATCTAATCCTAAATCTTTTAATGAATAAATTTTCTTACGACTTTATTTCCAATATCATTCATTATTAATTTCATGAATTTCATGAAAACTTTGTTAAATTTGATTTTGATAACTTATTAAAAATATCTTCATAGAAGCTTGAATATGTAAGACTAACATTGTAAGTAAGTGAATCAACTTTGAGCAAACATCAAGAACGAAAGGATTACACAATAAGATTTACAAGGCATACATGTTTTGAGCAAACATAAAAATAGGATTCTTCTGATTAAACATCAAGAACGAAAGGATTACACAATAAGATTAAACATTAAACATTAAGCATTAATACATAGTTATTGAAGTTAGATCAAATTAAGAATAAACATGAACAAGATAAATCAATTTTAGAGCATTAAACATTAAACATACACAACTAGATCATAATATTCTTTTGAACACTAGAATATGAAGATAATTGAAATTATGAAAATGCTCTGATTAAGCATAAATATAGAGTTTGGTTAAGAAACTTGAGCACCTTCTGACGATGCTCTTGCTCTACATTAGAAGGATAGGAGAAGAGACTATGAATTATAGGAGAAGAGGCGAGAGTTCGACCTCACCTTTTGCATGTGAGGGAGAGAAGAGGCGGGCTGATGTGAAACAAACATGCGATGGAGTTACTTTAAGAAATTAAAGAGAGCAATTTTAACAAAATAATCCAAATAAAATTATCACTTATAGAATGACAAAGAAAGTAAAATACTAAAATGCCCCTTGGGCTACAATAGCTACCAAATACCCATAAGGGCAAAAACGGAAAAACTTAAAATAAAAATAAATTACTACATAAAATGATGAAAATACAGATCATGATCGTGGCCGTCGATCTCCGGCATCTCCTGGAGGTACATGTGTCGAAATCGCTGCTAATGTCCCCATCACGGGCGACCTGTAATGATTTGTCTTAGAAGGAGAGTAGAGGACGCTGAGAATAGGAGAACAGATATTTGTGTCACTTCGTGGGAAAGAGAGGCGAGGATAAGAGGAGGCCTCTGTGTGTTATGTGAGAATAGGAGAACTTGGTCAAGGGGGGAGGTGTGGTGCTTAACCTGATTTTTTGAGGAGTGGATTTATTTTAATCAAATTAAAAAAAATATATATTTTAAAATTTTGTCTTACTCCAACTCAATTTTCTGCTGGTTTTTAAACTCCCAACTTACCAAATATTTCTACACTGGCTGCATTTATTGTTAAAAGAAAAGGCTGCATAATTACACAGACATGCCATATTGTTACAATAATCTAACTTGATCTGCAAACTAGATAGACCTGCCAATTTATTTCCATACTTAACGCCAAGTAATGCAAAAATATTATCTACATCATGGCTCTGATTGTGAAGGAAAACAAATGTCTCTAAGATTTTTGTAAAGATTCTTAAAGGAGAAAAATAATTTTAACTATAGAGTTTAATGGATTTATTTAAAATCTGTCTGATAAATTGATTATGTTTAAATAATTAGGTAAATGAATTCAACCTGGGTATCATCAATGATATCTAGACTCTAGAGAATGTATTCATATATGGCCTATGTAGTCCCAAAGTATTATGTTGCTCCAATTTAGTCTATTGAATATACAAAATTGATCCAAAATGACCCTTTGAGATTAAATTGGGATCAATTTTATTTCACAATTATAATTTAAGGGATAATTTTGGATTAATTTTGTATTGTTGAGGGACTATTGGAGCAACATAATACTTTGAGATTAAATTGGCCACACACGAGTAGACTCGGGACTATTTTGAGATTTTTCTATATCATATATATTAGTTTTTTTTTTTGTTGAACTTATTCCATTGATTGTATATGTTGGGTTGCTAATGCATCGGTCTTTTATTTAAACATTTTTTACAATAGTGGTAATAAACCACCACATGAAAAAAATTGGGACAAAACATAAACATTTACTATTTTATGCAACATAATGATATATGCGTTAAATGATTCCTGTCATGATTATTTGACAAGTTTTATGTTGGTTGTCGGCTACCTAATATAATCCTCCATTTTTCTCATTCAGGGTTTGAGACCTGACAATGATAGTGTTTTGAATAAGACTAGAGAGTGAGTTGAAAGAAAACTTGAATTATGAAGGTAACCTTAAGTCTAAAAGTTATCATTTGAGTAGATCTAAAATCGAATACATGGAGTGTAATTTTAGTAGTAATAAATCTAGTGGTGGGATTGTGCCATTGGGTGATCAAGTCATTAAAATGAGTACGCATTTTAGATATCTCGGGGCTATTATTCAAAGCAATGTTAAAATAGATGGGGTTATTATCAATAGAATTCAAGTTGGATGGTTGAAGTGGAGGATTGCATTGGGCTTATTGTGTAATAGAAAAATACCCCTCAAATTTAAGAGAAATTTTAGAAAATTATGGTCAGACCTGGAATTCTTTATGGCTTAGAATGTCGTCCATTGAAAGAGAAGCATAAATTAGAATTCTACTAAATTAATTTATATATAAATTTTTTTTATAAGTAAAAAAAAATTATTTTCGATCTTATTTTGAGCTTGTCAAATCTGATTCACCCGTGACTTGAAATAAAATAAATAATAACTTTGGTGTATACATTTTGATACATGGCTCAACTCATTTGGTTTGAGCCAATCTCAATCAGAGCCAAAATTCAAAATATGGTCGACGATCTGCAAGCTAAACCCTCATCTCTAATTAAGCAGCAGCTCAAATTAAGTTTGTTGTATTTTCTTTTCACTACTGAACAAGGACATGGCAAATGTTTTAAGCAATATAATTTCGTCTTGTACCACTGGTGTTTTTTTAATTTTCTCTCTCGTTATCACTGCTCCATTTCACTGCTCCATTCCATAGCATTTTAATGTAGTCGGTTAGGGTGGTCTGTAATTAAAGAAATGTAATTCTCCTAAAGGACATGCAATATTCTTCTATCAACTTTAAATTCTTAAATTTGCTTTGCATACATGCAAAATTCTTCATCAAATGTTTGTCTTACCTGCTTTAAGGCCCTGATTTTTGTCCATCTTCTAAATTGTGTTTCAGATTGTTGTCTGGTCAGTTATCCCTGTGGTTAAGCATTCGAATCCTCAGCATAATAACAACACACTTGCCCTTATTATTCTGTTTCAGTACATTCCAAGGTTATATCTTATATTTCCACTGAGTTATCAGATTATTAAAGCCACTGGCGTTGTTACAAAGACTGCTTGGGCAGGAGCGGCATATAATCTGCTCCTTTACATGATTGCTAGCCATGTATGTAACTTGCAACACTCCTCTTGGAACTTGATTGCTTCTCTAATATCCTTGGAAAGAGACTAATTGAATTTCACTAATTGAATTTCATTCCCTTCAAAATCTCAAAGTTTATATTTATGAATTACTTGTTTTCTATTCATGCAGGTTATTGGTGCAGCGTATTATTTACTAACAATTGATCGTCAGACAACCTGCTGGAAATTGGAATGCGCAAAGGAGAACGGCACTATAGGTGCAAAATGCCACATGAAGTTTCTGGACTGTGACTTTTCAAGCGACATTGATCAAAAGTGGGCAAATAGTACTGCTGTTTTTGCAAATTGCAATGCTAGTGATGATAATATCAATTTTAATTTTGGCATATACGAGAATGCATTGACAACAGGGGCTGTGGCCACGGATTTTGTTAGGAAGTATTTTTATAGTCTTTGGTGGGGCTTGCAAAATTTGAGGTATGCCTGATATAGTGATCGTTATAATAATCCAATCTTCTCAGTAAAGCAAATTTGTTTTTTTGTAATGAAGCTTATATAACACATTTATCTACTATAAATCCCATTTGTTTCATACACTTATATTTGCAATGAGGTGCAATAACTTGGGAAACCTAGCTGTCTGCAATACACGTTCAAGTTCACTCCTTTCGATTTTCTTTGATAGCATGCTGTGACATTTAGATTTTTGCATGATTTATGTTTCTAGAACTCACACAAGACATTACTTTATCTTGATTAGCATGACAATAAAGGATGGTGGATCTCAGGAGCAAAATGTATAACTAAAATTGGTGGCCAAACTCCTATTTGATAGAAGAGCTTAGTGGTATTGTAGGGACTACAGTATCATATATGCTTACTATACCATGTGGAATTCAACCTAAAGCAAAATTTATATTGGCTTGATCGACTGACTAAGGGATAATATTAGTAAATATTTTCTTGCGAGCCATATTATCAGATAATATGATTTATCAACTTGAAAAGAATCTTTGTCCAATTTTAAAGCAAGGGGTGGACTCATATTTTGATTTAGAATGATTCAAAATGGGCAATCCAAGCCTTCCCAAAACCCATTTAGCTTAGTCGACACAAAGCTCATCATGGGCTTGCTCTGCCCTAATTTTTAAGGATCTCACAACATTGATCATTAAGGCATGTTTATGTCCACTTTGTCACTAGTTAACTGGATAGATTATGAGTTGGTTGAACCAAGTTAGCTATTAGCGGAAAGTGTCAGTTTAATGTGCTATTTTAAAGCTAAATTAAATAATGGCCCAATCCTTCATCCATTTAGTTCTACTGATTAGGATTTTGAAATGGTCAAACTTTGGGCTAAACGGGCACCCCCATTCTTTGAAACCTGTAAATGGTGGACTGTTCATATAAGGTCAAAGGTTATAAACTAAGCGCTAGCAATTCTAGTCATTCATGATAAGGCGATGATAATAGGAATTATAATTTCTTGTCAATCAATTCCAAATCGCCTGTTTCGCGACTCGACCGGTTCTGTGCGGACCGGCTGGACCGGTCCACTGGACCGGTCTAACATATTCATGATAAGGCGATGATAATTTCTTGTCAATCAATTCCTTGAGCTTCAGAAGACATTTTATTACATATTTTAATTGATTTCTCAGTATAGGTGGTGCTTGGAATTAGAAAGTTCCAATAGATTTTTTTTGTTATTTCATATGCAAGTCCTTGATTTCAAGTATGTCCTAAATCCTATGGAAATAACTAATCCTAAGGCAAAGAGTCGAGAAACTCAAATTTTTATTCAACCTTATAGAATTAGAATTGTTCTTTTTTCTTTAATTCATTAGTTCATTGTTTTGCCAGTCATGATGGTCAACTTTCTGCTCTTTCTTTGCAGCACATTTGGCCAGGGGTTGATTTCAAGCACTTTCATAGGGGAGACATCGTTTTGCATACTGATAGCTATTCTTGGACTCGTTCTATTTGCACATTTGATTGGAAACATGCAGGTATTAAGAAATTATTTCCCTGCATCCATGTAACATTAAATTCTATGATGTGATATTTGTGAGAACTTATTTTGCTTATTTGTTTGGTGGTTTAATTGTTTTTTTGCCCCATTTTTGAATTTTTCATAATGATTCAAGCACCACGGTTTAAATTTATGTTGAAATTATGCATTTGGGAATACAAAATTCCCCGCTTGTATTCCGTTAAGGTGATTTTAGAGAAATGCATATTTATCTGTATTGTTTAATTGAATAGCTAATGAAAACATTTACAGACCTACTTGCAATCTGTTACCGTGAGGCTAGAAGAGTGGAGGTTAAAGAGGCGGGACACTGAACAATGGATGAAGCATCGACAGCTACCTCATGAATTGAAAGAACGGGTTAGACGATTTGTCCAATATAAGTGGTTTGCGACACGAGGAGTGGATGAAGAAGCCATATTACAAGCTCTGCCTGCGGATCTTCGTCGAGACATTCAACGCCATTTATGCCTGGACCTTGTTCGTAGGGTATGCAACTACAAATCTGTAAATTCTTACTAATAGCTATTATTTTTCAACATCTTTTTTGTCTTTGTTTCCGAAGAATTTCTTGAGCAATTTAAAACCTGCGAAAAGCAACTCATGATTCATATAGAAGAATAAGATCCTCCATCCCATGAGAAAATCATGATTAATGAACTGACTTGAACATATGGAGGAAATCAGATGTAATTATTAGCCTACATTTCTGTTGAAATTTTTCGTGGGCTGGGATTGATGGGGAAATAATGTTGTCGCTTTTCTCTTTATATAAGCACACATTATATTCTATATGACTTAACAAAATAAATTTAATCTTACAACTTTATGCGTGACATTTTCTCCAAATCCATGTATGATCAACATTTTGCTATTTTTCTACTGTTCAAGGGTTCCAACTGAAGAATTTTTCTTATGAAATGCCTTTCCTTTATTAGTTTAACATTATTGTATAATTTTATTCCCATTTTTTATTATAGGAAGAATAGTGATACCATGCATTTTAACAAAGATTGTTCTTACCCTCTAAATAAGCGTTACATTCTCTACATTTCATATGCTTGGTCCCCATGGAAACTTATCTTTTTGTTTTCTTTTCTCAAAGATTGGTTTTCACTTTTCCTCATATTATTATAGATTTCATAAATTTGTAGCAAGTAGTAAAGTGAGGCATAATAGTCCAATCTTCAATAAAGCTTTATCTTCATTTTCAATTGATTTTCAAGGTAACTTATAACATTGTATTGGTGATGCGATTCTTTGACAAGTATTTTAGCTATGAGAGATCTCATGATATATATATATTATTTTCATTTCTTCAATCATCATTAATATTTTGCTTTGCCTCGAATGCAAAATAAACAAGTTTCAACCTATTGACTACTGACCACCTCTAGACCCGATCAGCCCAAACATAGTCTCTTGCACCTTCATCTCGACCAACCCATTCGACCAATCCCACCTTGCGGCCCCACCTCACGTGTTTCGCTCCCAAATGAAGCAATTGTTAGCTCAAACAATGGAGTGTTTGCAATTGTTCGCCCCATCCTCTCTTCCTCTTGTTCGCTCAATTCTGCATGCAGGAAGCTTGAGCACCCTCTCTGTTCAATCAGTCTAGTCTATCTCTGACTTCGTTCACTCCTTGCTTCTGACCAGCCGAACCAACCACTATCCTGATAACTTCCCCAGAGTTTTGAGTTTAATAGTGGAGTGTTTGTAAAAAAAAAAGAGAAAAAAAGGAAAGAAAAATGAAAGGAGAGAGAGAGAGAGAGAGAAATAGGTACCGAGCAATTGAAGACCTGAAGAATTGTGCTAGGAATAATCATCCCGAAGCTCTCGCACCATTGTATCTTTTTTATAGGACTGGGTAGATTGAAAGGAAGTTCCTTCCCAATCTGCCCTTGCGGGAAGGGGACACCAAGTGGCTGCCAGCTATCCGAGAAAATATTGAAGGAAAAAAAAAAAGAAACAAGTACCACAAAATTGAGGACCCGAAGATCTGTCCCGAGACTAATGGTCATGAAGCCCTCATTCTGTCGAATCTTTGGTCCGATCAAGCATATTGAAAGGCAATTGCCTTACCAACCTTCATTTGTAGGAAGGGGATGCTGGAAGGCTGTCAAAATTTTGAACTGACAAATGACCTCACATAATTAATTTAAAACAAAAAAATATATAAATTGAAGATTAACTCTAAAGCTCATGAGGAATTTGAAGGCATTCAATTTTATAATAAATAGTTGTATATTTTTCTAAAAAAGACTTTTTACATAAATCATCAAATTTTAATATTAATTTTAAAATCGTTCATATATCTCACAAAATAATGGAATGAGTTAATGCCACTAGCTAATGACTTATCTAGGATACTCAGTGACTAGGGATATCAAAATGGGTTTTCGGGTCGTGTTTGGGTCCAACCCAAAACTGTCCTTCATGCAACTGCTCCAACCCGAACCGGCCCCGATTACACAAACGGGTTATAAATCTGAATTCGGACCCGACCCACTCCAAATTTGTGTCAACTCGACCAGACATGTGGACTCGAGAGCAGGCTAGAGCGTGTATGGGCGAGACGTAGTGCAGGCGTACGCGATCACGAGGTGCGTGCAGTCATGCTGATGGAGTGGGATGAGATGTTGCGGTGCGAGCAGCCTGCAACGACTGGGAGTGGGATGGTGCAACGTGCGGTACGGGCAGCTGGCAACAGGCTGGATCGGGACTCGAGAGCGACACGAGATGCAGGAAGGAGAAGTGAGACGTGTTAGCTGCATGAAATCTAGGGCGATAATGCGTTGCATAAAGTTAGAGCGGGGCCTGTGAGGGCGCTGGCGCGGTCTTTTGCTAGTGCAAAGCAGTGCGCAAGTGCGAGTGGGAGGTGCAGGCTGATTACCCGGGTCAATTTCGGGTTAGTGGTTGACCCGAACTCAACCCGATTTTTCAAACGGGTTGAAAATTAGAACTTGAACCTGACTCGTTTGTTCGGATCGAGTCATAAGTTGACACCCCTATCAGTGAAAATATGGACCAAAATGCTTGTGTTGCACTTTTAAAATCACAGTTTTCTCAAAATACCAATCAATCCAAGTTTTCTTTTGTCAGACAAGAGGATCAAGTCAAATCTCTTGAGCCTTCTATCAGAGATACTAAAGATATGAAGGGAGGCATTATGTTAAAAAGTTCACGGGCTAATGGTTTTCAAAATGGTTCCACAGGCGATGATCCTTATGGCTATTGACCTCATCTATCTCAAGTACCCATTGGTATAGTTGAGTTAATGAGCAATCTATCGTAAGGAATCTATGAAAGCTATTTGTGATGTAAAGAGCTTTGTTTTTAATGATTTATATAATAGATTAGATACTAAGGAGGGAGAAATATATATAAAAGTTAGCCAAACAAAGAGATTGAAGTAATAAGGATTTAGTTCAAGTGAAGTGTATTAAGGATGAAGATTAAAAAGTACTTTTTTTAGAAGATGATATTCAACAAAGGTGGATGAGATATTTTGCTATACTTTTTAATGAAGAATGTAAAAATACGATTAACTTTAGCATCCTAAATGAAAATAAGAATTTTGTTTTTATCGGCGTATTTATAAAACCGAAGTTAGAGAGGCTTTAAAGAAAATGAAGTGTGGAAAAGCTGTTGTACATGATGATATTCCAATAGAGGTGTGGAATTGCTTAGGAGATGAATGAATTTCTTGGGTTACTAAACTTTTTAATACTGTTTTGAAGACTAAAAAGATGCCAGATGAGTGGAGACTGAGTGTGTTAATTTATATTTTTAAGAATAAAGGTGATGCACAGGAATGTGTGAATTATAGAGGAATTAAGTTAATGTGACATACTTTAAAACTATGAGAGCGAGTTATGGAGCATACGTTGCGGCGTGATACTAATGTTTTCCGAAATCAATTTGGATTCATGCTGGGTAGGTCTACTATGGAAGCCCTACATTTATTGAGAGGTTTGATGGAGAAATATAGAGAGAATAAGGAGGATCTACATATGATATTTATTGATTTAGAGAAAGCATATGATAAAGTTCTAAGAGAAGTGCTATGGAGAGTTCTTGAAAAGAAAGGAGTTAATAACACTTATATTCAAATCATTAAAGATATGTATGCAAGAGCTATTACTTGTGTTCAAACACAAGGTGGTTTGACCAAGTATTTTCCTATTTCGGTTGGATTACATCAAGGATCAACCTTAAGCCCATATCTTTTTTGCTTTAGTCATGGATGTTCTTACTAAACATTTGCAAGAGGATGTACCTTAGTGTATGCTTTTTGCCGATGATATTCTTCTTGTTGGTAAGACTAGAGAGGGAGTTGAAGGTAAACTTGAATTATGGAGGTCAATCTTAGAGTCTAAAGTTTTCGCTTTAGTAGATCTAAAATTGAATATATGAAGTATAATTTAAGTAGCAATAGACCTAGTGAGGGGATTGTGACTTTGGGCGATCAAGTCATTTATAAGAGTACACATTTTAGATGTCTTGGATCTATTGTTCATAGTGATGGTGAAATAGATGTAGATGTTATCAGCATAATTCAAGTTGGATCATTGAAATGGAGGAATGCATCAGGCTTGTGCGATAGAAAAGTCCCCCTCAAACTTAAGGAAAATTTTATAAGATGGTGGTGAGACCTACAATGCTTTATGGTGTTGAATGTTGGCCAATTAAAAGAGATGCATAATACTAAGTTAAGTGTTGTAGAGATGAGGATGCTTAGGTGGATGAGTGGCTTTACCCTTAGAGATAGATACGAAATGAACATATACGTGAAAAGGTTGGAGAAGCTCCAGTGGATGATAAGATTAGAGAGAGTCGCTTTAGACGGTTTGGTCAATTAAACAGAGGCCTTCCGATGACCCGGTTAGGAAAGTTGAGTTATTAGATTTGACTTATGTTAAAAAAGGCAGAGGTAGACCTAAAAGGATTTGGTTAGAAAATATAAAAAATGATCTTTCTTTATTAGATTTAAATGAGAACTTGACTTTTAACATGACACAATGACAAAAAAGAATTCATGTAGTCGACCCCACGTAGTGGGACAAAGGCTTGATGTTGTTGTTGTTATTGTAAGATTTTGCACTCAAAGAAACAATAACTCTGAGGCACTTGAACATTTGGTTTATATATGAGGAGGGGGTAGGAGATCAATGGTTTATTAGTCATTTACTTAACACTCACACAACATATTAGTGCATGGTGGAAGCCTTTTAAAGACCGAAATATGTGTAATCACAATAAGTGGTTCGTTTTCTAATATCAAGAAACAATTTCCTAATTGAATATTTAACAAAAAGGACCATCATAAATTCCTACAGTTGCCAAAAGTTTCTTACAAAACAAAGGTTAAAACTACTTGATTATTTCGCCACATGTGTGATAAAATACAACCAATCTAAATAGCATTACTCATATCTTAAACAAGTTTCAATTCATTTAACTATTTATTTTACACAATCAACCTTCAATGTCGTGTTCATCCTATGCTCTATCGGTTGGGTTAATCATGTCAACAACTAGAATTTCTAAGTATTGAAACTTTTGGATTGTTAAAAAGTGTTATCTTGTCCATCATTGATGGCTTCTCAGATGTTTCTAATAGAACCATCACTATTCTTTAGCTCCGCATGTGCTACGATCTTTATATCAAGCTCTTTAATGTGAGATTTGAGAATGCTTGTGAATTTACTAAAAATATTCAAATACCTTGACAATAGCTCCAATCTATACGCTAAAATAAGTTTCGCATGTGCTCCGATCTTTTACGCCAAGCTCCTTAATGTGAGATATGAGAATGCTTTGCAGATTTGTTAAAATTGCTCAAACGCTGATGATGGTTGTGTTGAAAGCTAATCTCAGCCGAAGGGGACTCTACCTTTAAATACCTCCAAATTTTGATTAAATACAAATCTTTTTATGGCAGTTTTGTCATCTCAATGATGGCCATGTTGATAGTTAATCTTAACCGGAGGGGACTATCCTTTCAAATGCCACTAAATTTCTATAAAATACAAACATTTTCAAATGACTATTATGTCTCCACCTCGATGATGACTGTGTTGAATATAAAACTCAACCGGAGGAATCAATTCTCAAATATTATCAAATTATAATCATTTAAATGTAAATTTAATTACAAAAAACTTAAAAACTAAAGTCCATCAACATTTCGCAACGATTTGATGATGATGAAGAATTGGAGAATAACTTCAGCTCAGTAAGGGAAGATGTCTTATGGAATGTATTACTATAATTCATTCTCAATCCAAGAGAGACATGGCACGTGTCCTCTGACCGAGTGATTTTGCTGCAAATTGACATTATTATATTACGGTCATTGTCAAAGCCTATGGGCTCATCATCACTCCCCCATCATTCACTTTAAGTATATGGTGATAAATTTCAAATCATAAACTCTAAAATCAAATTCAAACCCTAAAATCGCTGCTATTATATATTAGGTAATTATTATGACCTAGTTAACCATTAGCCTTAATTGAAAGTTCCCTATCATTATTGGGAGGAATAATTAGCCATAGGGGCTTGCGTCTACGGGAAACCAGAACTCAGATCATAAAATCCTCATAAAATGAGGCTGAGATCTTTGGATATTATCTTATCTAAAGACCTATTTGCCTTTTGAAAATCTACCTCGGAACCTAAACTCATTAAAACGCTCCTCGTCAGCAAAAAAAGTGTGGGGAAGTCGGGGCATGAATTTTTGAAGCCCACACAACAATGTTGATGGACTAGAAAAAGAGCATGTTTGTCAAAGCTGTGCCTTCCATAAATATGCACTAATAGAACACATTGAAAGTTTTCAGGTTCATGACAAGTAATGTTAATCGATTTTAGGATTATCAAGCTAATCTGTTAATGACCATCATGTTGAATATATTAGTTTGTTTGGTTCGAGTATATGTTTTGAGCTTATCTATAATATTGGGTAGTATTTAGGCTTTGATCAATACCTCTTCTCTTCCTTAAGCCAATGCTCTCTCAACACCTCAAATTTATCACAGCTCTTTCCATAATCAATTAATTCAAATTCAATCTTGGACAATCCTTGTAAGCTTCTTTTCTTGCCTTGGAGACACCCTAGCTTGAGATATTCTCACTAATTGCCAGTGATGTTAATTTATCACTCCAAATACAAGCTTAGAATGCTTGGGGTCAGCATGACTCCACCAAAATCAATGACTATAAACACTTGGCTAAACATCTTAAGATTAGTATCATCTGTTTGAGATAAAGATCAAGGACCTAATTTTCACCCCTCTTAATTCTGATGTGCTTAAAGAAAAATTTGACTGTCCTCTAAATTTAAAAAGCACAAAAGTCTGGACCTCTCATAAGCTTAGCAAAGAGCTAGGTCATAGGCTCAGTATGAGGACAATTTGAAATTTTTTTGCCATAATATCAAGTGGAAATCTATAAATTATCATATATATTTTCAACAATAATGATAGGGTTACTTCCCGTAACCTCATTACTAACGGTCTTCTCTTCTTCAATAAATTCCATAACATAAGTGCTTTCTTGGCCCTTGATATTCTCCAAATTTATAATACTTTGACTAATGAATAGTTTGTTTAATTGATAAATGATATTTGAGCTTTTAATATCATTAATCTTTTTTCTTCTCTATCAATAACAAATCCCCTGGAACTGATGGATTAATTGCTAAGCTCTTTGCTTCTTATTGACACCTTGCTGCCCCTAATTTCACTATTATTGCTCTACATTTTTTATCTGTGGCTATGTTTCTAAAATAGGCCTGGGCCACTTTTATTACCCTTTTTTCTAGTATAAAGGTGCTCATTCAATGGAAAACTTTATAAACATATTTTTCTTCGCAACTTTTTACAAAATTATAGCCAAGGTTTTTTCTCAGGCTTAAGAAAATCCTCTCTCATATCTATCAGTTTTCTAGCTCAGTGTGCTTTTATCTTTGAGAGAATTTTTTAAAAAATATCCTCCTTACCATTAGATTTGTTAGGGGATTTATACTTGTCATCTCTTAGAACTGATGGATGCTTTCTCTTGTATGCTTAAACAGGTTATTCATTGTGGTAAGTTCTCTTATATTAACCAATCAAACCCAAAGATCTCCCACCTTTTTTTCATAGATGATGTTTTGATTTTTGGTGAGACCGTGTTGTAGAACAAGGAATCTATGAAGCTCCATCATCAAGGGTTAAATAGGAAGATCAGCTGCTCACTCTTCAGTAAAAAAATCAAGGGTTAAATAGGAAGATAAGTTTCTGAAAAATAGATTTAGATGATTTGGACACTAGAAAATATCTGTTAGACAAATTGAAGATTGGAAATGACATTCGGTAAACTTAAGGTTATATGGATATAGGAACAAATGGAAATTGAGAATTCATAATTCCAACTCCAAATAATTGGGATAAAGCTACTTGGATTATCATCTAAATCCAAAAGCGTAGTTGCAACTCCCTGCTCACCTTGTTGATCACCTGCTACTTGTTTCACGCTTTATCTGATATCTGCTGCTCTAGTTTAGCCAACATGACCATCACCAGGGAGCCTTGAACTTGGATGACATTCTTGGGAGAAGAATTTGAATGAAGAATTGGAATTTGATCTCTAAAACTGTAGAGATAACCATAGCACCTGGCCACAAGAGACAACAAGAAATTTGGATGCTTATTTTCCATCATTTACCATTCCAGCTAATTCTCTTAAAATTTCAATCGATGTGTAAATATGTTTGTCGTTCACCAACTGTAGATCTCTACATATGGTCCAATCCTAGTAATGTGTACCTAGAAAACCTTCGGAAATATAAATTTTTATGAGTTTTAGAGCATTATGGTGGTGGCCAGCCACAAGTTAATGACAACATTTTCTTATTATAAATATGAAGTTTAACAGTATGCCAGTAGTCTCCATACTTCAGTTGTTGAATTGACTATAATTGGACGACAGAACCTTTTGCAATGATGTCCTTACCTTCACAAATGGAAAATTCTGATCATATTCCTCCATTGCAATATGCAGGTCCCCTTCTTCTCCCAGATGGACGATCAACTCCTTGATGCTATATGTGAGCGTTTAGTTTCCTCCCTGAGCACTGAAGGCACCTACATTGTTCGTGAGGGTGACCCAGTGACTGAGATGCTCTTTGTGATCCGTGGAAGGTTAGAAAGCTCCACCACCAATGGTGGTAGGACAGGCTTCTTCAACTCTATAACATTAAGGCCAGGTGATTTCTGCGGCGAGGAGCTTCTTTCTTGGGCCCTGGTTCCAAAGTCGACGGCCAATCTGCCCTCTTCGACTAGAACCGTTCGGACTCTTGTCGAAGTAGAGGCTTTTGCTTTGAGAGCAGAAGATCTCAAGTTTGTGGCAAACCAATTCAGACGACTCCATAGCAAGAAACTGCAGCATACCTTCCGGTTCTACTCCCATCACTGGAGGAACTGGGCTGCTTGCTTCATTCAAGCAGCCTGGCGTCGTTACAAAAGAAGGAAGATATCAAAGAGTTTTAGTTTGAGCGAGTCTTTCTCTTCCAGAGCTGAAAGCCAAGCAACTCAGGAATCTGAGCAGGAGGAAGATGGAAGTCCAAGCTCGGCTGAATCCTCACAACCTAAGCAAAACATCAGAGCTATGATGCTGGCTTCCAAGTTCGCAGCATATGGTAGGAAAGGTGCTCAGAAAAGCAAAGCTATTGATCTGCCCAAGTTGAAGAAGCCTGATGAGCCTGATTTTTCTGCTGATTCTTTTGATTAATGGGAAGTATATACTTGTATTAATCTGAATCTCATGCAATTTATTCCTTCTATATGATGATTCCTATGTGTAGTAGGTGGAATTCCCCTTGAAAGCTGAGGAATCTGGCTATGAGGTGATTTCAATATGGTGGTTAGCATTTTTAGTGAAGCGATTGTAAGCATATAAACAAGTTTAAATTGTAACTTAGTCTTTGTGCAATCTTTGCCTGTTATAGCATATAGCTCTATCCTGGAATTCCAAGAAAGAGCAGAAAAAAATAGTGTTTTTGTTTGTAGTATTTGGCGCTATTCATTGCTAGAAACTGCAACTATTTGAATTCCAATAACGAAGAAACCTGCTTTATCTCTGTTTTATCCAATCTATTTTAGAGTTACAGAAAGAAGATCTTAGTTCTTCCATTCTCAGCTTGCATGGCATTTACAGGTGGTTCTCTGATTTGTTTTCTTTTCAGAAAGCTTTGTCATGGAGGCTCTCGGAATTCTGATAGCATCAATTATAACACGTCATAAGGTGGTAAGCAAATATTCCCAATTAAAATAGCTCATTTGGCTTTCTATGACTGATTTACTTGCTGCTCACAAGATAACTCTGCATTTTAATCATTATTGTTCTTTCCTTCTTACCATCCTTTATTTACTCTCAATAAATTTTCAAACAATGTGAAAGAATCAGTTGAGTTGGTAGGAAGAGAACCTTACTTTTTTTGAAGGTTACTGGTTCAAAAGATTGAAGAGAAACATTAACAAAGGCAAAAAGCTTGACAAAAAATTGAAGCAAACTGCAGCAACAATAAATCCTCCCTCCACATCTAATAATGCAACAGAAAGGCGATTTGTTTAATTATGATTGAGTGCACAATACATAAAAAATGTTTTTAGGATATTACAAGTTGAGTAATACAAGATCTATTCCCATGGTAATTAAGTCTTTACAGCTCCTAATGCTCTCAGTCAATTGAATTTGATGTAGGTAAACAATACCTATTTTTATTGCACTTATTGACCCTAAAAACTCTCAAGACATCAAAATAAATTGAAAAGAGAAGAGATTAAACTGCTAATATAGCCTAATTTTTCTCTTTGTAATGAGCTTCTTCATCAGAAGTTAGTTTCTTAGGTGCTCTTCTCTTTTGCTGATATTTGGCATATGAATACCACACACCACCAATAGTATTGATGATCAATCCTGTGACATTGAGAGCATGAACTTCAACGCCACCCAACAAGAGAAAACCAAGAGTCTGCAATACACAAATAAGTTCAGGAATATGGCCATGGAAGGCCATCTAGTAGATGTTAAAAAGAGAATAGTATAGCTTACAGTAGAGCCAACTCCTTTGAGAACTCCAACGATTGTTGTTGTTAGCGCAGAGTTTACAATTGTGCAGAGGAACATTGTGAAGTTTAAAACAATTCCCATTACCAATGAAAGAATGAAGATTAGAAAGAATGTGAAGGAATGTGCCTGCCGACAAAAAAAATCAGATACAGTAAGGAGATTGCTTGCATTTTTGTATGAGTGTTTTGTAAATAGGAAGCATTACAGACTTGGGAAGAGAAAACAGAGTAGCAGAAACAGAAAAATAACTGGGGAGGGCTGCAAAGTATTTTTTTTACCGTAGTATTAATATAAACAAGTATAATATCTGCTGCTATCACAGTAGGAAAAACACTCACCGGCAAATGTTTCTGAGATTCAGAAGTTATTATGGGACAAGGATCAACTTTTCAGAGGAATCGATAAGAATTAACCTGGTGAACCTAAATTTAGGTTCCAAAATCTATAGAAAATAATATGGAAAACTGCATCTAAACAGAAACTGCTTATACTTCGAAAGTAGACTTTAAAACACGAAAAATAATCCCCTGCGGCGTCCAAATTTGTCCAGAGACCAATAAAAATGACTATGTCCGCACAGCATAATTGCTCTTAAAATACAGCTCAATAATGACAACATGTTGCTACTAAAGAAAACGTTCTGAATTGGAGGGTATCAGAATAAAAAATAAATGATAAAATCCTTCAAAAAGTCTAGGGAAAATATTTTAACAATATTCCGGTTGCAAAAGGAGCAGAAAAAATAGAGTTTGCCGTTTCTAACCTTTTCAAACAGTAAAAACAAAGACTGGGGGAACTCTGCAGTGGCTATAATTAAGAATAGAAGAAAGGGAAGCGACAGAATTGCATTATAGAGCATTATTTCAACTGATGAAAGCCCATCCTCTGCACTAGATTTCTCCACAAGCATCAGATACATGGTCTAAATGAGAAATTAAAAGTCAGAGTCATAAAAAGGTAGTTAGCAGTTTCTGATAAATATTTTAAGTTTTAACAAGAACAGCAGCACAGGAAAAAGAAAAAACCTGGAAGAAAACAGAAGTAAGAGCCATGCTGTACCCAAACAGGTCAAAAGAGAAGTCCCCCAATGCTGCAATGATGACGCCCAAAGCAGTCGCAAGAACTGAAAGAGATACCTGAAAAATGCTAAAACACTTGCAATCAGCAGAACAGAAAAGAAAAGCCCGAATTACAGGATTGCATTGCAGTGGGGAAGTTTTTATCCTAGATGATATCGAAAATTGATTCGAGCAGGCGCGATGAGAACAATGATGAACTGAAGTGACATCTTGCTTAGCAAGTTTGAAATGCCTCAATCATGGTTAAAACCATTCAAACATCGTCTATTAATAAAATTGATCGTGCCAATACGTTCAAGACTGATCGTGCCAATACGTTCAAGACGTCAAATATACCCAAGAGAAACCACTGGCACACAAATCTATCGAATGACGAAAATGATATTCTACAAACACAAAGATGCATGGAGTTGCTTAAACGTCGTACTTTTGTGAATGATGACCCATTCTAAGGTCTATAGGGTAGATCAGTATAAAGGATTATGGGTT
This sequence comes from Dendrobium catenatum, assembly GCF_001605985.2. Taxonomy (NCBI): domain Eukaryota; kingdom Viridiplantae; phylum Streptophyta; class Magnoliopsida; order Asparagales; family Orchidaceae; genus Dendrobium; species Dendrobium catenatum. Next base: position 8,125,331 of record NW_021318618.1, on the reverse strand, counting down.
AAGCTTGCCTAACTATCATATGATTCAATTTTTTTTCATTATTAGTTATTTTGCACTAGGTCCCCAAATAGAAAAGGATGAATAAGTCCAAATTATTTGAAAACTTGGCAAATTGGTTCCTTAAGTATATAAAATGTGAGCAACCAAGTCATTTGTAGCAGAAAATGTATATAGCAACTATTACATGTGTCATGCAACATTGGTTGAGAGGGAGGAAATTTAACAAAAGTTCTGGAGTAGAAAGACTGACTTGAGAATATTCAAATGTAAGTACCCATTTTCTCATATTACTCGTAAACAGGAAGATAGTTGCACAATTCAAATAATAAGGCATAATTGCTACTTTTGGCCGCAAAAAATATCTACTTTCGGTATTGAATTTACTTGTACTACATGAATTTGAGCACACAACACTTCCACTCTACCTTTCCAAAACAAAGACCAATTCCACCGGTTTTGAAAGAAGAATTACTCCCAAGGAAAAACCTGTGATGATGGAAATTCCCTCCACTTTCAAGCACCCACTAGGAAGGCTAAAAAAACAAATAATCAGAAGAAATCCTACCTGCAACTGTGGCCTGCCCTTTCCCGAGAAAAATCCAGCAATCAGGACAGCAAGAGGTGTGAGTCTCTTCAGTGCGATGTACATAGGAATGTTTACCCCCTTCAAACTTGCCAAAGCAAACGCAACATTGGCATTGTAGAATAGGGAGAGTGGGAGGAGTTTTTTTGCGGTGGCTAGGTTCAAACTGGACGATTTTGTATATCCCATAACACGTCCTAAATGAATTAGAAGTGCAGTTGCCAATTGCTGCAGTGATTGGGTTTAGAAAAGCAATTTATCAGTAACAATGAAAATCATAGTTAGCAGTACAAACCATGCTAAATACCTGCACAGTAAGAAGTGTCATCGAGTAGGCATACTTCATTAGGATTGCCTTATTGATAAAAACCATGGCCATTGAAGCTATGCCGTAGGAAACAGCTGCCAATAAGCTGCATTATGAATGGAAACCGAGTAAGAGTATGCAAGATTTAATATTATTTCTTAGCTTTAAAGCTTGGAATTCCCATTATTAGTGTAACATAAATTTGATGCATGCAAGTATCAAGTGAGATGAGGCTAATGATGATGACGACAATAATAATTAGCATAGGCGAGATCACGATTTTACTGGCAACAATCACACATAAATATTTGAAAATTATGAAACACAAATAAACTTTGTGGTACATATATTTATTGTTGTGAAAAGGATGTTGGTGTAAGGGACTAAAGGGAGGTTGGATGAAACAGGGACCTAAGTTGAGCTTGATACACAGTGTTCTAATCTGATTTTAATACAAAAGTTTAAACTAATAAGAGAGTCAACCACTTGATATACACGAATATATTTTTAATCTAGTTGCCATCAACCTAAACATGAAACTCTCGCATGCCTTAAAAATTTCTCCCTCCCTCATGCGAAAGCTCTGTACATTAGCCACCACTCCCCTCAAAGGGAAGTTGTTATGACATCACCAATTACCATGCCATCCCATCACATGAGAGCTCTCCACATTAGCTACCAGTCCCCTCAAACAAAAGTTTTTTGAAATCACCAAGTTCTCCACATTGATTACTACTCTCCTTAAATAAAAACTTTTTAGATACCATCAAATATCATGCACCAAAATTCACTCAACCATACAGAGTCACCACATGAGTAACCCACCCTTGAACCTCACACAACAATGATGGATGGAACCAAACACCCATGGGAGCCACAATTGCATGAATTACTTAATTCTAGCCAAACCATTGACTCTGATGCTACTTGTTGAGAAGTGTATATCAAAGAGGACCAAAGTAGAATGTGAATGCATAGTAAACCAATAATCAAATCCATTTTCAAGCCAAAAACACAGTGCATGAATCACTTGTTCCATTCCAACCATTAAATTCGACAGTACCTGCTGGTAAGTGTCCATTGAAGGCGACCAGATTTGAGCTTGAATGTGTAACACACCAATGGCCACACTCATTTCAATCAAAAAACTTAAACCTATTATAGAGTCCAATCCTATGCGGAGCAAATCCTCTATACTCTCATGCACCTTAACACTTGGCCCTCTAACATTATCCAAATGCATCATGCAGTCATGGAACTTAACCACATGCATAACATTTTACAAATCCCCATAATTTCCAACAATGAAAAACGGATTTGACCATGCAAACTCAGTTCAACTCCAACACTCTTTTCTTGCACATTATCCCCAATAAAGAATAATAACCTAATGTTTTTGAAAGCCATTTCAAAAACAGGCTCAAAGACGTGCAATTTGAATCAGCCCCATTCTTGCTTGGCATTTGCCAAAACAGGGAAAAAGACGCTCTCCATGAATAATTACTTCAAACAAACAAATCCATAGGATTCAGATCTCAACACAGACAAATAAACAAAATAAATAAGGTCAACCACAGAAATAACAAACTGTTTTTCAAACCCATAATCAACTCCACCATCTCGCATCACACAGCGTGCATGCAATTCACTCCAGTTTGTACGCGTGCACGCACACAACATAAACTCTCCCCAAGCAAACTTCTTTTCATTCACATCTGCTACTATTAAAATCTTTGCATGTGTTGATCAAGAAATTTATTCGGCCCACTCCAAAATCTAAATCCTTTCATCCAATTTAACTCACATAAAATTGCCGAAGTCGTAAATACGGGAAAGACGAAACATTGCGGAATAATTACCTGAGGATCTCGCTCGGCTCAACACTACCGGAGCCGTCCATAGCGATCTGAGCCTCCCTCAATACCTAGTTCTTGATCTTGGAACAAAGAGGTTCCAAAAGAGACTACCAGATCAGAGCTACATGACCAAACTGTTTCAGCCGCGGTATGCGAGAAAGAAAGAACAAAAAAACCGGGGATCTGTGCGTGATAGTAAGATTTTTTGTTTAGGGGAGGCTGAACTAGGGCAGATAATTCGAGGCGGGCACCAGTTGAGCAATGGAAGAAACGACGGCGAAGCAACAGCTGGCGTGGCCATCGCTTTCAGATCCAGCGGATTCTTCGGCGGTCGGACTTTTAAATAGAAAAATGTTATTTAAAAAATAATAAATTTATTGTCTTCAAAGATTAATATCATCTTCAACCGAATATCTCATTTTACACTCTAAAATATAAAATTACTAAAAAATACAACTTCAACCAAATTTTATTTTTAACATAAAAAAAAGAATATACCGAGTTTATTCTTTCTCCAACAGAAAGAAATGATGAAAAAATGACGTAAATATTGACGTCCTAGTATTCACCTCTCACAAAATGACGATGAATCTGACCTTCCATTGGAACTCCGCGGTCACTATAAATACTTGCTTGTGATTCGATTGGAGATGCCCTAAGGCTTAAGGTAGGAAAAAATATTTTGTGTGGTGTCCAGATACCAACCAAAACTCACAACGTAATTTTTTTTGTTCGGCACTGGTGCTCGATATCGCTATATACCGGGTGATGTGGCACTTTCTGGTTAATCTCCAGATCGTCTGGTGTCCACATATAATAATTTATCCTAAGGTAGAGGTAAAATGTAAAAGAACGCTTAACAAAGTTTTTACAATATATATTACATTGCAATTATATTTATAGCAGTATTTAACAATTTTTTTGTCTTTTTAATACTAAAAAAAATTAAGAATTTAATTTATTTATCAATAAAAACTGAAATGGGAAAATATTTCGTATGTTTACCTTGTGGGAAACACCTACTCGAAGATTTTATTCAAATCAAAGTATCCGTACTTAAAAAAATTCGAGTGGATCATGGTAGGGGTGTCAATTTGGGTCAACGGGTCGGTTCGGGTCCAAACCAAGTTGACCCGAGTGTAAACAGGTTGACCCGAACCCGACCCGTTTAGCTAAACGGGTTCGAATAGCCAACCCGGACCTGACCTGGTCGGGTTACCAGGTTGACCCGACCCGGCCTGCAAAACCTAACATGTTCAGCATTTCCAACCGTTCGCTACATGCGAGGCTAGCGACCGAGTGAGGCAGACGAGGCGTCGTCGCGTGACTCACGTCGAGGCCAGCGTCCCAGCGCAGGTGAGGCACTGAGGCATCGAGGGCTTGTCCGCGAGTGTGGCCAGCGAGGGTCGAGCCGTCTAGGCCAACACGGACTCGAGTGTGTCCAGCACCGATCGAGGCCAACGGCCAACCCTGACGCGGGTGAGGCTAGCGCAGCGGGCGAGCCAAGCAGCGGGTGAAGCCAGCACAGCGGGCGAGCACAACAGTGTGAAAGCCGGCATTGGCATGAGACACGCGGGTTTGGATTTCGGACAATCGGACCAGATGCGACACTATCTGAGCAGAGCCACGAAAGCCATTTTTCGGGTCAAATCGGGTCGGGGTTACCGAGTCAACCCGAACCCGACCCGTTTTTTAAACGGGTCAGAAATCCGAACCCTGACCCGACCCGTTTCACAAACGGGTTGACCCAAACCCGAATTTTTTCGGGTCGGGTCAATTTTTGACACCCATAGATCATGGACTATTTGCTTTTGAGCAATAGAATATTTGACCATTTTTGCTTAAAAGCACCTTCTCCTCCTTCCTTTTCTCTGCGTCTTCCTTGTTAGCGGCAATTGTCATTCACAAATAATGATTAAAAAGCTGTCCCAAATTAGGGGTGTCAATTTTTGAGACGACCCGAAATCCGACCCTGACCCAACCTGGAAAAATCTGGGTTCGAGTTCAATAAACTGACCCGTTTCAAAAAGCGGGTCGGGTTCAGGTCGACCTGGCAACTCGAAAATGACTTGAAAATTCGGGTTTGGGTTTGTTGCTCGCCCTGCCCGCCTAACGCGTCATCTGTGAGCTGTCAAGTCGCGTCGACGCATGCGCGTCCCGAAGCGTTGAGACTATAGCGTCTCGAACGGTCGAGTCTCGCGCTTGTGTGCCTGCTCTGCCGCTGCGGCATTGCCGCTGCCGTGTGCGTGCCTGCCCTGCCGCTGCGGCATTGCCACTGTCGCGTGCATGCCTGCTCAGCCGCGGTGCGCGTCCTGAACCCGACGAACAGGCCCTGACACATTGGTCTTGTTGAAGGTATAACTTTTTATATGTGAGGATACAAATTTATTATTTTTAAAATACTTCTAATCATTTTGGTTGATATTTTTTTCCTTTAAATTTAATATTTCATAGTAAAATAATATTTTGATATATCAAGAATATACATATTTATTTTCAAGAAATTATTAAATTATGTATTCTATTAATTTAAAAATGTATAATTATTTTATATCACCTTAAATATTGAGATGTTAGTTTTATAAAAAAAAAATTTATAACATACACATAATTATATATACATATTTAGTGATGCAAATTATAAAATTTTATAATATAATAATTTTGAATAAAGTTATTAATTAAAAATCTATGTCAACCGTCGAAAATTTATAAAAGTATTGAGATACGATTTAATGATAATTTAACTAAAATATAAAAAAAAAGAGTATTATAGATTTTGTGGCCTATTGGATCCCGTAGGTGATCTATTTTGGGTTATCCAAAGGATAGTTTTGCTATTAAAGTAAATGGATGTGGGCCTATCATAAGCCTGCTAATAGATATGGGCCTCTCATGGGGCCTGAGTTAGACAAAAACTTTTGAATAAAGTGTGCTTCTCGTGGGCCTGAGTTTAACAAGCCAAAATTTAAATTTTAAATAAAGCTGGCTTTCACTGGGTCTTAAGTAGGAGTGTCAATTTGGGTCAACGGGTCAGGTTCGGGTCCAATCCGAGTTGACCAGAGCATAAACGGGTTTACTCGAACCTGACACGTTTAGCTAAATGGGTCAAGATTTTTAACCCGAACTCGACCCGCACGGGTTATAGGGTTGACCTGACCCGACCCGACACACGGACGCAGTCACTGAGTCGCGACTCACGGATGTGTAGCAGCGTCGGGCTAGACTAGCCAGTGTGGATGCTGGCACTGGGCGACTTGGCGAGATCGATTGGTCGAGGCGAAGCAGTCTGCGTAGCTGCATGGCTATGTTGGGTCGAACCGAGGAACCCTAGCCGCTAGGGCCTAACGCGATCGAGGCGGCCAGGCGGAGCAGCTGAGCGACGGAGCAGTTGAGCGGCGGAGCGACGGAGACGCGGAGTCATCATGACGTGACGGCTTGTGTCGCTTGACGAAACTCGACAGCGGGTTAGCGGCACAGTGCTGTCTTTACGCGACAGATCAAATTTTCGGGTCAAACGAGTCGACCCGCGGGTTATCGGGCCAAAAGGGTAAAAAATTCGAACCCGACACGTTTCGTAAACGGGTTGTCCCGAACCCGAATTTTTTGGGGTCGGGTCCGAGTCGGGTTTCGGGTCGTGTCAAAAATTGACACCCCTAATCTTAAGGACATCACCTAGACATAGAAGATTATAGTTCTAAATATATTTCCTCGATGTATTAGAAGTTCGGACTAACAACACAATTTTTTAATTTCAATTGATGCAAGATAATAATATATTTGGATTTAAAGCAAGCAAATAAATATCATGTATAATAAGTATAAGTAATATAATTAACAAAGAAAGTATAATTCATGTTATTAAATAACATATCACTATCTTCTTTTGTAATTATTTTGCTGATTGGCATATTTCACAGTATTTATTATCTTTACAGTATTTGCATAGTAGGGCTAATGCAGACTGTCGTTAAAGCATATGAAATCAGAGTATGCTTCTCTCCATGGATTGCTAGAAAGTATGTAAACGCACATATAACCTAAAGAAAACTCAAAACTCACTAATCAAAATTATATTATGAAATTTAACTTACTGTTTTAATTTACTATTGAATATGCACTATAAATAACCTACATCAAAATATTTGAATTTAACAAAAAATCAAATAATCATAGGCGAAATGTCTTCTAGCATTGAAAGCGGTTATAAAAACCCCTACACATGATGTCAAAAAATAATTAGAAATATCTCAAATCCAATTTAATTTTATTTAGGATTAAATATATATATTAAATATGCTCATGTTGACATTATTAATTCATCAAAATTTAGAGATAAAGCCTTTGAATCATGGACATCTCTTTGAGTTATCATAAACGTCAAATTCAAAAGTGAATAAAAAAAAAGTATATATATATATATATATATATAATTTTATTCTTTATTAACCACATTTCATATATTTTTATGCATCTTGCACTAAACTTTGAGGAATAATAGAGCATATGCCAATCAACTTAAGATGAAAATGATAAAATATGCAAATTGAAAGTCCTCGATTGATCAAAGTCTCATCAATCTATTTCAGAATATGGGTATAATAATTGAAGAATATATGTTGCCTGCAACAAATGTGCCAGCTTGCTATATCGATAAGGGACATGACCCCAATCATTTCTCTTTTTTTGATCCCCAAGTGCCATAAATCACATTACTAAGAGATAACAAACCCTTGTGTGATTCTAGAGCAAGTTGAATTACAAGTGAGAGAAGCTCTAAGATTCTAGAGAGAGACTATCTTGTGTGAGAATCTCAAGAATTGTGGCTCCTTGCACAAAATCTTTTGGTGGCGAGGTGAGGAGAAAGGAGGATAGTGGCTCTGAAGATGTTGATCATCAAGTTAGATCATTCAAAATGAAATATGCCAAATCCATCAGATCTAGCAAGACAATCCAGTTCAATAATTAGACTACAAGATCAATGGCGAGGAAAGAATTTCATTCAAGTGTCAAACATGTAAGTTTCAAGGTTGGTGTTGATTTGCAAAGGGAGAGGAAATCCTTTTATTTCTTAATTACAAAGGAAGACACTAAGAAAGGTCTTCATGTAAATAAAGATTTATAGTAATATGGAAATCTATCTTCTAATTCATTTCAAATCTCTAATGAAGATAGTCATCTATTTATAGTAGAAAAAGATAACAATTCAAGCCATTTAAATCCATTTTTTGAAGGAAGAATGCTCATCTTGTGGAAGAAAAAGAAAAGGATAATCGAATTTCCAAAATTCTGGAACTTCCAAATGCTACGTTCAACATGCAAAATGACATTCATGGTGTTAATCCAAAAGCCTAGTTGGATTCAGGATTTCTAAAATCTTCCTGTTTGGTTGAACTAGAAGCGACATGTTCAAATTTTGAAGCAGATCCTTCGATCATTCAGTTCCAAAGTGTTCCCGAAATTGTGGAGGATATGTGTGAAACCTAGAAGTAAAAGAAGCTAATCTCTTAAACATAAATGCACCTTTTGATGTAATGGTTGGAATTTTATTTAAGAAATGCATTTCATTTAAGAAACTCTACAGTTAAGCGTGCTCATCTCAAAATAATTCTGCGATGGGTGGCCTATTGGGAAGTTACACCAACAAGATAAAACCATGAGACCCTTAAGTCAAAGCGGATAATATCTCTATAGTTAAGAGTTTTTTTCACAATTGGTTTCAGAGCAATACATCAGTTGAAAGATAGGAACTAAGTACCATACAAGACAAAGTGTTATGCAATGGGAGCCACCTCTTGAATCATGTATGGGACAAAGTGCTACATGATGGGAGCTACCACTTCAACTTGTAGGGGCAACCTCTCGAATCCTATCTGCCTAGTGGATGATTTAGGGATAAAGATACTAACAAGAATGCCAGTTACTTAAGTAGGGAAGATTGTCAAACCCCATAAGATAAACTCTTAAACATCGAGGTACCTTTTGGTGTAATGGTTGAAATTTCATTCAAGAAACTTCGTAGTTAAGCGTACAAATTCCCAAGCAATTTTGGGATGGATAACCTACTGAGAAGTTACACCAACATGACAAAACTGTGATGCCCTTAGGCCAAAGCGAATAATATCTCAATAGTTAAAAGTTTGAGCTGTAACAATACGCATCAAAATATAGATGAGAATAAGCCAATTTCGAGATTTCAAAAAACATGTTCCAATAATCCTTTAATTAAGTCTGCTATTAATTTCAATTATCTAGATGGCGTTAATGATGTCAATCCTCATGTCCAACAAGCATTAAGATCTCTCAGGACCTTTCAAAATATATAAGTGGCATGAATTTAAGATTTCTAGCGGAGAAAAACCATCTCAATAAGGTTTCTTCTTATGCTAAAGCTTGGCAAAAGACTAAAGTCACTCTTATGATGAAGTGGAAGATACTGTTGGAACATCAAATGATGGGATAATGGTGTTACCAAGTATTAAAGATGTAGATCATAATGTGAGATGCCTAAATACTATTCTTATAGGGAATGTCTTGGGTCGTAGGCTGTCTTACATGAATTTGAATTATAATTTGAAAAATAAATGGGCTCATATAGGAGAGATTCAGGTTATTATACTAAATGTTGATTGTTTCACATGTATTTTCAACTATTGAAACAGGTCAATTCAGCATCATTCCTCAAATGTAAAAAAAAAAAGGTTAAATTCTGCTTATGTCGATATTGATAAGTGCTTCATGCACTCGAAAGGCGGGGACGCATCCCCTTTAGTTAAATACAATTTTCCTATGTTAGCCGAAAGGGTCATGGAGCCTCTCATAGGTTCATCACACTGAATGTGCACTTCAGTCTTCGATCATCGTCGAATTTGAAAGAATTATCTAGTTTATCTTCATAATTAATCAACCATAGCTTATATAAATTATCAAAATAATAAATTTATATATCTAGAGAAAGTAATTAACCATTATATATCTCAAAATATTTCACTATATTTATTCTCCCATAATCAATATGTAATAGTTATGAGATCAGTATAATTATTATTATATCATAAGCTCCTGACTATAAAAAATAAAATTAAATACATAACAAAACTTAACAAATATCATAGGCGCGACGTCTACGAGATGGGCCTAATTGAAGGCAAAATTGCGGTTGTATGCAGATGAGCTCAATTTGCCGATATGGTTGTATCACACAACTTAATTAAATTTGAAAGAATTCTTTATTTATTATTTTAATAATATATAAGAGCTTCCATAAATCATCAACATAAATAATGGCCAGTGAAAATAATTAAAATCATAAAAATCAAAATATTGAAATAAAAAAATAGGATAATAACTCTTTATAAAGAGACGAGTAAATTTTCAAACAGGAATGACTGACGAAAATTGATCTACGGCCTCCAAAACCTAGGTTCTCTTTTCTCTCGCCTCACATTTCTCTTTAAAATTGTTTTCCATTACCATGGTTTCATGAAAACTAATGGAAAATGTGATAAATAGAATTTAATGAATTCTCTTAATGGGTTAAGATATTTTGAAATAAAATAATATAAATATAATTTATTAAAATTTTATTTTAAAATTCATATAACTCTTTTTTAGGCTTCAAAAATTTTTAAAAATATCCATAAAATAACTCAATTTATTCAGAAAATATATACTGGTGAAATTGGTTTGTAAAACGGAAACATGACGATTCCAAAATCCTCACTTATACTGATATGTGTCAATTTTTTAAGGATTTTCAGCAGTGATAAAAAATTATGCAAAAAATATTATAGTTATAACATAATAATATCTATTTTATGGATAATACAATTTTCAAATTGGACTTATGATGACTTCTAAAAAAAATATTTATTTTGGTCAAAATATGGGTTATTACAGGTTGTCGTAGTGGGGGATTAATTTACCGGTATGGATGTTGCTGACTATGGGGGATCAATTTTGTTGGTATAGTTGCTAGCGGTGGGTAGGTTTGAATAACTGGTATGGTTGCCGACTGATATACGCGGTCAGAACTTCTTCTCTGATCATTATTACGATTGAACTTCGAAAGTCGGTCATTCTTCACGAGCTTAAGTTATGATACCAACTATATAATATAGGAAAACATTCCAAAAAAATATTTTCATATCTTTTTTTCCTTATAGCTGTTATATATATAATATAGCAAGAGAAATCTCTAGAAAGTTGTAGAATATATGTAACAAAATAGTTATAATATTCATAAGGTATGCTATAATTAAGATGCACCACATCATACTCCCTCTATCTAAAGAATTCATGTGCGGGAGCAGGGCTGGACAACACGATCATAACAAATAGAAGGATAAAGCCACACATTTAAAGTTGTGGATGCAAGAGGCTGAAGGCGGGTCGATGTTAGAGGTGGGAGTGTGTGTTGGAGACTTATAGGCGAGCTTCTTGTACGTAGGTAGACTCACACATTGATGCAAGCAGGGACATGTTCGAGTTGGAGGCCTTTCATATAGAGATATGTGTTGGGTTGGCAAATGGGTTGTGCCTGCAAAAGAGAAAGCTGATAGATTGTAGGCTCGGATTGCGCAAAAGTGACATGCGGGGCATACGAGACATGCGTGGTTTGTGGGCAACGAAGGTCGCACATTGGAGCGGAGGGGAGCCGCGAGCAGTTCGATCTACATGTCACATATGGTAGTGAAGGCAGAGTCGCGCGAGAGCAGGATAGGGCCATATCAGAGGTGGGACACATGTGAAATGGGCCATATTTATACGGGATAGGGCCTAATTAAAGGAAAAGTCACGATTACTGTGGAGGAGCTCAATTTTTTGATATGGTTGCCAGTAGTGAGGGAATGATTTGCTAGTATGGTTGCTGACTATGGGGGATTGATTTGTTAGTATGGTTGCTAGCTGTGGGGAGATCAATTTTATTGGTATGGTTGTCCGCGGTGAGTAGGTTCAAAAAATTGATATGGTTATCGGCTGATGCAGGTGGTCAGAACTTCTATTTCGATCATTGTCGCTAATGAACTTTTGAAGTCCACCATTCTTCATAATATTAGGCTCTGATACCAACTCATATAGGGAATAATGTCAAAGATATTTCTTTATATCATTTTCTTTCTTACTGTTATTTTATATATAACATAGCAAGAGAAATATCTAGAAAGATTTAGAAAATATGTAACAAAATAGGTATATTATTCCAAAAATATGCTATAACTAAGACGCACCACTTTGTAACTAAGATGCACTGCATCAAATCAATCCCCCACTATGGTTGCCACATCCTATTTTATTAAACCTATTTTGTTACACTGCATTAGATTACAACTATGAAAGCACGTAGGTTATGCACTTGAGTTCGCTTCAAAAATATCAACTAGATATATTAATAGAGAAGTATCCCAGACAATAGTGATATATCTACAAATACACTAGTTATTGAAAGAAAATTTATAGGGTATTAAGAAAAATATAATTGATTGGAAACTCCATTTATTCAATATGAAGCATGAGGAGGTAAAAAATGCTGAAAAAACACAAAATTGCATATTTTGTTGATGCACATGTAGTGTTGTTAACAAACTGGGTAATACATATATAGATTCAAGCTTTCTATTTTTCTTTTCTTCTTTATTTTTTTTTTTCTATTCCTCTCCTGATATGGAGAAATTATTTTGTGCAAGTCTGGATGAGAATAACAGTCCAAAAAATATTTGTACATAATATGTATCAAATTAATATATATGATTTTGTACACAGTGTGCATACTCATAATCTGGATGAATTCCACTTGTGTTGGCTTGGTTGGATTATTGATATCATTATTTTTTATTGCTTCATTATTCTTAATGGCAAGGAATGCTTGGTGGTTAGAATCACTTGGGGCATCTCCAACCGAAAATCTCATTTTCACTTCAAAATGCAGTGAAACAAAAAAATGTCGTGATTCATCTCCAATCAAACGCCATTTTGTCCCTTAACCGTCGCTCTGTTCTTTCACGCCTTTCTTCCGCAAGTTTGGTAGACACGAAAAAATGGCGCAAATGAACGTTCATCCGTTCGATTGCGACGTTTAAGGGCCTCAATTTAGTTGTTTGCCGAACGGTTGAAGATGATCTTATATAGTTGGTGAAAGTTTCAAGTTGGAATTATGAATACTAATTGTTGTCCCTCATTTATTGGTGACTAATGACATCTAATTTTTATTTATATTTGATGTTTGTATGTTGATTATTTTATTGGAAGATATTAAATTTATTGCATATACGTTTTTGAGCTATAGCTTTTAATTAAATTTGAAGATTGTCCGCTTAGATGGTGTTTTTCATTTGTTGTTATATTTAAAAATTATTGTTGGTTCTATCCATTTGATTATTTTGTTAGGTTTATAATTTTATTAATTTGATGTTAAGGTTAGCTATGTATTTTTTGAATCTTTATATAATTTATATTTGTCTAAATCATTATTTCTAATAGGAAAAAAGGCTCAATTTTTAGTATTATTTTAATAATCATTGTGTAATTTTTTTTTCTTGTTGGAATAAGAGTGATATTATCATTAGTTTAATCGTCATTTTATAATCCACAATACTATTTTTTCGGACCCATAATCTTTCGGGCTTCCTTTATTGTTTATTAATGTATATATATATATAATACCGGCCCGGCCCAAATTGGTGGATCTTGATACCATCTCGGCCCACTTCTCATCTCCTTTTACGCTCTCCTGACTCCTAAAGCTCCAAGCGCCTTCTGGCATCTTCCCTCTCTCTCTCTCTCTCTCTCTCTCTCTCTCTCTCTCTCTCTCTCTCTCTCTCTCATGGTTTCAATAGTGAGGAACTCTTCTCTGATCTTCGGCATCGGTGTTAGCATAGCATTTCTGGAGGCGCCGCAAAGTTTTCCGAGTTTTCTCATCAAGCAAAGAGCAACTGCGATGCCTATGCAGATTAAGCCTTATAGCTATCTTGTTAAGCCTCCTCGCTTCACTTCCTTTACACCTGCCACTGCCTTCGAAGAGGACGCAAAGATCGAGATGGCCGAAGAAACTGTGGTAAAGGTACTTCCTCGAATCTATCCTCGTGCGATTCGTGTGTATATTTCGGAGGCTGTCAATTTTATTGACTCATAAGTCCTTGAAGGGAAAATTGGGACATGTTCGATTTCTGAATCATTATTTGTGCTTTTAGAAATAATTTTATAATTTAAATGAGAAATTGTAAATTTTAATGAGTGAAATTGTTCTGAATTCCGTGGTATTTTAGTTTTATAATTTGAAGGAGTCAATGAAAGTTGGGGTGCTTAAAAGACGTTTGTGCTGTATAAAGAATGTTATTAAGGCTTGTTTGGACGACTTTTTTATCACTCCATAAAGCATCTTTTTTTACAAAAATTAAAGTTTTCATACTAAAAAATTGCTGTAAAAAATAATAAGAAAGCCGTCCCAAATTAAACCTAAGTCATCATTTCACTAATAGAGATATGAAAGGGAAGACAATAATGAATTCATGTGTTTAGAAGAGCGGGTTACAAAATTCGCGGTAGAAGAGTGAGAGAGCTTTGTGTGTTAATTTTATACGAAGATCCATCACACAAATAAATAAATGACAAGAGTATGAATAACAAACTATTTAATGCATACAATCCAAAATGTAATCTTTAAATAGTCCCTAAGTTCAAATTTCCCTCCTAAACTTCTTCTAAAACCTTCCTAATTTGATCTTTTGAACTGGGCTGCTTGATCAATATGTGCACGAGTCGGAACTTCTCTGCCTCTATTGTCCGTAAGCTCGATCCTTAATGGACCGGTCTAACAACTACACTCAATCCTTATTCTCTAGTCACTTCTTTGAGTCCAACGAAAAACTAGGGCTAACTCAAGACTTTCCTACTCATCATGCTTTCTTCCATATAGTTAATAACCTCTCTGCCATGTATTTAACAACATCATTTGTAAGTGATCAACCCCTCAAGGATCGATACCTAGTTTAATGTCTGAGATGGGTTATGACCTTAAAGGGTTCTCACACTACTAAATCCACATTCACATGTATATTTTTAGTTTTTTTGCTTTCAAGATGAGTCCCCAGAGTTTATTCCCAAATTATTGAATTGACCATGCAATGCTTATGAGTTGAATTTAGACTTGCTATACTCGACCACACTTTGTGTTGCTTCGCTGAACTTTGTATGAATCTAATAAGGCCAATCCCTAAGCCCTTAGATGTCATGTGCTAATACTTATGAATCATTGTCAACCATACTTGTTCCCTTGGGACCTTTTCCATTCCATCTTGAACCACCATGCTTCATGGGAAGACAAGTATCCTTTAGCATACCACCACCTTGATCCCCTTGGGACATCTCTTACGAAGCAACCCATATATGCTAATCGAACTCCCAATATGATACATTCATAGGCCCTCTATGGTTAATAGTTTGGGTGCACCAACTTGACTTGAAATGAAAGAATTATACAATCTTGAATAGGTTATCCACTCATCCATATCCATCCTCCCATTACAAATCAAAGTCATAGTCACAAACTCATAGCACACTTGATGTCCTTAATACTAATGTTTTTAGGAATTAGGTCTGGGAAATATTTTGGACCTTATTTCAATTTGCCTTGGAACCTCTTCCTTCTTCCATCATTCCTTGAAACTCAAAATAGCAAGAAGGATCACCCTAGCTCATGAGATCTTTCATAGCCCATAAAATGTGTCTTTGTATTAGCTACAATTATTTAGAACAATTTATTTTTTCATTTTGCTTGGTGAATTTTAACAAATACTTCTTAACATGTAAAAATCCTTTATAAGATAATCAATGTTAATAGAGAAAATGGTCTCTAAATTATTTGTGGGAGGGTCATTTTAATCCCAGACTATCTAAAATATCCAATTTAGTTTCTTGACTTCTCAAATATGATCCAAAATACTCTTGTACTTGGCCATGCTTTGTGTTGCAGAGCCAATCTTGGTATATATCATATAAGCCAAATTTTTAAACTTTTGTTGTTCATGCACTATTACTTCTGAATCACTATTAACCATATTGGTACCCTTAGGGCCTTTTCGATTCAAACCTAATCCATCATACTTCATCATATGGAGGCAAGTCTTCTTTAGCATGCCACCAACTAGATCCATTTGGAATATCTCATAAGAGGCAATCTTTGATGCTAATCAAACTTCATAGATGATATGTTTGTACGCCCTCTGTTGTTAGTATCTTAGGTCTACTAGCTTGACCCTGAATGACAGAATCATATAATATTGATCATATTGACCACTCATCCCCATAAATTCACCCATATTATAGATCAAACCAGCAGCTCAATTGATGTTTTTGAATTCTCATCCTTCTCTGCTACCCTTATTGAACTCCAAAAGAATGAGGAGGTTCACCCTAGCTCATGAGAGCTTTCATAGCCCATAAAGAGCGTCTTTCCATTCCCTCCAATTGCTCCCAGATTTCCCTTTCTTGATAGCAAATTTGAATGCCAAAGTTGACATTTTTTTTCCTTTCTAGTTGATGAATTCTAACAAATAGTTACTAACATGTAACAATCCGTTATAAAACGATGATTACACACCAAATTGGCCTAGTTACTGATACTCACAACCAAGTGGCTCAGTGTGGTATCAACGACCTGTTAATGGGCAAATCTTGGTTTTAAAGAAATATATATGTCATCTCTGTGAAACTAAATTGTACAATTTCCCATGTTTCCTTCCAATATTTGTCTTATTTAAATTTTTCTGCAGGAAGACTCAGAAGTAGAACCTGCTTTTGACAATAGATCAAATGTTGAAAGTATTTCAGTTAGTGAAGAAAAGTTCCCTTCTGCTGTAATGGCTTGCCTACATGCATACAAGGAAGCTTTGGAAAATAATAATCTAGCCAAAATTTCTGAAATAGAGGCCTTTCTCCAGTCCATAGAAGATGAAAAGAACTCCCTTGCAAGTAAAGTTACTGAATTATCCGGGGAGTTGCTTATAGAAAAAGGCCGAATACTTCGGATAAGTGCTGATTTTGATAATGTCAGGAAAAGGACAGAAAGAGAAAGGTTGTTACTAATGGAGAATGTACAGGGAGAAGTTGTAGAAAGATTGTTGCCTATTTTAGATAGTTTTGAAAGAGCCAAAGCTCAGATTAAGCCAGAAACAGATGGAGAAAAAAAGATCAACAGTAGTTACCAGAGCATATATAAGCAGTTTTTAGAGATTTTAACTTCCCTGGGTGTTGAAGCAATTGAAACTTTGGGAAATTCATTTGACCCTATGGTAAGTTCCTTTCTCTTAATGCTTTTAGGGTTATTGAATTCAATATCCAAACTTGCTAAGTTTTGAAGACTCCCATCTGCCTTAAGAAGTTGTAATCAAAGTTTGTTAAAATTACTCACCTACTCATTTATTTCCTTGGTATAATTATAAGTGCGTTTGAAAAAAAAATTTGTGTTGAGATATCCTTACAAAAGTTTGGTCTGGATGAATCTCAAAGTCATTAGATTTACTTCGAGATTAGTATAATATATGAAAAATCAAACAAAATTTATGATATACGAATCTCAAAGCAAATTTAATAATTTTGAGATCTATCTTGAATAAAAATTTTCTTTATATCCTGTTCATAATTATTTCCAAATACATTTACTTAAACTGAATCCCAACAAGTTTTAGCTACAACAAAACATCACTATTGATCTTTTATTCCATATAAACCATCACAATTCACAAGTGTTCTATATTTTAAAAACTATTTATTAACTTATTTTTTCTATTGGAAAAAGCTTCATGAGGCTATAATGAGAGAAGACTTAGCATAGTTTGAACAAGGAATCATAATACAAGAATTTCGCAAGGGTTTCAAGCTTGGAGGCAGGCTTCTACGCCCATCAATGGTGAAGGTTTCTGCAGGACCTGGACCTGCAAAGCTCTAAGAAGCTGCAAGACCTCCAGCTGATGAAGACAGTAAGGAAATGGATAGGGAAAGTGCTGAGGAAGGCAAAGATCCTGTTTTTAAGTGAAGTGCTTCTGTACTTAACCAAATTTTGTTGAAACTGAAGCTGTCAAAGCACCATTTTAATGAGTTTGTTATCTTATTGTAATATTCATCAAAGGAATCATCACCTGGTATGGCATTTTAATCAAGGCCATATTTTTTTTGAACTGATGCAAATAATACTAGCAATTAGCAAAATTTGTCCTTTTCCATTTTTTTTCCTGATGGGATCATAATTTGTTCGCTTATTGTAATATCATAGTTTGTTGAGACTGAAATTTATGTCGTTGAAATTTGTCTTCTTATTAAAATGAATAATTCCTTATAAACTTTGTAATATGAGAATTATTCATCAAGCGGTTGCAATGTATATTTCTTCTTCTAATTTCATGTGTATAACATCAACATCAAGTCTTAATTACATTAGTTCTTTTTCTCTATTTTGCCCTATTTGTGCAAATAAGTAGCGGAAAATAGAAAATCACACAACAAAACTCAATGAACATGATGAGATTTATGTGGTTCGGCAAAGAATTGACTACGTCCATGGGAGGAATGATTTCGGTATTGTAGAGAGAGGGTTACAATTGCAATCTTACAACAAACCTGAAATCGCTATATATAGATTTGAAATGGAAATTAATATGAAAAATCTAATCAATGCTATAATTATATCTCCTAATTAATGTCATAATTAGAGTCCTAATTAATATTGTAATTAAAGCTAATAAAAGCTTTTCTAATCAATGATATATTAGATACAAAAATGTTTTCATAATACTGTTAAGAGTCAAATTTTCATTCAAATCTAATAAATAAAAATCTTTTCTAATGCCTTATAGCTAAGGTTTTTTTTTTGGTCTATTTTTACATTTTTTTAATATAGGATGAATCACATACATCTACTCTCATAACCGAGTTGTTGGAAGGCTGAAGGTTTATGTAACCAAATAATCTAAGACGACTCTCTCTAATCTTATATGTTACAAAGCAACTCTAATTTTTTTTTTTAGCAAAAGAAAAATCCATTTAAAAAGAAAAGCAATACACCACAAGATCACAAGATGGCCACATAGAGAAGATTACATCCAGAGAAAACTAATAATCACCAGGGGCAAACAATCTAACCGAAAAAAAGACAAATATAACCCATAATCAGATGGACTCAAACTGCCACCTAGTTGTCAGACATAGGCCATCCAAGGAGGTAAGAAAGGTAATAGCCAAAATTCCAAGACAACAAGACCTCAAAATTCTAAATCCACTAAAACCGACAAAGAAAGAACCACCGAGGTTGCTAACCAAGCCTTGGCCATCCGATGTGCGTGCAGGAAACCTGCTTCATCATTGTCCTGTCATGATTCCACGTAGCAAATAGAAAACAATAGCAAAATAACCAAATAGCCATAGCCACCAAACTTCCAAAAAGGAATATCATTTCTTTTTAGATTTTCATTTTCTATGCTTAACACTATTTTTGAAAAAACCAACGTCCGCAATTTGAAGAAGACTTAAGTTAAAGTTGTCCTCAACATCCAAATCATTCTCAATAATTTCCTCCCCTCCTGCAGAAGAATTGCCATCATGTAAGGAATCACCTTTCCTCACAATATTATCCCCAGCAAGGTGAGCTAACATATCAACATTGGAGATAACATATATAGGCACCACAACTTTCACATTACCCAGCTCAACCGAAGCTTCACCATCCCCAAAAACTAAAGAAACCGAATTATCATCTGACACCTCCACAACATCAACAAAAGTAGGACTAGCTATAATGTTAATGCAACTATTATTGGCATTCATAGAAATAAATATCAATACCATCTACACTATCTATGTTAGTACAATCATCAATAGCTAAAGGCGCCAAATCCTCCCCAACATAAACAGGATCATTCAAGGGTAAAATAGAAGCCAACGAACCAACAACATCCCCAACAAGAGCATCATTAGGACCCAGTTCTAACGCCAAATCCTTGGCAATGCAAGAAACAACATTATCCAAATCCAGACTCAAAACATTAATACCAATATCCAAAACAACAGGGCCAACAGAGGCCAAAGCCACAAGTTCAAACGAACCATTCACAACAAAAGGAAGATCCACAACGACTTCCCCACACCCAAGCAACACATTATCACCAACAACAGTTGAGGGCCCAAACCGAGAAGCAACCCTAGCACCCTCATCCATCGATACAATATCCATCCCACAGGCTGCAACCCCATCATCAAAATTTCCATCAACAATAACCTTGTGCAAAACATCAATTTCATTTCCAGCCAACTTAATAAGATAAGAAGAACTAACAAGAACATTCATCGGGGTAGAAGATTGTGACCGACACTCCCCTTGTACACTCATTTTAGGTTTTGTTTGAGACGATTTTTTACTGCTTTTAAAAATAATTTTTTTAGTACAAAAATATCTAATTTTAAAAACAATTTATTGAAAAATTATTTTAGATAGTAATAAAAAAACTATCGCAAATGAAACTTCATATTAAATCTCTAAGTGTAGCATCTTAATATTTCATGCATATATTTAAAATATAATTTCTCAATGTATTACTGTACATTTCTTCTTCTAATTTCATATATGCATTAAAAAAATGAAAAATGCTCATATTTATTAATAGATAATGCTCCAAGATAAGAAAATCTGATTAGATGTCACCAGCCACCAGCACCACTTATCCCTTATGCAAATCATTCTTGCATTTATTATATCTATGTGGTGCTTTTCAAAAGCTAGAGGTAGACATCCATCAATCAAAGAGAAATAAATAAATAAAAATTATTTTATAATATTTTAATATAAGTCATATAATATTTTTAATATTTAAATTAATTAAGATAATTCAGAATCTCTTAATTGATTGTCATAATTCTCAACCAAAAAGTCAAAATAAACTGCATAAATTTAAATTATATCAAAATAAGTTTATAAATTTAATAATTATCAAATTTATCTCAATATAAATTTAGTTTTTTTTTAAAGAAATTAAGTTAGTATTCTAAACAAAATAATGGTTTAAAAAATTATTGAATTTAAGGTGAATGTAATGGATAATTAATTAATTAATTTTTATTTTATATTAGTAAAATTCCATCCATACCTAATGTTGGTCATAATTTGTGGCCTCTTCCTTTGTTCCCATTTAATTCCCGAACTGCCTCTTCTACAGCTACATAGAACAAACTTGCATGAAGAAACAGTTTGCCTCATCTTTTTAGCTTCCTTTGGTTGCCATTATATATTATACTATATATATTATAATGCAATTTTTATTTGTTCAGATGTCGACGGTGAGAATCATCTGATTTTCTCTCTGTATACAATAAAAGCGTAATCAAATCGAAGCTGCTATAGTAACTATGATTTGACAGCTGCTTTTTACTATAGATAGAGTAAAAATAAACGGTTTCTTTCCGTCCAAGTCAGCACACAATAATCTCTCTATTTGTTAGCCATTTCTCAAAAAAAAAAAAAAAAAAAACTTAGGATATCTAATAATTTTTTAAAAAAATACAAATTATGAATATTTACTTTAAAATAAATCATAATTTAATTGTAATTAAATCTTATGCGTTAAATCCCAAAATCAATTCAAATATTTATAATATATACTCATTAAATTTATTTCTTTGGAATACATTCAAATATTATATAATATTATATATTTATATATAATACATAAATATCTATGCATAAACTTTATATATATATATATATGTATATATTTATAATTTTTAAGTTTTCCTTTACTTGGTGGAATTGTTGAATTTTTTAAATTCTCAATCAGCACATGTGCTGGATTGAGAATTTACTAGCTTTCTAGAATTCAACCTGTCCAGATCGGCCAGAAAAGAAGAAGACAAGTTGGTTATTTGCTTATTGGGGTCATTTCTATAAATTCAAGTAGAGATTTTGGGATTCATCCGAGTAGAGCAGTGGAAGGAAGAAGGTAAATAGTAGGAAGAAAAAAAAATCATGGAAGAGTTGGATGAAGTTCCTCAACTTATCCATGGAGTTCTGGAAGTAACGATCTTTGAAGCAAATCATCTCCATCACTTACTTCATGGCACAATCATAAAGGTCTGTGCTTAATTTCTGCTTAGACGAGTGATTTGATATCTTGAGAGCTCGAGTAATGGGGAAATTAGACGCTTCTGTTCCAAAAATATCATTTATTCTCTTTTTAATTGCAGATAGAGGTTGTATTTTGGTCTTTTGATTTTTTAGTTAGGTTATACGGTCATCTTCTTGTTGTTGTTGAAGTGAAAATCAGTTCAAAGGTGAATGTTCTGTCCGACATATGAACTGTTTGTTAAAATGCTCTAACTTTGTTGAATTTTTTTTATAAGAAGCTTTTGATCCCAAAAACATATTCTCTTTTCAGCAGTAGATATTTTGATTTTCAGTTAGGTTACGCCGTCATTTGCTAGTTGTTTTTGATGTGGGAATCAGTTCATTGATGAGTTTTCTCTCCAAAATATAAACTTCTTGTTGAATTTTTTTTATTAAAAGCTTCTGATCCAAAAATATATTCTCTTTTCAGTAGTAGATATATAGAAGATGTATTTTGATCTTTTGATTTTTAGTTGGATTATACCTTTATAAGGAAGTTGATTTTGAAGTGAGAAGCAGTTTTGATGAATTCTCTCTGCAAAACATGGAGTGTTTATTGAAATGCTCCAATCTTGTAGATATTTTTTTCTAATAATTTCAGGTTGAAGAAAGCATAGAAAAGGCCTTACACTTGCATGCAGTCGCTCATCGAAAGCTGTATGCCACTGTAGATATTGGCATTGCAAGGCTAGCAAGAACCAGGGAAGTAGAGTTCCATTCAACTAACCCTAAGTGGAATGAGTCATTTAGGATCTATTGTGCCCACACGTCATCTTCCATCCACATCTCAATCAAGAACCAACTCTTGGTTAGTGGCAAGGTCGTTGGCCGTGCTAAGATCCCTATCCATGGCATACTCGAATCGAAGCTTGTTGAAGGCTGGTTTAACCTTTACGACGATGATGGCCACAGAGTCAAGGAAGCACAAGTTCGAGTTTCTCTCAAGTTTTTTGAAGCCTCTTCTGACCGTTTCTGGAATTCTGGAATTAGACTCCCTGAATTCACAGGAATACCAAATTCTTATTTCCCAGAAAGAACTGGATGTGAAGTCACACTATATCAGAACGCACATCTTTCAAACAATTTTCAGCCAAAGATTCACCTTTATGGGCACAAACTTTACAATCCAAGAAGAGTGTGGGAAGATCTTTACATTGCAATTTCAGAGGCCAAACATTTCATTTATGTTGCAGGTTGGTCTGTGAATGTGAACATAACACTCATCCGTGATCCTGAAAGAATGATTCCTGGAGCAGCTGGTGTGTCTATTGGAGAATTGTTAAAGAAAAAAGCAGATGATGGCGTGTTGGTTTTGGTGATGGTGTGGCAAGACCGGACTTCTGTTTCGTTGCTGGGAAATGCCGGGCTAATGAAGACTCATGATGAAGAGACCCTCAATTTCTTTGAGGGAAGTAATGTTAAGTGTTTTCTTTGTCCAAGAAATGCCGATCCTTCGCTCACAGCAGTTCAACATGTTGAGGTCAATGCTGAGTTCACTCATCACCAAAAGACGGTATCACTAGATGTCGCTGAGGTCGGAAGCAACAGGGCTCGTCGTGTCGTGAGCTTTATTGGAGGGATTGATCTTTCTGATGGGAGATATGATGATGAGAAACACACACTATTTGGTAAATTGGATACTGCATATGCGAATGATTTCTTGCAGAATAATTTCCCGGGTGCAAGCCTTCGGCTTGGCGGCCCAAGGGAGCCATGGCATGATCTTCATTCCAAGCTCGAGGGACCTGCAGCCTTGGATGTGCTCACAAACTTTGAGCAGAGGTGGAAGAAACTATCACCCGAGGAGTTATCAAATTGCTTGTTGAATATTCAGGATAAGCCTGATGTCTTCCCCCTACCTTCAAATTTAACAACTGGTGAGTCTTGGAATGTCCAGGTGTTTCGATCCATTGATGATTCATCTGTAATTGGTTTTCCCTCGAATCCTGTTGAGGCTTCAAAAATGGGGCTGACAAATGGAAAAAACATCACAATTGATCAAAGCATACATTCTGGGTACATCGAGGCTATCAGAAGAGCAAAGAGATTCATCTACATTGAGAACCAGTACTTCATGGGGAGCTCTTCATCATGGAAGCAGGATCAAGATACTGGGTGTTTGAATTTAGTCCCAATTGAGATTGCTCTGAAGATTGCAAGCAAGATAAAAATCGGCGAGAGGTTTACGGCTTATATCATTACACCGATGTGGCCCGAGGGAATCCCTGAAGGGGGTGTGGTACAGGCAATACTTCACTGGTATAGATTGACCATGGAGATGATGTATGGAATTATAGCAAAAGCAATAGAGGAGGCAGGCTTGGCTGGGAAGACTCACCCAACTGACTATTTGAACTTCTTCTGTTTGGGGAATAGGGAGATAAAGCGACCCGGGGAATATGTGCCTCCTGATAAACCAGAGCCTGAGACAAACTACTGGAAAGCTCAGGTTAACCGGCGTTTTCTCATTTATGTGCATGCCAAGCTCATGATTGGTGAGTAAAATTTGAACTTTGAAGTTTCATTACACAAACTTATGCTCCTAATGAAAACTTTTTTAGCTCAGGATACAATACACTTATTATTGAATTGCTTGCCCATTAAAAGAGAAGCATAATACTAAGTTAAGTGTGGCGGAGATGAGGATGCTTAGGTGGATGAGTGGCTTTACCTTTAGAGATAGGATACGAAATGAGCATATATACGTGAGAAGGTTGGAGTAGCTCTAGTAGAAGATAAGATTAGAGAGAGTCATCTTAGATGGTTTGGTCACATCAAACGGCAGCCTTCCGTTGACCCAGTTAGGAAAGTAGAGGTATTAGATTTGACTTATGTTAAGAAAGTTAGAGCCAGACCTAAAAAGACTTGGTTAGAAAATGTTAGAAATGATCTTTCTTTATTAATTTTAAATGAGAATTTGATTTTTAATAGGTCACAATGGAGAAAAAGGATTCATGTACCGACCCCACTAGTGGGATAAAGGCTTGATGTTGTTGTTGTTGTTGTTGTTGCAAGAGAAGATTTCTTGTCTTTTAACAATTAACTAATAGATAGGACTACCTTGATTGAAAATCTTTACTGGAATGTGCAGTGGATGATGAGTATGTGATCATTGGCTCAGCGAACTTAAACCAGCGATCTTTGGCCGGCGACCGAGACACTGAGATTGCTCATGGTTCCTACCAGCCAGCATACCTTAATGCGGAGCACGGGCAAGCTCGCGGTCTCGTTCATGGCTACCGAATGTCACTATGGTATGAGCACTTCATGAGCCATCATCCTGGTTTGCATCGAGTTTTCCTGGAACCTGAGAGCTTGGAATGTGTAAGAGCCGTGAGAAGCATCACTGAGAATTTGTGGGAGAAATACATTGGAGATGAGGTTGTGAACTTGCCTGGTCATCTATTGCCATTTCCTGTCAGGGTTTCTGCTGAAGGAGAGTTGTCAGAGCTCACAGCTGATGGTTGTTTTCCAGACACTAAGGCATCTATCAAAGGTGATGGTTCTTTGAAATCTTTGGCCATTCCTCCTATGGTGACTAACTAAGCTTGAGTTTGTTTTTCATCAAATAAGGTACCTGTATGTGTGCCCCGGTGCTTCTTTGCTATTATTAAGGATTGAATGCTTGAAAGAAGTATCATAAAATTGTGCTTTTCAAGCTAATAAAGCATCTTGATGTAGTTGCTGTAAGAAAAAGTTGAAATCAAGAAGCTAACTGATCTCAATTCCTGGCCCTCAAGTTGGATAGAATTTTTTCTCTTGTGGCATTTTAGTGGTTTAACATCGTAAATATAAAATTTTATCGGTGTATGATTTGTTTCTTTATTGTATCTGTCATGAGACATTTTTTGAAGCGAGTAATTAGAACAATAGAAAAAACAAAAATAATGGAAGACTCAAGACTAAGGCTTCGTTTGGGACGGCTTTTCTATTGCTTTTCTATTGCTTTCTAAAACGGAGTTTTAGTACAAAATTAAAAAAATTTGTACTAAAACTCCGTTTTAGAAAGCAATAAAAAAGCCGTCCCAAACGAAGCCTAAGACTTTCTTTGGGACCGCTTTTTTTCTGCTTCTTAAAACAATTTTTTGGTACAAAAATTTATAATTTTGTATTAGAAAGCTACTTTAAGAAGCAGAAAGAAAGCCGCCCCAGGCTTTGTTTGGGACAAATTTTTTGTTGTTTTTTAAAGCAGATTTTTAGTATAAAATTTTGTAGTTCAAGAAATTTTTGTACTAAAAAGTTTTCTTTAAAAAGCAGTAAGAAAATTATTCCTAACGAAGCCTAAGAGTGCAAAGAAATCCATATAAGCTGTGCAGCTGAGTCATTGAAAAATATCAAATAATAATGATAGAAAATCAAGTAATATCTTGGTGTGATGTGTTAACTAGCAAATTTTGTGATATTATATGTTCTTATCTTAATAGTAATAAAAGATGATTGGTTCCTTTCTAATTTAGCTATTCTTACTAATATAATTAGGCTAGATTGAGTTAGTCTACATAGCAATCGACTTAGGTTGCTACCAAAATTAGGACGATTTTATGACCAAAAGAAATGAGAAGAAAAATAAAAGTCATAATCACATTGATCATTGTCCATAAAAAAGATGGAATCAAACCACATACCTTGCAATGAATATACAACATTTTTATATGAACAATTGTGTTATGTGCCAAATGGCCTTTTGAGAATCTCAGATGTATTAAGGGGTTGTTTGGTTGGAGAAAAAGTAAATGCAATGCATAATAAATACTTTGCTTTTTAATTTTTTGATGTTTGGTTTCCCATTGAAGTAAGGTAAAATAATTTCGCAGTGTATTTGGAACTCCTGCTTTAGTTTATTTTTGACGTAAAGTAAACCAAGTAAACCCGCTCAAATCGAGCGAGAAAAGAATTCACGGCCAGCATCTGTTTTGGCTCCTTCGTTCCTACTCAACATCACTTCTTAGGAGGCATCCAAGCTTTGATTTTCATCTTCTTTATTTCTCTGTTGCCATTTGACTTCATCGCTTGCATGCGGAGTCGATTCTCCATTATCGTTCGACTTCGTTGCTTGCGTGCGGAATCGAGCAAGAAAGGAATTCATTTGCCGTTCGTTTCAATCAAAATGGGCTAAGCTGACCTTCGCTGCAGACAACATGAATAATCTCCGCTCAAGAGCCGCACCTCCGACCTTCGCATTCGGGACAGTCGTCGTGTACTCGGATCTCCATCGGGCATTCCGACTCAACCATTGCTTTCGGGATGGCCTGGATGACATGCTACTTTGCTCCGATTCTATGGCTTTCCATTTCTGAGCAACACAATGTATGCTACTCCATTCGGGAACCTAGAGTCACAGGATGGCCGGACCACCTCATGCGGGAACTTAGAGCCATAAGGCATGTGTTCTGTGTTTGGGAATAGGCACACTAGGTGCTCGATTTAATGTCCCATTCGAATGGGCCTTTGATTTTACTTTGCATACACCTAGTCAAACTGAAAAAACAGTTTCCTTGCATTCAATTTATAGACAACCAAATAGCCTATTGCATTTACTTCACGCTACTTTACAACCCCTAAATAAAAACAACTGTGAGATGGTTATCTCATGAAAATGATTATTTTCAAACTCTTATTGGTACTTTTCCATCTGCTAAGTCGATTGATGCTTTTAAGCTTCATTTTTGGGACAACTTCTAATTAAAAATTATTTACTAGAAAGCTACTTTAGAAAACATTGAGAAAACAACCCCGAACGAAACCTTAATATCGAATAGAAAAAACTTTTGCTTTTAGGTATGGATAAGTTGGATCCCAACATACATAGAGTGAAGTTTTTAAGATAGTATGTTGCCCATAAATGGAGAAGAATATTAAGGAATGTTCATGAATTAATAAAACCAAACCTGACTAACACAAAATTGTTCATTGAGTTGGGCAAAATTTTTTCAGATTATAAAATTCAACCTATTTAAGCTAATCAATTCGATTTGGTTTATGCTTCCACAAATATAATAGACCAAAGATCAACCACAGTATTAAGTATTAACAAATAAAAACAACCCTAGGGTTTTCTCTTGGGTGGCGTCGTGGCGTTTTCCCGTCGTCGGCGGGGGATTTTCCGCTCTGCCTCTTCAGGAAAGTTGTTCTCTACTCTCTTCTATTGTTTCTCTGTGGTTTTTCTTTCCTTTTATCCGGCATTTTCGGTATGCCTTCGTCTATTTTGAGAGATCCTGGCTTTTTTGGGGGGATTTCTCACCCTAAGTCTTTTCTTCAAGCTCTTGCTGGTTCTTCTTCTTCTTTTTCTGATCTGAAGCACTCTACCTTTCGTGGTCTTCCTGCTTTGTGGGTTTCTGATGAAGAAATTAGGGCTTTAGCGGAACCATTTAGGTTTTCTTTGGTTGGCTGTCTTTCACGGCAAGCGCCCTCCTCTCGATCGATACGTAAATTTTTTTTTAACCTAAAGTTGAATGGCGAGGTTTCAGTTACTGTTCTGATTCTACCCATATTTTGATAAAATGGAGAAGGATTTTAGATTACTGTAGGGATTTTGCCACCGTTCTATGTTGGTTTTCAATTGTCTATATTGAAATTACGGAAATGGTCGCGACTGGGATATCGGCGTCTGAGTCGCCAATTCATCCCGATATGGATCTCTTTTCCTCACCTCCGTCCGCCCATTTTTTTTGCTCCGAGGATCCTTTTTTGGTCTGGCGTGAGTTATTTGGGCAACCGTTAAATTGACGAAGCGACTGTCGGTTGGCTCTCGTCCTTTCGAATGCGCCTGTTTTTAGTTTGAAATGAATTATTACTAAAAAATTATCCTTAAGCAAGTTTGGGTTAGGATCTGATTCATTAGGGTATGTTCAAGAAGTGGGTCTTTGACGATTTCCTCATTTTTGTGGTATTTTGTTAAAAATTAGAAACACATTTCTGGTAAGTGTATTTCGGGCCTGTTCCTGTTCCTGCCTTCTCCATTGTGCGGATGTTCCTGTGGAAATTAATGCTCCTGTAGGTGGTGAGAATGGCATTAAGGGTGCAATGAAAATGTGGTTAAATGTCCTGAATATGTGGGGATGATTTGCCATCTGTTGATAATGTTGTATGTCGCAGGAGAATTGGTCGTTTCGTTGGATGTAAATAACTGTAACGATGTGCCGCTGGTTGCAGATAAATCCCTATTATCTCCGATGCCATTCCTTTCGTTCCCGTGTTGCTGGATGGGGGCGTTAGGCAGGGTGTGATTTTGGAGTCTTCGGGTATTGCTTTGGCTGCCTGGAAGTTGATTAATGCACAATGTGAATGTCTGAGCTTCTGATAGTCTACCTATATGATACGAATATTATTGGGTTATGATTTAAGGTGATAGATAATCGGAAGGTGGTGCTGGGATGACATGATTGTTGGATGGAACCGTGAGTGGGATTTGAGGGCTGCGGCCCGTCGCCTGAATGTAGAGGAAGGGATTCAGATTGTTAACAGTGTAATTGAGATTCCTGTAAAAGAGGTTGATACACTTCGGATGGCTGATTGGGTGGGGAAGTCTTCGGGCAAAGAAATTAGGAATCAGAACAGTTGGTTGATTGGTTCGTCGGAGGAGGAAGTTGATTCTGAATGTTCTGAGTCGGATAATGACTTTTCCCTTGTTCGTTCCTCAGTTGCCTCTCGGGGAAAGTTTTGGGTGCGTGGTCGTCGTAAAAGATGATTTGGAATGCTTTTGTATTGTTCGTATTGCTGTTTATCTTTTGAAAGGCTAGGATTTATTGCGATTTGGTGCTACGCGTGGATGAGGGCGATGATGTGGTCGGGGCTCACGTCCCGGCCGTTAAGCTGGTGGCAACCGTTTATTTCTGGATGGTCCGTGCGGGACGGCTTGGACGTTTGAAGCCTGGACTGTTTACTGAGCCCACTCTTTGCTTGCAATTCGCATTGTTGTTTGGTCGCCTTTATTTTGCTAGGCGTGTGTTGTATTTTGTAATTTCTTGTTGGCATTTTAATGAATTTTATTTAAAAAAAAAAAGTATTAACGTTATTGTGATTTTATGTTGGTTTCACTGTTTTGCAAGATGCTTTGATTTTGTATTTCAGCCCGATTGTTTTTACCCTACTACATAGGGTCAGCTATATTAATCATTTTTCTTAATTGTATTCTATTAAGAGTTAAATTCTTATTCAAATATAATAAAAAAAGTCATTTTTAATCCTTTCTAATCCAAACATTTTAGGTCTACTTTTATCTTTCTTAACAGAGGATTAGTTAATTTAACCATTTTAGACATGTCAAATTATTTTTCAAATCTTTCAACAAGGCTATGTAATAAAAATAAGCAAGCTTATTAATCAAAACTTCCTTAATTTGTTTGTTGAATTAGTAATTAGAATCTTTTACCCTAAAATGAACCTCAAATCATAATCCAATTTTAGATTAGGGCTTAGTTGACATTAATTTTATTTTATTATTAAATAAATATTTTATTTATTATGTTTTATAAGATGTGTAGTAATGACATAAGTAACAAACATTTTAAAATCTTCTTGCAAGCCATTAGGAGGATAATCATCTTATCCTCTTCAAGAACAAGAAGACCAATGAGAGCCAACTCATTGCATAAGGTAGAGATATTGTTGCAAAATCCTTTATAAGATTCTATTTAATTTATAGAGGTGGAGAAGAGTTTGTAGGCATAAAATTAATTTCATGATCCTACAATATTTATGAGATATGTTATCCTAAATTGACAAAAAAATCTAATAGCCTTTAAAAATAATATAATCATATATTTGTAAATCTCAATCTAATATATTCAATAAAGAAGAGATCTCAATTGCACTTCTAAAGTTTTGTTTGGGATAGCTTTTGACCAGTGAATTTTTTTTTTAAATTATTCTAAATAGTTGCTTTAGAAACCAGTAAGAAAACTATCCCAATGAATTCTAATTTTAATTTAGTAACTTTAATACATACATATATTCTCTTACTCTCTATATATTTCATGAGTAAGGATCCTGCAAATATACCCTAATAAATATGATAAATTTGATTATGTGCATTGTAAGATAATTTTCTTGTAATCAGTGGCGTAATAAGGAGAATTGGGTGGCTCGTGCTCACCTTAGATATAAAAAATATAGTTTTTGACCTAAAGTTTGTACCCTTAAAATTTCTTATTATCTTATTTATTATAAAAGTTTCGACCCTCGTAGATAAACCCTTTCACTCTCTCTTATTTGAAATTATAATTATAAATACAAATATGATGAAAATAGTGGTCAACTAAGGAGATAAATATATTTAAATTTCAATTTTATTTTATTTTTATCAACATTTAATCATAAAATTGTAAACATATACTAGATATATAGACTAAAAATTAATTTCATTTTGATCTAATATTTGATAATAAAAATATTGAACAAATAATAGATGAATAGAATAAAAATATTATAAATCTTGTGAGTGGATTGTCAATTTTTAGGTAATAAAAAGTATAAATATATTTATTGCTAATAATAAATTTTGATTAAATCATTGTTATCAAAGCTAAGTTATGGCTTAAACTCATTAAAAAGTAATTAAAAATTACTTTAAATTGAAAATTTAAAACTTAGGTGATTAAATAATAAAAATAATTAATGAATGGATTTGAACAATATAATAGTTAACTAAGCTCGGTTGATTAGCAGGCCAATCTATGGGCCTTGTTTTTTTTTCGTCTTTAAATTGCTCAAATTAGCTCTATGGGCCTTATGGTTGATCCAATAGCCTAATACTCCCTGGGCTTGTACTTATCAAAAGAAAGAAAAATATATTTATTCAAAAATTAAATTGTTTAAATTTAATAATTATTATGATAAAGTTATAAAAATAATACCCTTATTTCCACTATATTCCAACTTTATCTTAAGAAAAAGTTTGAGCCAATCCACATGGAAATTGTGGTCCAATCCTTGCAAGTGAAAGGATGAGCTCTTTCATGAGGTGATATAACATTTGAATATTAAAAAATTTAAAGTATTTAACTCTTAATAAATATTCAATAAGATTTTTAAATTAATAAATAAATAAAAATCGAATAATAGCATTTTAAATGTGATTGATTAGTTAAGTAATTAATTTGGATAATTATTCACTTAATTAATTATATCATTTATGAGTTCAATACGTTAAATCTTTTTAAGCTAATTATGAGTAGGGTGTTAAAATGAGTTGATGGGTCGGATTTAGGTCAGACATGAATATAATCGATCAAAACTCAACTTGTTTACTACTAGCAAACCGAATCAGCCGAATTTGACTTGTTAACCAGTTTTGGTTTTTTTTTTTGGAGTTATTAATTAGAAATGTTATGTTAGGATATTTGATTAAAAAAATAGAAGATTTTACCTACAAGCAAATAAAAAATTAAGGAAAAAATATTAAATGGGTAGTTGTTGGGTAAAAAATGGGTTGGTCGATTAACCCGAATCCAATCCAAATTCGACCCATTTATTAAACATGTGAATTACCTAGTCGGGACCATCAAAATTTTGAAAGCAAGCTTTATGTTTTAGATGGGCCTATTTGCAAAATTAGGCCATAATGAAATGACTATTCAGGAATAGTTGCCCTATACGAATGTCCACATCTCACTTTGCTTCTGATATGTTGAGGACAAGTGGACCTAACATTTCACATTATTATTTAAGGAAAAAAAAAAAAGATAAATAAGATGGGAAAAAATAACAATAAAAAAATGGGCCTAAATACTTTTCATTTAAAAAAAATATATAAAAAAACAAGGAGATAGCTCCTCCCTATATAGAGAGAGAGAGAGAGAGAATCCTTTGGGGGCCATCATGCACATGGAGGGGCCTATATAATTCCAAGATGAAGTGTTAGGTGGTGGTGTTTGGGTAATAGGTCACTTTGTCATCACATAAGGTATAAGTGAGAAAAGAATTTTAATGATAAAATTTATTAGAATTTTTTTATGAAGTATATGAATATATACATCGAGGCTTAGGCTAGTTGGTGGGCGAGCACGGTTGGGAACCCCTCATCCCGGGTTTGAATCCCCTCTACTACGACCTCGTCTCTTTGTAGGGTAAACCAAGTGTGGGCTCGATGCTGGTGGGTGGCCTCGCTAGGTTTCGCTGAAGGATTATTTATGCCGCCAAGCGCTCCATTTGGAGTGGCAGCGGGTAGATACCTCAATTTCCAAATATATGAATATAATTGAAAGAAATTATTTGCTTATTACAACTTATAACTTTGTGTTTTACATTTTAAAGTTGGATAGAGTTTGACATTATTTAGGCTTCGTTTGAGACAACTTTTTTACTATTTTCTAAAACAACTTTTTAGTACAAAATTTTTTGATCAAAAAAAAATTTGTACTAAAAAGTTATTTTATAAAAAGTAAGAAAGCAGTCCCAAACAAAACCTTAGTTTAACAAAATTATGATGTTGAATTTTATCTATATATGAACAAGAAACAACCAACCTAAAATTGATCTCTTTCAATTATCTCTACTGACTCAAAATAACTTTCCAATGACTTTTGACCAGCAATAAATAAAATGGGAGTTAATGAAAGCACCATATGAAGATTTGTTCAATAAAGCAAGAAGCCATTAATGTGAAACAAATAATAATCATGGAAGCTTCTACACATTTGTTTAAAATGCATGTGATTAAAATTTTAATATATTCTTAAGTCTTTAATACTAGAGATTAAATTTTTTTTTTGAATTGGATGTAAATATGTATTTAATTTTATACCAAATCAAAAGTTTTCAATAAAAATAAATTAAATTATCATCATTAATGTGATAACTATGTGTCTTATACACATGAGTTGAATTAATCCATAGATTAAAAGCCATAATTAAGCTTTTTCTTGTATTAAGAAATAGGGTTCTTCTCCAAAAGAATGTAAGAGAACAAATTTCCTCAAAACTCTTTTAGATCTCTTTCACTTTGATTTTTTCTCTTTTATTAAGAATTATAACTGATATATCATCAAAATATTATCTTGATTAGGCACGAATCTTGATGCAAAATCAAGTTGGAAATTTCAAAAATTAAATCAGAGATCATATGAACACCGATTTCAGTAAACTTATAGTCGAACTGAACGTCTCATAAATACGTAACAAACGACATCAAATCTGAGCTCAAATAGGTACAAATCAAAGGCCTGAAGCTCATTCAGAAAGTTCAAACCATAATTTGGATTACCAAATGGTTTACAAACGTAACATGCTTATGGTCGAATTGAGCGGCTCGATAAGAATAATCCAACGAGCCCAAGATCTCCAAAATTTTATATCATTAAGACATTCAAATGCCCAATAAACGGTCCACGATCAAGGGATTCAACATCGGTCATCCATATAAATCACTCCCAATTTACCCTTGATTTTCCTCATATTTACTAAATATGTCACTCTCATAAAATTATAAATATACCACTCATTTCTCAGGTGAGAGACCCATACAAGAAGAGAAGAGAAGAAGAAAAGGAAGGGAAGGAAGAAGATAAACTTGAGTTCTCTTGCCACCAGACTCTTCCTCGACCATCGCTGGACTTTCACCCAACAGTTGACCGAATTCAAACTTATGCCCGACAGCTGATCGACGACGGACTTCTGCACGTCATTCTACTAAAGCCGAACTTCTGCTCGACCACCGACTGACGCCGGACTTCCACCAGACCTTTAGTTGAAGTCGGATATTCCGTTTGACTGCTAAACGTCGCCGGATTTTTGATCTTCGCTTGTAACTAGATTTCAACCTAACAGTTGATTGTTGTAATATGATAGTCCTTGATTTGAGAGACCAGTCAGCCGCTTGTAATCTAATTAAACACTAGTGGAATCATCTCAACTGGGGCGTGGCCCCGTAGTTTTTCCCATTTCCAGAGTTTTCCACATAAAAAGTTATGGTGTTTCACTTTTCTTTTATTTGTGTGCTAAATATCCGTACAACGTTGAGATGAAAATTCCTAACTCTATCGCCACGTATGTTCTAGCCCGCAACAATAACAAATTTTCATTAGATTTAATTTGAGATGAGTGCAATACAAATTATCCATTCACATATAACACTCATTTTAAAGCAAATCCAACGGCTTTGATACTCATTTTTTCACTTGATTGATGTCATTCAACTTACTCACTGCATTTTCTTGCTAATTTTATGGATTATCATGTAAATAAAGAAAACTAAGATTATAAAATATAAATATCACGATAACATAAAAATAGAGTACGACATGACTCATAATTAAAAAAATATATATGATAGTCAACCTTAAGATATGCATGAAAATTTTAATTTGATTGCAAATAGCAACAAAATTACAATCAAACCTAATCCATATTTTTTTATTCAAATAATTTATTAAATTTATCTTGTTCTGACCTTTAGATACAGTCGGCGGATTTACATTTTTTTTAAATTAAATTTAATGATTATGTAATTAAAGAAAGATTAAAAATAGTCAAAAATATTGGTGTTGGATGCTTCTTGCAACTTACCTGCAGACTTCCCTATCATGTTGTGATAATAATAAGAAGATTGGACTTTACTTTGTTATATTTCCTTTGGAAATTGCTTCCCTTGAATCTAATGGTGCTTTGCATATTTTGACTTGCAGCACTATTTTTGATGCATTTTATAACAGTTCAATTAGGGGTGTTAAAATAGGATTTAGGGTTGTCTTTGGGTTAAACCCGAAACTGATCCGGGTTCAAACATGTTGCCTCAAATCCGACCTATTTTAAATCGGGTCGGGTCTAACCCGAAATTTTCAAGTCGGGCTCGAGTCAAATTTCCGTGTTGTTACAAATATTGACACCCCTAGGTTCAATGTATTTTGAATGAAAACTTTATGGATTTCGATGCGATGCCACAAAAAAAAAAAAGGATTTTCTTAGAATTTGCATCCTTCACTTTTTAAACGGAGAATTGATCATTTATTTACATGAAAATAAAAAAAAATATATTTAAAACAAAATGAATAATTTATAGATTTTAAATATTATAAAATATTTAATTTTTTTTAATAATTTTAGTATTTTAATTCTGTATTGAAAATGAATGAAAAACAAATTATAATATTTTAAATGTGATTCGATTTACAAGTTATCAAATGAGCTCTAAGAATATAAAAATGGACGATGATAAGGCTATTATTGCTTCGTTTGGGACGGCTTTTTGTGCTAGAAAGCTGCTTTAAAAAGCAGTTAAAAAGCTGTCCCAAACGAAACCTAAGTTAACCTAAGATGTATATGTTGTAGGTTTAAAATAATCTTCATTGCTAATAGATTTTGCGTACATGGATAGTCTCGAGCTCGATATGGTATCCGGCAAATAATTAGCAAAAATAAGAAAATGAGTAAGACAATTCAATGAATTTTTCTCTAGCTTTTGAAGAAATGTTAGCTATATCTCCTTGGATTGATTTATTTAGAGTCTATTTGAGACTATTGCAACGGTTGTAGTATTTTATAAAATTGATTGTGAAGTTGCCGTTTACTATATATGATTGCAGAATGTAGCTTTCTAATACATAAATTTCTAAAAAACAGTGGGAAAGCAATAAAAAAGTAGTAGCTAGATAAAATTGTGGTTGCTATCTGAAAATCAAAGCAGCTAGAAAGTTATCAAAACGAGACACTTATAGGCTTACATGGAGAGCTTTTGTAGAGTTATTTGTTCTTCTTTGGGCAATTCCTCATTGATTGTAAGTCTTACACTTATAGTATCATTCCTCAATATGTTATAAGCCCTTTTTTCTTCATTCTTTTTTGGTAATCTCTCATGGAATAATAAGGCCTCGTTTTACTACCATATTTGATTGACCCGCTGCGCATCACTCGAAATCTTCAAGGAAAACGTCTACTTTCATGTCAACCTATAAATATATTTGCATGTTGTGTTGTCTTTGGTTTTGTTTGGGATGATTTTTTAATTCTTTATAAAGCAATTTTTTAGTACAATATTTTTTTTAAACTAAAAAAATTTGTACTAAAAAAATTACTTTATAAAACAATAAGAAATTCAACCCAAACGAAATTGTACTCTTTGTATGCTCTTTCGAAGCTTTCCTTGTTGAAAGTCTTTGAACTTGGGATCGCCTTTTATTAGGGTTGCACAAATTTATTTTATTTGAATCATTTCTAAGTTTAACTCTATTTAAATTTGATTTGAGGTAGGGGTGCCAATATTTGACACGACCCGAAAAACCGACCCGAAAAATCGACTCGAACTTGAACTGAAAATTTCGGGTTATGGTCAACCCAAACCCGAAATGGGTTGGATTCGAGTTCAACATTTCGACCCGTTTCAAAAATCGGGTCGGGTTCGGGTTAACCCTTTGACTCTAAAATGACATGTTTTTGACCTCAAAACCCATTTTTGACCCGGCAACTCGAGTCTGACCCGTTTTGACCCAAAAAAGAGGAGATAGACCAGTTTTTTACCCGAAAACTAGCAATTTTTTTTGGAAACGGGTCATTCGGGTCGTGTCGGGTTGACCCGGACCTAAAGCGGATTGAGTTCGGGTCCGAAAAACTGACCCGTTTTTAAAAACGGGTCGGGTTCGGGTTGACCCGAATAGTGTCGGGTCAATTTCGAGTTCGACCTGAACCCGACTCGTAATCCGAAATTGACACCCATAATTTGAGGTATGACGAACCCATTATTTGTCCAATTGTTCACTTAGGCTACGTTTGAGATATATTTCGTATTGCTTTTTAAAATAATTGCACTGTAAAAAAAAAATTTAATTCTGAAATTTTTTTGTTAAAATGGAGTAAGAAAGCTATCCTAAATAAAGCCCTAATTTGAACAAAAATTGATTAAATCAAAATAATAAAATAATGTTGACTTTTCTTTTAAATAGTGATAGTCTAAATTCGAGAATTTCCAGTTCTATTCATATGAGCCGTGCGGTTTGACTGTCTAAGGAGAAGATCAAAGACCAGTCTCTTTGACCGCTGACCAATTCTACCCTTCACACACAGACCAGTTACACCAACCCAGTCCATTTCAGCTAATAATTCAATTAATGTAATTTGAATTTTCCTCTTCATTTCAATAAATATTCAAATATTATGGCTTTTTTATTATTGATTTTTCAACTTAATAATGAAAGGTATGTATGATCTATCCATCAAGTCAACCATGCTAAGCTCGAGTCAAACAAATTGGCTGAAGTAGGTCAATCTAACTGGTCAATCAGATCATATCAGACCAATTAATTGCTAAATTTAAGCTCATCTTATGCCTAAAAAGCTCTAATACATATCTTATCGAAGTAACGATATATATTTAGCATATATATCTCCATTTTTTGACAAAATTTTATTAAGTTATACATTATATAATTCATGTATTTATCTTTTAAGATATATTTTTTTTATATAACAATGCCACTATTATCAGCAAGCCTAAGGACAACAATTTATTTACCTGACCTCTTTATATTCGAGCAATAAAATCACATAGCTTGTCTCCTGTTATCTCTCTCTTCTATGTCTCTCTCTCTCTCTTTCTAGTTCTCTACTTTTATAGTCTCTTATAAATAAAATCCGAGTATCGCTCTTGGACTAAGGATTCATTTGAGACGAATTTCTTAATGCTTTTTAAAACAGTTTTTTAGTTAAAAAATTAAAAATTTTATACTAGAAAGTTGCTTCAAGAAGCAATAAGGAAGCTGTTCCAAACGAAGCCTAAAAAATAAATATTTACTGCACAACTCCAGTATCTGATTCTACATTTTGAAAGTTCAGCACCATCAACTTCTGCTTTAGAAAATAAAGCTCCAAAACTCATATTTGATGTGCAAATCTAACCAACACAGCTTTGTGTAATTATCAGACCTTAGACTATCCTTTATACATAGACATAAGAAATTATAATTGAGAAGTAAATGTAAGATTACAAGTAAAAGCAACAGACACCTCTGCTGTTATTGATTTGTTGGGATTAGTTCCACCAACAAATACACTTTTTTGTTTTCACTACAATGATGGGATTTGTGAACAACAACCTGATTTTGGTTTGAGGCTGTTGGAAGAATTAATGCGGACACCGGACAATTCGGAGATTAATCAGAACATGTCATGTCAAAAAATGATGTGACGCATTCTGATTAGTTTACGATCAGCATTCGGGATCCGCACCGAATAATTTTTAAGGTTGTTGAGCCATCCATACCTACATCCTATAAGCAAAAGGAATGAGGAAAGTTTTATTCTGGAAAAAGTTGGTCCACCAAAGGAAGCATAAATGTCAGTTATGGTGATCTTTTTGAGTCCTTGAAGGTCCATCTTTTATGACTTGATGGACTTTCCACCTTGGCATCATGAGGAAGGAGAGGGACCTCTTGTTCTGTACTCCTGAGCCTTGCCTACTCCA
Source organism: Dendrobium catenatum (assembly GCF_001605985.2). Lineage (NCBI taxonomy): Eukaryota > Viridiplantae > Streptophyta > Magnoliopsida > Asparagales > Orchidaceae > Dendrobium > Dendrobium catenatum. The sequence goes on along the minus strand of NW_021318618.1, from coordinate 8,086,052 downwards.
TGTTGAGATGCTTAATCATTGAGGATATTTTCTTTAGGGTTATTATTATAAGTTGTGAATACATAGATTTGGTTATGGGGTGATAAATTGGAAATCCCTCATTTTGACTCTTATAGAAGGAAGTTGAACACAACTGGCAATGCATTTTGCTTACTTTAAGTAGACAATTTAGCTTATGACATCAATGAAATGCTCAAGTGTTGCTTATTTTTTATTATTTCAAGGACATCATTAAGATACTTCTCATGTCTCACATTGGGAAATATATCTTCATATTTTAATTTCAAGTGATAATTTGCGACTCAATTTGTCGGTGCTAAAAAATCATTAAAGAATTCACCCGCTCAATTTGTCGGTGAGTCACATAGAATTTTAATAGTACATTTCCTTAGTGAAATGTTAGTAGCCAAATACGTGGATTCAATAGTAGCCTAAGTTGTATTGATGTGAGGATATCGAGAATGTTTTTTTAAACATGCATTCGATCTGCAACAACTACGGATGTTGACTGAGTATAAAGTGAACATGTAACATTATCTTCTTGACCATATGATTCTAATTCCATTGGAAAATTATAGTAAAATCCCCAAGGAGAATGAAGTCGGCTATAAAATTATTGAGACAAGTAACTCAAGAAGTACTCACATCATTGGTGATAGCATCACCAAAAACAAAGAACTCAAAATTGCAACTTCCACCATGAGGAGCACTTTTGAAATCAAAAAAAATATGACATCGAAAAAATGTGAGAGGTTGCCCGAACCTAAAACCATTCATTCAATATCCTACTATTTTCACTACGAAAATCTTGGATATGATTCACAATGAAGATAATCTTTGCTAACCAATACCATTCTAAACAAAGAAATTACTATTTACTTCATAAAGACCACCAATATAATACAGAGAAATTCCAACATCTTTGTAACTTGGTTAAAGAGTTTATTTGTATGGGAAAATTAAGAAAAAATTCACCTTCATAGATATAGGATGTCATGCTGAGAAGGAACTTATGGAAGAAAGATAAATGAACATGACTAAGCACAAGAAATTTACAAAATAGATAATACATGGTAATTTTATCAACTTGAACTAAACTTGCCTCAAAGACAATTATCTTTTATCACAAATAGACACACTAGTTGAATCGTCAGTCAGCTATCCTGTAATTAATTTTATTGATAACATTTTAGTAATCATCAATTTAAAAATGCATCCCATTGAATTAAATTGTAGGTTTCTTATAACCTACTAGTATTAGCTCTTGCACAACTACATGCATCTAATGGTTAAGAATTAATTTGATTTGAGAATTCTCCTTTCAATGTCACGATCTAGTTTGATGTGATTTGCGTAAAGTCAAGTCGTTATACAACCGATAAGTTTGATATGCGCCATTTAAGGCTAGAGCCGATCTGACTACTATGGAGCTCCATAGAAAAATTTGATCTTTTGTGTAAATAATTTTAAAGAGCTAGTGAAGCAGCCTAGTTATATTATGTGATAATAGAGGTGCACAAAATGCTTGCCATACAAAGTCCATTTAGAAAGTAGAAATGGTGGGATTTACAAACTCGCCTTACATATAAGAATGCACAAATGCATATAAAGAATCAATAATGTAATGCAAACATGTTGCATTTCCCTATGTTGCAACCCAAATATATGAAGAGTATTTTAAAATAGAAAATATAAAAAATTGAAATTTCTGTATGAAGTGGAGAGCAACGGCGTTGTGCTAGGTAGCGCTACGCATGAGAGCACAACGATGCTAGAAAGTGCCTCTATGATGCTGGTGTCTTTGTTCTATAGTAACTCTTAAATCGAAATGCAGCGCTACGACGCTAGACCACTAATAGTATTTTTAATATATTTTATTATAACTATCCAAGCACCGTCCCCTCACTCCCTCACTCTCGTGTAGTTTGGCTAGGAAGGAAGGAGGATAGAAGGGAGTAGAGAAAGAGGGAAAGATGAGATAGAAAGGCCTTCGGGTCATTTTTGTTTGTCATTCCTATTACGAATATTGTTCTATTCGGTATAAGTAATTATTCTCTTACTTCTATTTTTGATGAATTTGATTTCTATGTATTTATCATCTATGTTAACTTTTTGAACATAATGCTGCATTAATATGCATCAATTAGGCTCTGTCAACAAGAGTTGAATTTTACGATTTAGAGAAAGATGACAAACACAATTTATAATGTGCATTTGATATAAGTAAATTCTTAACAAACTACTTGTTCATATAATGCTACATGCTAGTCTAACACATGTTGCCTTCCGATAGGCTTGATGAGGGTGAAATCAACGGTCGAGTTGCTCGATGTCGGCGAATAGGATATGGGTGAGTTTATGATTGAGCCTTATAGAATGGTCAAGCATGGCTAATGACTTGTGTAATATATCTCATGTTGTCTTAAGGAAGAAGACAAGTGAGATGTTGCGGGAATAAAAGAGCTTCATGCCGGAAGGTCATAGTCAAATAATGAGATTTTTTAGTAGGCGCTTCCTAGAGTTGAGTTGGGCTAGTTTGGATATTTAAGTAGAGACCCAGTGAAAGAGGTAGCGACAAGTGGTGGCTCTAGGGGCCTCAATTTGCCTTGTGCTATGTGAGCCTCACAGTAGGCTCAGTCGAATTGAGCCATCAGCTCCTTTGAGTGGGTTCCCATGCAGAGGTCCTAGACAAGTTCTCTAAAAAATCCCTTCTTGAGTGCAAGGATCCTCGTCAAGACCTGCTAGCTACCTGTGAGACACCTATGAAGACTTTCATGAGTAAATATTTAAACTTATTCCATTAGTTAATTATATAATTGTAAATAAGCTCAAATGAGGCTAAATCTTTAAAACTTTTTTGAACATAAGTATTGGTTGATTGCCGCCTTAATTATCCTAATGATTAATATTAATAATATAAGTACTAAATGATAACGGTAGAATCCACGGCGCGGGGCGCAGGAAATTTAAATGGGCCCACAGTATCATGGACCCCAACATCGCCCCACTACTCTCACCGCAGGTGATTGTAGCGAATCTTTATTCTCCCTGTCCGATTTATGCTCTTTCTCTCCAGTTTCTATTTTGCTTCCTTCAATCATAAAACTCTCTTCCCCTACTAAGCCTCCCCGTTCTCGCTGTGTCTCTCTCTCTCTATCGTCTAGAACGGAACTTTCTCTCTCCTCACCATTATCTTTCCGAGAACTTTTTGAAGAAGAAGAAGAAGAGGAAAAGTAGAATCCGAATAAGTACTTACGGAGAGTGAAACGATGCCGGAACCGATCCCATCGTGTTTCCGGGGAAGTGTCGCCGGTGGTCCGCCAGCTTCGACGGCGGTCGGTCCTAGTCTAACTACCTCCATCTACGACACGCATCTTGGGCTAGCGTCTTTCAGCTGGTCCCGGACAGTCCTCGGTCTCTCTCTTCGCGCAGACCTCCGCCTTTCCCCGTCCTCTTCCGGCGACGATGATGACGATAATGACGATGAGCACTTCTTCTTCCGGATCCGCCCTTGGTTTTTTTGGAAGCGGAAGGGCACTCGCCGCTTTCACATCCAGGACGGCCTCGGCCACCGTGCCATCGACGTCGCCTGGGACCTCACCCGCGCCAGATTCCAATCTACCGGCGGCCCCGAACCCTCCTCCAATTTCTACGTCGCAGTTGCTGTCGATGGGGAGATGCTCCTCGTCGCCGGCGACATGGACGAGGAGGCTCACCGGAAGATGAAGGCCAGGAGGCGAAAGCCGGCGATGCCAATCTCGAGGAGGGAGCACGTGTTGCTGAAGCTGGATGCAGGTGCCAGCGGTCGGAGATCGTACCGCACGGCAGCTAGGGTTTCGGGAAGGGAACGCGAAATAGCAATTGAGATCGGCGGGAAGGAGAAGGAGTCGTCGGGGATGTGCGTCACTGTTGACGGGACGAAGGTTCTCCATGTGAGGCGACTCCGATGGAAGTTCCGGGGAAGGGAGCGAGTCGAGGTCGACGGTTATGGTGGCGGAAGAATCCAGATCTCATGGGATCTGCATAGCTGGCTATTCCCGTCGAAGGAGGACACTACCCCCACCTCATTCGCTGGCTCCGCCGCTGGCGAGATCGGCCAGGCCGTATTGGTCTTCAGATTCGAGACCGACCAGGCGGATAAAAGAGAAGATGCAATTTCTCTCCAGAAGGAAAAGGTATTCGCCGGCGGCGGAAGCGGAGGGCTGTACAGAGGCTTGATCTCAGGCTACTTGGGGAAGAATCAAGACTGGAGCGAAAGCAGCAGCGGCATGGGCCAGAGACCAAAGGCCAAGAAGAAGAGCCTGTTGAAGACGAGCTCGTCGTCCTCTTCCTCCTCTGCCTCCTCGGCCGGCAGCTCATCGGTAATGGATTGGGCCAGCCCGGAAGAGGCTGAGCTACGCGGCGTTGACGGTTTTACCCTCGTCCTTTACGCGTGGAAGAGTTAGCTCATCGGCTCCGCTGATGGCAATTGCGGAATTACACTTTTTTCTCATTTCCTATTTTCTATTTTTATTTTTTCCCTCGCATATTTTGTATCAATTTTTTATTTTAATATTATAGGATTTTGGATTTGTTTGCGTGTAATAGCCGAATAAATTAAATAATTATCGCATCAAATAATTGATTAATATAATAATGATACAGAGAAAACTGTAGATCTGTACAGAGAATGGCTGAAAAAACTAAAAAGGCTGTCTATTTTTATTTTTTATTTAGTAAAAATAAAATAAAATATTCAGAAAACTGTGGCTGCCCGTGACCGACTTGGTCGTCGTTATCAGATTTCTGCTGTCTGCTTGTTAGGTTTTTTTAAAGAAAGTCTTGGTCTAAGCTGAGTGGTTGGATTGGATTAAAGATCTGTAGCGAGAGGCTTAGTTGGCTGAGACTGATGTGAGTTATTTCTTTAAGGGAAAAATTTGGTGACTATGCCAAGTTTTATATTAAGTATATCTAAGTATGTACATTTGATGACTTTTTTTAAGCTGATTGGTTAGGGTTTTGGTGGGTTTGGATTTCATTCAAAATTTTTTGAATTTCAGGATAAGTATATGTCTATTTGTGAATTGTATTATATATATAGATGATAATGGTCACTTATAGTTGTAGTAGAGATTATAAGAGAAATAATGCTGGGATGATGATGGTAGTCAGACAATATTGATAGTTTGACGATGATGATCGGGTGATAGTGGTTGAGCGAGAATAATCTTGTTTTGAAATTGTTTCATGCTCCTCCTGTGACTCAATGCCTTATTTGGCTGGAATGGTAGGGGAGCCGCATAGGGGGATGTAAGTTTGATCATTGGCTTTCAACATAAGAGATTATTTTTCTGGCTAAGGCAGACAAACGGGCTATACATAATTCACTTCTACGATGACCTGTCATTTATCGGAAGCATAAGTCTATCTTATTCGACAAAAAGAAGTCATTCTCATTTCTCAGATGACAACAATTGGATGATGATAAATGAACTATGATAGCTATATGGTGGTGGTTAGATAACGACTTTCGGGCGATGCTAATCGGAGGAAAGTGGGTTGGTGAAGACAATTGGAGGACAAATGCTAGATATAGCTTAGAGTTCTCCAGATCTCTAACCTCTCTCCAACTTATCAAGTCTTATGCCACTTTTAATGTAGAGAATGAGGTTTCATTTACCATATATGATTTTCTTGTCTTTTCTATCATTTTGTGTAGATTTGAAATTGTTGAATGATTTTGACAATTTTAATTTCGACAGGCAACAATTTCAAAATGCTCCAATTAAAAGTTGATGTAAAGTCTTTACGATAAAGCTTATTTGAAAAGTAATAAATATCATTAATTTTGAATGATTGGTATCCATCTCAAGAATCCAAGGCTAAACTAAGAATTAATAGTCCTATAAGTTGTTCTTTAAACATGTTCAATTTTTTGCAATTGTGTATCTAAAATGTTTTGAAATTATCAACTTCATAATGTCTCTCCTCTATAATATTATTATTTCTATAACAAGGGCTTCTTTAACTTCGTTTGTAACAACTTTCTTACTGTTTTTTAAAGCAGCTTTTTTGAGAAATTTTTGTACTAAAAACTGCCTTAGAAAGCAATAAGAAAGCTGTCCCAAATGAAACCTTAGAAATCAATATCACTAATAAAATTATCATTAAAAGCAAAGAATCTTATATCCTCTCTCTTTTATTTTTTTTATAAAAAAGTTATTTGTCTCTTGATACCAAATGTATTATATTCAAGATAATTTGTAACTTTCTTTGTACTACTTGAAAAAAGATCATATGTAATTTTAAAATCACTATCTTATGATGCAAAAAAAGTCAAATGAGGTCCTTACATTATAAGCTCATCACCATTTTTACTTGGTGATTTTCCTTCCTTATTAATTTCTTTAACATAAGATACTTGATTTCATCCCTCACCCATCTCTAATTCATCAATTGGGATCATTTTTTATAATCTACTTACTTGAGAGCAACTTTTAATTGATTTTGTCTTTTATGAGAAGAACAAATTAAATTGATTTTAAGAGTCAAATATGAGAAGGATTGAAGAATAAAAATAATATCTTTTGATGGTATTACGCGTATCAACTAAAGTTTATGTGATAATAATGTTGTGAAAATCAGATCAGACAACGAATCGAAAGAAGGGAAGGCTCACGGTTCAACCGATCGAATCAAAGTCGAACCGGATGATGTAATAAATAATAATATTATTAAAAATATTAAAAATTAATAAAATTATCATAATAATTATGATAGTTTAATCTTAAACCTTATAATTCTAAGAATTTAAACTCCCTATTTTTAGTAGATTATGACATATTATCTCTCAATATAATTAAATTATTAAATAGTTTAATAAAATTAAAATAAAGAATATAATTATAAATTATAATTAAATTATTAGACATATTATTTAATTATATCATATTATGAATATATAATAATTTAATTTATAATGTGAAATACACTCTTTTTATAACAAAACATATTTTGTGAATGACATGAATATATTATATTATAATTAATATTAATATTTAATAGAAATGTTTAAAAATTTTATAAGATTTAATTAATTAAAATATATTGTTTATAATTTAATTAAAATAAAAAAATTATAGAACCGGCCCATTCTTCCCAACCTAAACTGGTTCAACGATTTATCGGTTGAATTGTTGGTTCAGCCTAGTTCAACCCGGTTTGATGCGAAGCCAGTTTTTAAGTTGGATCATACCAGACAACTGAGTTGTTCATGGTTGAACCGGCCGATCTGATTTGATTTTTAAAACCTTGGTGATAAGCATTTAATATGATGTGTGAATGTCTGATCATTACTTGAACTTAGTAACTTCAATATCTTCAACTTGTACAAGTCAGCTTTCGCATGATGCATGAATATATAAAATTTATCACTTGGACTTGCAATATTAATATTTTTATAAAATCTTGTTTATATTGACCCAAATAAAATATAACCTCAAAAATATCCACACGTATCAAAATGAAATTTAAAGTAGGGCATTAATAACCAATCTCATGATAAAAATTTTTCTCAGCTAGCTTCTCTTCTTTTATCCCTTCTCCTGGCTTCTCTCTTAACTTAGGATTTTTTTTAATGCTTTGATAAATTTATATAAAACTTTGAAATTGAACTAACATCATAATGCTACCATTCACAATGTCGCAAAGCTCCCAAAAGAAAATTTGATTATGAAAGTTTCTATTGAATAGAAGTCTCAATCTTGCATAACTTTCCTGCAACACTGAGGTGTACACTTTACTGCACCAATGCTCTGAATTGATTCTGAGTTTGTTCTAGTAGATAGAGAGCTCAGCGTCGCGACTCTCTAAAGTAGGAATTTCTATTATTAAATATAGAGAGCTTAGTGCCACAACGCAAAAAAAAAAAAAATTTCTAGACTTAGTTCTTAAACTTGTAAAGTAAATTTGTAACATTCTATGACTAAGTTTTAAACCTGAAATAAATTAAGATGATTCATAATGACTTAATAAAATATAATAATCTTTTAAATCTTAGCAAATTTTATTCAAATTATCATAGGTGAACTCATTACTGTAGTTAAGGGTTGTTACATTTTCCCCTATTTAGAAAAATATCATAGCATTTAGAATAGGTCAGGATAGAGTTGTCTCATTTCTCATTTCAACTTCTTTCTCATAAGTAGCTTTTCTTTCAAGTCTGTGCTTTTACTAATTTTTATCATAGGGATGTGTTGTTTCTTAGCAGGTTTACATCATAAGCTAGAATACATTCTAGTTCTTCTTTGCATGTCAAACTAGGTCTCTCACTTCTACTTCATCTTCAGACACTCTCTGCTCTAAATTAAATCCCATTTCTTAACATAGATGTATGAAATACATTATGAATATCAAATATATGATCTAGCAACAATAATCTATAACTATACTTTCCAACTCTAACAATTACTTCAAAAGGTTCAATATACCTTTGATTAACTTTCCTTCCTTATCAAACCTACTTATACCTTTCAAAGGGCTAACTTTAAAAAATATAAAATATCATACTTAAAATTCAATAACCTAGTGATTCATATCATAATACATCATCTGCCTATTGTGAGATGCTTCCAATCTTTTTCTGATCAATTTAATCTTCGCAATAGCATTGTCTACTAGGTCAAGACCTATTAACTTATGTTCACTTATTTCTATATAAGATAGTGGTGTTCTACACTTCCTATCATACATAGCTTCATAAGGAGACATATTAATACTAGACTGAAAATTATACTTTCATATTAAGTGTAGGAAGATAGCATTTAAGGGCTCCTAAACATCCATCAAAACAAGTTGTTGTGGATGTATGTTTGACTTAGACTTTTGGTTTGTTTGATGCGAACAAGAAGGAACCGAAGATGACATTAATGAAGCTCTTTGTCAAGTAGATCCTAATATGTTGTGAACCTTATTTTCTTAGCAGGTATGATCGAGAGACCCATGTTCGTGCTTTATGGTTGTTTTGTTAGCCACTCATTCCGCAGTACATTATAATAAGTTTGTTATGTCCTAAGGGTCTACTCAGGATGAGGGTGTGATTGGCCAGTTGAAACCATGAAGAATACAACTTGACCTTGTTGATTCTTTTGATCAATGAGGTAAACTCTCTTAAAGTGACATAAATCTCAAAAAACTATTCAAAATATATTCTCCCTATTGAATTTAGGTACTCACCTTGAATTATAAAATAGGTAAGCCTTGGGAATCCACTCAGTTATGACATAGTTCTTCTTTGGTACCACGGTTCATTGAACACATAAAAGATAAAGAATTTGAAATGATAAACAAGTCTTATAAATGAGAAAGTTGATCAAGAAATCAACAAGTAACTATTCATAAGATAAATATTCTTAATAAAAAGAGTAACAAAATACAATATTACATTTTTGGTTCAAATAAAAGTATTGGTCTCGTGACATATGAAAGTAACATAACATTAAGCTAGCTAAAAAATAATTAAGCAAGCATTGGTCTTGTGACATATGACATGTGAAACTATTTTTTTTATTGATCACTTAAAGATATAAATAATGTAGGCGAGCAAAACTCAATGGAAAATGCTTGAAGCATGAAATGACAACACAACAAGGTAAGCTCAATGTGCAATCAACTAGCTACATAAGGACTAAAGAGTATGCATGAACACCACAATATAATTTAGTGATATGTTATCAAATGTCATATCCTCCCAAATACATTAGCCAAATAAGGGCTCTCACTTCCCTGTCGTAGAGCACACACTATTCCCAAATAATCCATTTGGCTATAGGTTCATACCATCTCATACTGGATGTCACACCACCTCCAAGCTAAATACACTTTTACTTGTTACTTTCATGTCATGTATTCACTTCGATTCACATTCTTCGAATCACAATTATTCAGAGAGAATGTCAAACCGATGTTAATTACTATAATATTATTTGGACAAATCCCAAAACATTTGAGAAGTCAAATGATCCTCCATGTATGGATCAAGGTGCACTTTTTTAACAAAGCATTATTGCATAAAATGAACAAGTTCTTAGAGTTCATCAATGATGTAATCATGATAGACATGCTTGAAAACTTATAAACATGACATTGATAATAGTGAAGAAGGTTACCTCGATGACCTCTAAACATTAATGGATACTCTTTTGAAAGAAGAAGACCTAAAAGAAGACATCGATTCAAAATAGCTAAACTAGTAGAATCTAAAACCAATTCACAACAATTAAGCTAGTAGGGTCTACTACAACATTTTGGCAAGGAGCCGAAGTCAAATTCGATCTCTAGGTAAACCGTCGAATTTATAATGGGCCATATTTTGCTCATTTTAAATAAGAAAATATTTATTTTTTTCAAACATAAGAGCACTATCATTAAACTAATTCACTTTTAAGTTTATTGGGAGTCAAAACCTCAAACTCATAATTTCGTTTTGGCATTCTTTTTATTAAATATTTATAATTATTTGTTTTAAAATTTTATGTTAATTTTAAAATAAATATTTCTGTTAAAAGTTTAAGTTTTCTTACATAGTTACATTAAAGTTTATTTTTAATGTGCATGTCTAAATTTTATTTTTATATTAATTATGTATAAAATCAGAAATTATAGTAGAGAAATTAAAACAAAAAAATTACATGGCAAAAAAATTACAAAATAAAGATTAGAAATTAAACTTTTTAAATATTATTGATGAAAAATTATAAAAATTGAAATAAATAAATAAATAGCATAAAGCTAATGAACTTTGCTCTCTGTTTTCATGAAAACGTTAAAATGCAAATTAATTTTATGTTTTCTATGAAAACTCAAATCTTAAGCAATATTACTCTTCTTCTTAAATTAGAATTAAGACTTCATTTGAAAAAAAATTTTTATTGCTTTCTAAAATAGCTTTAGTACAAAAAAAATTTAAATTAAGAAATTTTTATTCTAAAAAATAATTTTAGAAATAAGTAAAAAGTTGTCTCAAACTAAGCCTAAATTATGTTCTTTTAATTAGGCTTCGTTGTGGACAGCTTCCTTACTATTTTATAAAACAGTTTATTAGTATAAAATTTTAAATTTGAAATAGTTTTATATTAAAAAAATTATTTCGTAAAGCAGAACCTGCCCTAAACTAAGCCTTAATAATATTAAATAACGGCTACTTTTTTAAAATTTTACCTGTTAAAAATAGCATAGAGTTAGTACATGAAAAGTTCAATTGTTATACTTATGGTGAATCTGCTAATCACCTATTTTCTAATGTGATTTTCTTTTGGCATTCTCTCGATCTTCCCTGATGCCGTGGCTGACCAGTTTCTTTATTAGCTGCAAGTACTTCAAATTCTGGAATTTTTTTTTTTTTTGGCGATTTAGGTCAATTAAAGCAAATTCATAGACATATTACATACATAAGATTAAAATTCAAGACCTCTTAGTTGATAACCAAAGCTCCCAACCTACAGATCAAAATGATCAGCATGAAATCCTGAAATAGATTAGCGAGATGCCTGGCCAAATCCAGGTAAAGAAAAATCTTTATTATCTCACAACTTGCTGCGCTCTATATCATCTCTCGCAAGAAAGAAATGTTAGGAGGTATGGAGGAAATTCAGAAAGCATAACTTCAACTTGCATTAAGATTAAGGTTTCTTTTGATCAGCTTTCTTACTATTTCTTAAAATAGTTTTTTATTATCAAAATTAAAAATTATGTATAAAAAACTATTTTAAGAAGCAGTAAGAAAGTCATCACAAACGAAGCCTAAGAAAACCTTATATTTGATCAAAATAAAAAACTGGAAGTGATTCCGTGCATTAAGATTTCATTTGGGACAACTTTTTTACTTCTTCTTAAAGCTATTTTAAGAAACAGTAAGAAAGTTATCCCAAACGAAGTCTTAAAGCAACTTTCTAGTTCAAAAATTAAAATTTTAATACTAGAAACCAGCTTTAAAAAGCAGTAAGAAAGCCATCCCAAATGAAGCCTAAGTCCTTTCTCTTGTGATGGATATGTATGCATGGAAGGCTAACTTGTGCCATGTGGTTCCCCTTTTATGTTTTTGGCTTGGTATTGGTGTTCGGATCCCTTCTGGTGGACGAAGAATTATTTTGTGCGGAGTGTGGAGGGCGTTTGAAGATCAATAAAAATGCGCCACATCACCTCATTGGTGGGTACCCAGCTCGGTACCTGCACACGGTACCGCTGGATACCCAATGCTTAACCGGACGGTTCCCTGCTCGGTCTCCGTACAGAATAAAAGCTCCTGTTGGACAGCCGTTCAGGCAACCAAGGAGAATTTTCGACATATTGGCGTCAGAAAACTTTTTTTTTTTGGGACATTTAGGCCATTTAAGACAAACTCACACACACAACGCATACACATAGACTCGAACCCTGAACCTCTTAATTGGAAGCCAAAGCTCTCAACCAATAGGCCAAGGAGAGTTGTGTGTCAGAAAACTTCAGTCTTCTTCCAGCAGTGCTGAGCGTACAGACTTTGTTAAAAGGTCGAGCAGAATGAAGAGAATAAGCAAGTCAAGCCTGAAAGATATAGTCGAGAGGAAGAAGGCTGAAAGCAGTCAAAACTTGAGCAATTTTGTGATGAACCCTAAAAAAAAGATTCATATAGCCGACTCAACATAGTGGGATAAAGACTTATTATTGTTGTTGTCAGTTTCCTTCATACCATTTTTACTGTTATATCAGAATGAGTTTCATATTTTTGTTTCGTTTGGGATTACTTTTTTATTGTTTCTTAAAATAACTTTTTAGTAGAAAAATTAATATACTAAATAGCTACTTTAAAAAACAGTAAGAAAGACATCCCAAAGCAAGCTTTAATCTAGTTCTAGAGTATATTTGGATCTTCGTATGCGAAAAGCTATGTGAAGGATGGTTAGGGACTAAGGTTAAGAAATTTTCAGAGTATATTTAATCAGTACTAGAATTCTCCAAGCTAAGAAGTTTTGGTGTTGTGGGCTAAGGCTTCATTTTCGACAACTTTTTTATTACAATTTTTTTATAAAATTTTTATACTTAAAATTTATTTTAAGAAGCAGTAAGAAAATCGCCGCAAACAAAGTCTAAGGCTTTCTTTGCGACATTCTAGTGAAAACTTTCTTTGCGACAACTTTATTATTAGTATTTTTTTCTAAAGGCAATAATAATTTTTATTATGCTACTATTTTTTCATTATTTTCAAAAAAAATTTGTGCTAGAAAATTATTTTCTGTAACATCTTTAAAAAAATTATCTTTTTCGCAACTTCTTTATAATCATCTCTATAAAAAGCTGTACCTGTAAGTGTAAGAAACTTTTGATAACATGCATCAACTTCTCTAAATTAAGTTTAATTGTATTTACTTTTATTCCTCAGAGTACATAATAAGTATCTTGATGGATTTCAAATTCCTTCAATTTATTTTAAGATAAGTGAATATAAATTTTTATTGATTATTCATGTTCATATTTCATATTTATCTCAAAATAAATTCAATGATTTTGAGAATATTACAATCAAACTTTTATTAGACTATTCTGGCTCAAATAATTTTGCAACATTTGAACATGTTGTAGGATTGATTATTAAGTCTTTATTTCGGACATTTTTCTTATTGTATTTTAAAGTAATTTTTTGTATAAAATTTTTTAACTAAAAATTTTTTGTGAATTAAAAATTTTTGTACTAAAAAGCTGTTTTAGAAAGCAGCTCAAATGAAGACTAAGGTTTTGTTTGGGACGGCTTTTTTAATGCTTTCTAAAACAGCTTTTTAGTACAAAAATTTCTTGAATTTGAAATTTTGGTACTAGAAAGCCGTTTTAAAAAGCAGTACGAAAGCTGTCCCAAACGAAGCCTAAGTTTTATTATTTTCAAATGTAATATTAAAAATGTTAGTACAAAGGGTGAGAAAATTTCACTCTTTTTTTATCATTAGCGAGATGATAAGTCTATTTGGGAAATAAAACACCATCTCATAATGCCATAACTCTGAGTCGAAAGTGCCCAATGTATTGTATTAAGGCTTCATTTTGGACATTTTTTTATTACTTTATAAAACATTTTTTTATTATAAGTATTTTTTGAACTTGAAATTTTTGTACTATGAAGCTGATTTAAAAAAAACAGTAAAAAAGTCACCCCAAATGAAGCCAAAGTGGTTAGAGAAATACTCTAAATTGTGGAATGAGGAGATAACGAAATTGGTTAATATTTGGTTTATTAGATTTTCTTTTGTATATAAAAAATTTTATGCTAAATAAGATCTTGTTACTATGTATACTTCTTTTGGCGTTGAGAGTCTGCTTGGGATAGCTTTTTAGCTGCTTTCACAATCATAATTTATTTGACTACTTTCTTGTTAGTTCTACATTTGATTTTCAGAAATTTTTAGTGAAAAATTGTTTTATACAATCATAATAGAAAAGTTGTTATCTCCATAACCAATTCACAATAACTTTATAAAATACTATAGCCACCCCAAACAGACCCTGAGTATTTAAATTTTTCTCTTTTTGGACTGATTATTTTGTGCGGATGCTAAACGATGTCCAGAGACCACCTAGAATGCGCCACGTCATCCCTTCGCTCGATGCTGCTCGGTACCGCGGCTTAGTAATGCTGATGTGGCGCATTCTAGTTGGTTTCCAGACGGCATTCTGTATCCCGCCTCCGCACAGAATAATTTCTCCTCTTTTTAGGTCTTTTTGTCTTTGAAGCTAAAGTCTATTATGTTTTCTTCTTTTTTTTTGCCCTAATTGATTTACTCGGTTGATTTTAAATGAATTTGAGCCTAATCTCTTAATATCTCATTTTAATTAGTGTTCTTAAGAAAATGCTAAATTAAATATTTAATTATTATTTAATAATTTAAATTAAATATATATAAACTGTTATAAGTTTTAATTAAATATAATAACTTATATTTCATTTTAGTAATGTTTTATACAGAAAATTTAGTGAAATATTATATTTAATTAAAATATTATTAAAATGCTATACTTATTTTAATAATAATTTATATAAAAATTTTAAAAATTTATATAAATATTTAATTAAAACTTATAACCTTAATGTTAACATTTTAATAATATTTGACGTAAAAAATATTTCATTATTTAAATATTATACAATTAAAACTAGAGATTTTTACATACATAACACTTAAAACTATTATATTTACTTATCTAACATCCAAAATATACAATTTACATACATACCATATATCCAAATACACTCCATTGTAATAAAGAGTTTTAAAACCATTATAATCAAATTTAAATCAATCTCCCAAGGATCCAATTACATTCCTCCATTAGCAAATCCTAAGCTTCAAGCCAGATAAAAGATTGCGGTGAAAGAGTTATAAGGTACAGATCAAGAAAAACCACATCTTCCGTTGATATTCTTCATCAAGTTTAAGGTGGAGGAGGTGCCGATCGTCTCCCTCTTCACTCGCGACGGCAGCTCACGTCGAGGAGCGTAGGGTTTACATGGGGATGATACCATAGATCTAACACCCAAAATTTAAACCATTGTTCTTGACCTAATTTTTAAAACTCTCTAAGAATAATTGCCATAGATCAAACAAAAAATTAAAATAAATAATAATAATAATAATAAAGAATTGCCTTAGATCAAACAAGATTTATCACAACATTATATGATGACATGATGGATGGGAGAACAATCAACCCCTTGAGAAAGGGAATCTCAATTAATTTATCCCAAGGAGAAAAGTTCAATCTTTGATGCAACTATTTTATTTATATATTTTGGATGAATGATATAGTAATTTATTATTTGATTCAAATTTTAATTTTCTTAATTGCATTTTTATTAAAATATTTATATCTATTTTGGATGTCAATTTGGATTGATAATTCATATTAGGGCATAACTCAAAATGGAAAACACCTGAATAAACTTGATTTGAATCTGACCTGTTAATCACATGAGTAAAAAAATATTAGAATGGAACTTGACTCGACCCAAACTCGATTAACTCGAATCTAAGCTGCTTGACCTATTTATCATATAGATCATGTGAATTTTTAAATCAATGTGATTCGCTTAACCCAAGTACGATCTTAACCCAAAAATGACCCATTTAACATGAATTTGGTCCATATTACCCGAACTCAAATGATAATTAGGTCAATTTTAGATCTTTGGGTCAACGTGAACCCAATTAGGAAATTAATTAGGTTAATATTTTTAACTACAACTCAACCTAAAAACTAATAGAGTTAATCCAAGCCCGAATTTTTTGGATCAAATTATTTGGTCTTTTTTTCTTTTAAACTCACAATGGGGCCTACGTGTTACATAAAAAAGAGGTACAAATTTTTAAAGGATTAGAAGCTCTCTAAAATTACGTGTTACATAAAGTCCTTATTTGTTTTAAAGGTTAAAACAAATCAGGACATATATTTATTGATGTTTTGACTTATAAAACACATGCATTAAAAAAAGCTGAAGTTGATAACCTTTGGTTATATTTATATAAAATCAGCTCTATGTTTGGGGCAGTTACATCTTGTTATAAATATGATTATAAAGTTGTTATTAAAAAAATAACTTATTTGAAAGCTGTTATAAAAAATAGCTACTTTGCAAAAAAAAAATTTTAAAGCAATAAGAAATAATAACTAAGCAGAAATTATGATTACGATCGGAAAAAATAAAATAGTAAAAAAAACTGTTTGAAATGTAACCTAAGCTTGTACAAAATAAAAAATTTGTTGTATGCTAAGATATATAGCTTCACAAAATTGTTGACAGTGTGAATCATATAATATAAGTATCAAAAAATTAGTCCAATGAAATATGGAAATATTAAAAGGATTGCATAAAATCAAAACATCAATTCAATAATAATGAATTAATAAGTGTTATGTGTAAAAAAAATTGCATAGATTCAATGTGCAGATAAAAATTAAAAGACTAATTTTTTACTCAAAAGGGAAAAATCATCTTAGTTTTTCCTATTGATTTATTGGGTAGAGAGTAGGTACTTAATTTAGGCTTCATTTGAGACAATTTTCTTACTGTTTTTTAAAGCAACTTTGTAGTACAAAATTTTCTTGAACTAATTTTTTTTGTCTATGTAACTCTCTTAGGTCTGTTGGTTGGATGCTTTGACTATCAACTAAGAGGTCTTGGATTCAAGTAATGTGTATGTGATGTGTGTGTGAGTCCATGCACTATCCTTTAATTCTAAAAATAAAAAAAAAACTGCTTTAAAAAATAGTAACAACTATCCCAAATGAAGCCTTAATTTGAGATTAAGGCTTTGTTTGAGACAGTTTTCTTATTATTTTCTAAAATATTTTTTTAGTATAATTTTTTTAAAATAAAAAATTTTGTAATGAAAAAATTGCTTTAAAACTAAATAAAAAAGCTGTCCCAAATGAAATATAAATTTGCTGAAAGTCTCAATTAATAAGCTGTTTGGTTGCCTGAAAAAATAATGTAGTGTAAAGTACATACAGTGTAAAGTAAATGCAATGTATTTAGAATACTTTGAGATTGTTTGATTATCTGCAAGACAACTGTAGGAGAATTAATTTTCTTGTTTGGTGAGGTATATGTAGAATAAAGTAAAAACAGTGTATTTTGAATACGGTGGTGTTGTTTTGTATGATGTGCATTAATATAATATTGAAATCCAATGTCAACAATATAATTTAATATTCTAAAGTAAGATATCTATCATTTGAACAATGTGAAATTTCTTATATTGGAATACTTGAATTTATTAACAAGATATACAAACCAACTATTTAATGTATCAATACAATCATAAAAAAGAGCAATCATATCCAAATTAAACTTAACATTGCTCCAAATATACCCAACATGACCATTTCTATTTCGTAAATCCCAAATATATATTAAGGAATTATACCTCAAAATGTTTATACATCTAATACAAAATAACTCCAAAAAATATCTAGTTATTACAATTAAAAATTATAATATTTTTCACAGCATAAATCATTTTCCTAGCTCTTTATGCATCCATCTAGCCTTTGAATCTGTAGATTTTGAGAGGAATGATTGCATCATTGTAGGGTTCTTCGATAAGTTGTCATGTACCATATAAATCTCTTCTTAAGAAAAGCCAGGAATGCATGATAATTCGGTCATAAGTTCAGTGAATATCTTTCTTTCTTGTGAAACCTTTGTGCTATGAATAGCATTTGCAACTTGAATAACACTATCAACCATCAAAACAATATACTCACGAATGCTCTGATCAATAGCAGGTACCTTGGTCTTCTTTTTTGTGAAACCTACTGTAGCAGATGATGAAAATGATCTTTTTTTCGTTCATATGGAATCTTCTTTTACTTCCACATCAGGCTAAGCACTTGACATTGATGCATCTATACCAGCATCCATAAATCATGAGAGTTTGTCATATTTTAAATATATTTGTTGAGTTCCTAATGGAGTTTTAGAATTTCCAAATTTAGCCCACTCTCCGGTAGCATGTCCTTCACCATATACATTCTAAATTCCACATAATTTGTAATTAGAAAATTTAAATAAACAATGTCCATGGGAAATGCCTGCATTATAATAAACTACACAATGTAAGTCCTTTAATATCAATTTTAAAGATGTGATGAAAGTAATACCTGAATATGGATGCATACTCCTCTTGGCCCATCACTATCATTTTTTTTTTGTTTCATCCCAAGTTGCTTCTGATATTCTTTTTTTGCTCCTGATTGTGATTCCATGATTTCCTTTGATGCCGAATTTGATTCATGCATTGCTCAATCATGACATTTATTCATATTATTTATTTTAATTTTTGGGCGGCGCCTTTATATACAAATTCTTTAAATTCTTTGGCACTTCGCATATTAGCATTTATATATTCAGTCATAATTTGAAGTAATTCAGCTATCAGCATAGATTTTAAACTCCATAATTTTTTTTCTCCTCTTTGGTTTACAACTAAATGCAACATTTTTTTAAGGGGAATTCATTAACTCTACACATAACAAATATTATTATAAAACAAGTAAAATAATTTCATCACATATCTATGTCAAAACATACTGAGAAGTACATACAAGTAAACAAAATATTATCTTTGTAAAAATACACTATAAAATATATATATCTTTCTCATTGATGAAATAAGAAAAGAGTTTCATCAACACCAAAAAGATCTAGTATCCATCATTTTGCAAGCGAGTCAACATTGCTTGTACAATTTTATCAAGTTTCTCCATCCATTCTCGGGAGTCATCTATAATTCTATGAAATCAACTTCTATAGATAATTCTCCGAGCCTATGTATCCTTAGAGAAAATGAAATCATCACCACCTTATGTGATAATCCAATTATGTAATATGCAACAATTAAGAACAATTTCAACTTGAGTTTGTAAAGGAAAATAAGGTTCATACTTTATAATTGTGAAATAATTCTTCAAAGAACCAAATGCACACTCACAATTTTACGTAATGATGAGTGTCATAGATTAAACACTTCGTTCGAATTTATAGGTCGAATATTGCTAAATTCTTTCAAGTGATATATTGTTACACGATAAGGGGCAGCAAAATCTTACCGCGTGGAGTAGCCAGGCATCTTCAATTTGATAGAATTTACATGCGATATTAACTTTAAGAAATTGAGTTGTCTAGTAAAGATATGTTTATTTGAAAATGTTAGTTATCTATTTTACCTTTTGGAACACGTAAACCATTGGATATTTCTAATGCATTTTTAAGAGCTATTGCATCGTGGGCTGATCCTTCCCAACCAGCATGTTTATATGTGAACCTCAAATTAAAGTCAACTCCCACTGACACATGTTGTGTTGGGTATGATTTTCTTCCACTAAATGCACATTTGTGCTCAAATTCTAGCCTTGATATGTGTTCCATCTATAACTCCAATATTATCCTAATATTCACATAAATTATATAACACCTCAAAATTAAATTTGAAAGAATTATTTATTTAATTTTTTTAAAAAATCATCTATAGCTTCTATAAATCATCATAGTAATAAATATATATCCAGTGAAAATAACATATTCATTCTCTTAAAATCAATATATAATAGCTAGGAGATTAATATAATCAGTAATATATCACAAACTTCTGATTATAAATAATAAAAGAAAATATATAGTAAAATTAAAAAAAAAATAAAGGATCTCTAACAATCTCACTCCACTTGGTTATGATCTCTTCCCTGACTTGAAATCATTAAAATCTATATAATGAGCTCAAAAGCCCAGCAATAATCCAAAACTCACAAAAACTTTTAATATAAGGACTAAATAATTAATATGATATACTTAGTCTAATATAATTAATAGTAGCTAATATAATTAATGATTAAATATTATTAATAAAACTCAAAATAATCAAGCATAAAAGTAGTGAATTATTATAATGAATCAAAATATAATAATTAGTATAAAATTTAATAAATCGGTAAAATAACATTACATAAATCATTCAAAAATCACTAAATGAATCTATCTTATCTATTCATATTCATCATCTACTTATGTATTATCAATGCATCTAATATTGTTAATGATATTAATGTATCTATTTATATTATTAGTGTTATCAATATATGCATGCTTCAATATATGATTTAGCAAGACAGAACATCCAACTTTAATGTGATATTTTCAATATCTTTTACCCCAATTAATTCCCAATTGGTCATCAATCATATCAATTATTACTTATCTATATAATTAATTATAATCACAAGTAGCTTCATTAAATCAATAAAGAGTAGTCATTCTTTGCCCATTGACATAATTTGTCATTTATTATATGCTACAACCACAAATCATCTTTAAAGAAAAGTCCATTGGCCTACCCTCATGGGTAAAGTATTATATTTTAACAATCAACCCATTTTATAGTGTTAATAACCAACCTTTGTTTCTTATATAAATGACATAATCAAAATATAATAAAAAATAATCAATTATGTTCAATACAAAAAAATTTATATAATAATCAAAATTATTAAAAATAAAAAATGAGATTTGAGTTTCTTATAACAAATAAAAGAAATATTTGAACAAAATTGATAGATAAAAATGCCCAAACAAATTTCTCTCTCTTCTCAATAAGACACCATGCTAAAATTCAAAATTTTCATTTAAAAAAAATCATTCATAAAAATTCATATTATTATAGTCTACCCACCTTAAAAAATATCATCCCGAACATTTTTCTTAAAAATATGGGCACAA
This sequence comes from Dendrobium catenatum, assembly GCF_001605985.2. Lineage (NCBI taxonomy): Eukaryota > Viridiplantae > Streptophyta > Magnoliopsida > Asparagales > Orchidaceae > Dendrobium > Dendrobium catenatum. Next base: position 8,064,781 of record NW_021318618.1, on the reverse strand, counting down.
AATCAATACCAAAAAAATTCGTAAAATCAAAACTCAAATAGAATAAAAAAAAATCACAAATTAGAACTCAATCAATTAAATGCAAAAATGATAAATCTATACTACACAACTTCTACCTCACTCTTAAATCAATATCTATATCTCTGATTATGATTCAATTATTCTAACAACTGCTTTGATACTTGTTGCGTCCTGGAATATCCGTGGCGGTAGAGAAATATATGGTTTAACGTCTTAGCATTGTACGAAGATCCAGCACACAAGCAGATAAGTGAGAGGGTGTAGCATTCATAACATCACAGTAATAAATTTATATATAGTAAAAATAACTAATAATTACATACCTTAAAATATTATATAATATTTATTCTCCCAAAATTAATATGCAATAGCTAGAAGATCAATACAATTAATAATCTAAGACAAACTCATTACTACCAAAAATAAAGAAAAATATAGAACGAAATTTAAAAAAAAAATTAAAAATCTCTGACAATCTCACTCCAACTGGTCATGATCTCTTTCATGACATGAAATCATTAAAATCTATATAATAAACTCAAAAGCCTAGTAGTAAACCAAAACTCACTAAAGTTTTTAATGCAAGGACTAAAGAATCAATATGATATGCTTAGTTTAATATAATCAATAGAAATTAATATATTTAATAACTCATTATTATTAATAAAATTCAAAATAATCAATGATAAAAACAAGGAATCATTACAATGAATTTAAAAATTAATAATGAGTATAAAATTCAATAAATCGATAAAATAACTATACAAAAATCTTATATAAATCATTAAATGAATATATCATATATATTCATATGTATCATCTATTTATATATTATTTGTGCATTCAATACTATCAATGATATTAATATATCTATTAACATCATTAGTGCTATTAATATATCCATACATCAATGTATGATTTTGTAAGTCATGACATCTAGCTTTATTGTAATTTTTCAATATCTTTTACCATAATTGATTTCTAGTTGGTCATAAGTAATATCAATTATCACTTATCCAATAAATCAATTATCATATTTAATTAATCAATTATCATTACAGGTAGCTTCATTAAATCAACAAAGACTCATCACTCTCTACCCGTTGGTATAATCGGCCATCTATTACAAGCTATAACCGGGATAACACTATAAATCATCTTTAAAGAAAAACCGGTTGGTCCACCTCATGTAGAGGGTATTATTTTTGAACAACCAACCTATTTTATTTTGTTATTAGCCACCCTTTTTTACTTATGCAAATGCCACAATCAAAATATAGTTGAAAATAATCATTTATATTCAATACAAAAAAAAAATCTATATAATAATCAAAATCATTGAAAATTAAAATGAGATTTGAGTTACTAATAACAAATAGAAGAAATCTCTGAACAAAATTAACCATTGAAAAAGCCTTGAACAAACTTATCGCTCTTCCCTATCTTATTGGACGTACATGACACGGCACTAAAATTGAGATTTTTCATTTAAAATAAATTATTTCAATCGGATTATTACAAATTACATTAACAAGACCATAAGAAAATATGAATTTTCATTGAATGGGGAATGAGAATACCTGAAAAAATGGCAGGAACCTAATAATTGACTAAGGCTGTGAGACCTCGTTCCCTTACTGTTCCTCTCAAATTTGGATTTTTCCTCTCAGGATCGTCCAGGACGATTGGAAATCGTCCAGGCCGATCGGCACTGTAGAAAATATCGGCCTGAGAATAGTTCTGGGAACCGTCCAGGACGATTTTTCTGGTCTGATCGTCCTGGGACGATTTGGCGATCGGTTGAGACGGTTTTTTTATTGCTTTCTAAAACGGAGTTTTAGTACAAAATTTTTTTAAAAAAAAATTGTACTAAAACTCCGTTTTAGAAAGCAATAAAAAAGCAGTCCCAAACGAAGCCTAAATCTTATATGGAGTTGTAAGAAGTTGAGGCTTAATAAATTCATGACGTAACTCCCCAATAACATGTAATATAACTATGAAATACCTTCTAATAGTTTTGCAGGAGTGTTGAAAGTTAAATCGAAAGACACGGTTACAAACATTATGCCCGAGTGTATGTAATAACATAGCAATATTATATTCCTCGACTTGAATATTGAATATATTTACCAACAATTGTCGTATGCGCATTAAATCACATAAGTTGAAGAACGGCTCTCTCCTCATGCGTACCATGTCAATACAATCAGAATTACATATGTTATATAACCTAAAGATATATGTTTGATGTTGTATATTTCGTTGGAGATTATACTTTTTTCTATATATTCCAAACTCATGCAATAACATACATATAATACTCACAATCATGGGCGGAAGCAAGTACAGTTCAGGGGGGGCAATTGCCCCGAAGCATGTAGAGTTCAGGGGGGGCAATTGCCCCCCCTTAAAAAAAAAAAATTAATTACATATAAGGTCATTTTAGTAGTTTGCCCCCTCTGAAAAAAATACTTTTGCCCCTTTTTTGCCCTGACATCTCACCACTGGTCTCATTCTTCCTCTTCGTGAATCGCAAGCTGGCCGCAGCTCTCTTCCGTCTTCCCTCTTCTTCACGCGGTAGCAGGTAAAACTTGTTTCTGCCTTCAATTTCACGTTTGTTCTGAATTTTTCTCTGCAAGATTTTCTTTCACATTCGTAGTTCAGTACATAGGTGCTGGAATTTGCTGCAATTTTTCATTAGATTTCAAGTGCTCTGTTTGCTTACATATATATGATGTTATGTATTAATTTATCTATTAAGTATTAACATTCCTCAAATTTCAAGCTAATGTGAGAAAGTCGTCATAATTTTAAGATTTAATAAAGAAAATTTATATTTTAATTTATTTTATAAAAAATGATAGTTATATGACAGGTTTCATGTCTATAGAAATGTTTTATATTTCGAAAATTTTCTACTATTAAAAAATGATATTATAATTAGAATAATATTCAATTTATATATAGAATTTAATAATTAGTTTATAAGAAAATGTGAATCTCTTATTTGATTGGTTTAATTTAGCTATCAAAATGTTGATTTAGTTATTGATTGTAATATAGTTTTTGAAAATGACACAAATTGTTAATTGCTTCTCAGCATGGGTGGATCCACCCATAGCTTAGGGTGGGCATTTGCCCCCCCTCAAAAAATTAACATGTTTTCTTTCTTGGTCCTAAATTTTTTTTTCTAGGATATAATAGTTGGATTGTTATTTAAAGATAAAAGAGTGTGTAGAGAATGATATTGTGTAGAGATTGTTTTTAATTATATATTTTTTAAAGAAAGAATAAATTAATATATAATTATTAGAAGGAATATATAATTATAAGATTTAAATATAATAATAATTTAATATTATGCTTGAATTATTACTTAAAGTTGCAACAAACGACATCGAGGTCACTAATCACTATCAGAAAAGCATTAACTAAGAAAATTCAAAATCGAATTTACTTAAGCATAATTCAACCGGGCCCACATCTCTTCTGATTAAACAAATTTAATCCATGAAAAGTGGAACGAGACTGCTCTTTTCACGTGATTTTAACATGTTTTCTTTCTTGGTCCTAAATTTTTTTTTCTAGGATATGGATTGTTATTTAAAGATAAAAGAGTGTGTAGAGAATGATATTGTGTAGAGATTGTTTTTAATTATATATTTTTTAAAGAAAGAATAAATTAATATATAATTATTAGAAGGAATATATAATTATAAGATTTAAATATAATAATAATTTAATATTATGCTTGAATTATTACTTAAAGTTGCAACAAACGACATCGAGGTCACTAATCACTATCAGAAAAGCATTAACTAAGAAAATTCAAAATCGAATTTACTTAAGCATAATTCAACCGGGCCCACATCTCTTCTGATTAAACAAATTTAATCCATGAAAAGTGGAACGACCGAATCTGAAGATCTCATTTGTGACATCATGTTTTACGACTTACAATATGCCACGTGTGCGCATTTCCAGCAATAGCTCAGCGGGTGAGAATTTGGGTTTTGTTTAATAAGCCAATTACCTTTTAAGAAAATTATTACTATTTTTACAAGAAAAAAAAAATCTAATTCCTCCGCAGCCGTTTCGTATGAATGATTTCCCACGTGTGAAAATTCTACTCGTTAAATCATCCCGCAGTTAGCGGTTAGCGGCTGTACGACGATTATAGACGGCCGCGATGGGCGGAAGAAAGGCCAGTTGACGCGAGATTTTTTTAAAGATTTCTGCACAGTATCTAAAATTATATTATTTACATAATATAATACTCCTCTAATTAAATTTCATTAATCTTCTTCACTAAACTCTTATTGGGCAACAAGGATAAAGAAAGTCGCAGCATGTGATGCAGCGTGCGAATGGGATCTCGTTGGGACTAAACTTCTCTCTTATTTATTTGTGTGCATGTTTGATTTTCATATGAAATTTCTAAAATCTACATCTCTTTACTGCTCCACTACGATTTCTCATACCCTCCGACCTTGATTGTCCTTCCACTATGGTCCCTTCGTCCTTCATTGCGTGCCGACTATGATCCTTCGACCTATGTCACCCCCACTACGGTCTCTTCGACCTCTATCGCCCATCAAATAAAGTTCCTCCGACCTAAATCGCCTAAGTCGATCCCCCTGATCTCAATCACTTGACTACAACCCTTCCACCCTCCATTGTCCGATTATGGACCTACCAACCAAAATACCAAATAAACAAGCATATGTTCTCTTGAGAATATCTCTCATGTCACTAGATTCTTCCAAATCCAACCATGTAATGCACTCTATATGATGATATTTACTATATTGAGTTAAGGCCTTTCTATAAGGAAGGACATTATTTGTAATTAATGGCAAACACTAGTAGATTCATTTTCAACTAGACATTGATAATCATATAACTAAATATAATATGTACACTTCTATATGATTACTAGATATATAGTACCGTTTTTTGGGAAAATTGGATAGTATTATACTAAATTGTTATGAGTTTTGAAGATTTTTTTAGTACTTCTACTTTACTTGTTAATCTTTGGATAATATTGTGACGATGTATGAGTTAAAAATGAACGTTTACTATTTTATTGCTTCTAAATAATACTATACTACATTATTTTTCTAGCATCTATATATTATTGGTTTACTAGTTCATAGGCTTTACTATTATTGATCATATTGACTACTACAATTATGAATTAAATAATTTCACAATTTATCTTTTATGCTTTGAGTTCTGTTTTAGAATTTTGGGATGACATAACCGATAAGGGGAAAGTGATGAGAGAGGGTGAAATACCTCATTTTTGCATGCATTCATGAAACATCGACAATGTCCTATCCGGATCGTCTCCGGAGACGCAAACTTCACGGATCAGGGAATCCCATGTCTTCTCGGATATAGCGGGATCGTGTGTGAGGCGTTTGCGATCTCGATCATGAGATCTGTCTTTGTCGCGATCGCCACTTGAGCGGTGGCTGGAGTCCAGCGGATCGCTTGATGCAGGAGCGTGCGGGGCGCCGGAGCTGATGGGGTCTGGCTTCACTTGGGTCGTAAGGGGCATAGGCGATGGGTCGGTTAGCTGCGGAAGTGGGGCTGGGAGCAGGAGCGAGAGCGGGCTGTGATCATGTTGAGTTGCTGAGACGGTTGTTTCGTCGGGTAGGGAATCGCGGCCGTCGCCAGGCGCGGGTTCGCGCTCGTCGCCAGGCGCGGTATCATGCTCGAATGCGGAAGCGATTCGTTGACGAACAGAGTCGGATGTGGATGCAGTAGAGGAGATCGGAGGAGAAACAAAGGATGCGGAAGTAGTCAGTGGAGGCGGATGCGGAAGCGAATCGTTGGGCAAGGGATGTTTGTGAACTTTGCGATCAGGCAGAGGATCTCGCCATCGCAATGGAAGCTCGAGCGGTGGGTATTCCGGCGGTGGATCACGCCATTTGAGCGGGAGTTCGAGCGGAGCGTAATCATCTGCGACCGTGGGAGTATGGCGGGACGGATGGCATCTGCGTGAAGCGGACGAGGGGATCGAAGAAGAAGAATGTCTCGGTATGGTTGCCGACGACATCCTCATCCTCCTTATTGACCGAAGGGTTTCGCGAATCCGATCAAGGTTTCTTTCTACCTGATCGAGCGACTTCTTCGATTGAGCTTGATAGAAGGCGATCCGGCTTCGAGTATCGTCGACAGCCCACCTTCCTTGGCGTCGATCGTCGTCGACCGCCAATATTGTTTTGCGGCTTCGATCGTCGTCGACAGCCGACCTTCTGTAATACATCGATCTTCGCAAGCTCCAGGCTCTGATACCAACTGATGTAGTGGATCGTCGGAAGATCAAACCTGCAAGAAGGATTTCAAGGAGTTCCCAATCCAGGGAAGAAGAAGAGAGCTTTCTCAAAGCTTGAAAAGGGTTTATATCATTCAATGTCTTCCTATTACAAAAACCTCCTATTTATAAAGCAAAAAAGAGAATTCTAGAAGCTCATTCTAACAAACTTAGATAAGGTGTCCTAGGGAACACCATAAATATAGGATGCACCGCATCAAAAAACATGAAACCAAGTTAATATATTGAAAGCACAATGAATCAACAAAGATACCGACCAAAGATTTGTATATAATAATATAATTACATTAAACGTCAGAAATTGAATATATACCATCGTTTTTGGATTATTCAATCATAGAGTTTGGTAGGCAAATGAATTAAGATCTACAAGCCACGTTTACAACAAATAAACAATATAAAACTTTTAACATTAAGATTAGAAGTACTAATTAAATATTTAATAAACATATGCATTGTTTTTGAAAGGACCGTAAACGAAGTGACTAAAATCTTGCATTATTTTTTAAAGGAGGATTGTGAAAGCATTTGATTTGAATGTAACTTCAAATTTGATATAAAATTAATTTTTTTTTTTAAACAGGAGATGAGTGGCGACCTTGTTTCAATGAGGAATTGGAGCGAATGAGCTCTCGAAAGCACATGTCGATGCCTATAGAACCACAAGTCATGGAGATGATTGTAGGAGATGAACGTCGTTACCAGTAATGAAGACACAAACTAAGATGTCATTTGTGGCACAAGCAAAGCTAGGTCACGAAGATGCCCGAGTGAAGCTAGGTCACGAGGTGTTGTATTGAGCAGGAGAACTCAGTAGTAGAACCGGGCGGGAAGGAAGAACCTACAGAGCTCGGTGGGAACTTCGTGGGCAGGACGCAAGAGCAAGGTCTACAAAAGCGAGATATTTTCTTAGCACGAGAGGGAAATTCACGGAAGCGAGGGAGTGTTTGGAATTCACACGATTTTAATAGGTTTCAAATACATTGCAAATACACCACATAGAGAATTCCGAATGCTTCAACAAATATCAAAATACTTAAAATGCACGCATTCGATTTGTAGTAACAGCTAAATGCGTTGAACCAAAGGGCCCTTAAAAGAAACTTTTTTTAAAGAAAAAAGCTATTTTTTTAAAGTATAAAAAAGAAGTTTTAAAGAGACGCACAAAGCATTCGATATCAGTACTTTTTTTATTGGGAAATATCAGCACTCACTACTCCGTCTCTCTCTATATTCTCATCTCTCTCTCTCTTCCCATCAGCTCCGCTTTCCTCCCGAGACAATCGTACTCCCAGGTGAAGTGGGGCCCGCCAGTGCACGTGTGCATTATCACGGGCATCTCCAGATCCTCTCATTGCCCAGGCACCAAATACGCTTCCATCCGTTCAAGTGCTACCACGTCATCCTATAAAAATCTAGATTTAAAAATAGGAAAAATTATAAAAAAGTTTTGATAAAAGCGTCAATTTATGATGAGTCATCCCTATGCCTGAGGAATTTTAAACATAAGAAAAAAATTGCATTTTCTCATTTTTTTGCAGCATACGAAAATTTTTATTGCATTTTCATTGAAAAAAATTGCATTTTCATACAAACGAAATTATTTATCTATTTAGTACTGTTTTAAGGGGAAGAGAGGAACGGGAGAGAAAGAGAAACAGAGAGAGAAACGTAGAGAAAAGAATTTAAGCATTTAACTTTAAATACTATAAAATTATATTTTAAATATTTAATCAAATTTTATTTAACTTCAAAATTTTTAAGTAAAATTTGAATTATATTTTAAATATTTAATAAAATTAATATAAAATATTAAAAAATATTTTAACATAATTATATTGTATATACTTTTACATATTATTAAAATTTGGTATATTTAATAATATTTAATATTGAATTTTTAATATTAAATTAAATATTCTTAAATTATATCATTTTTAATAATATTTTAAAGTATATTCAATATAGATTATGTTAAAAAAATTAAGATTTAAAATTAATTTTATTAAATATTTAAATATAATTCAAAAGTGACTTTAAAATTTAAAATTAAATAAAATTTGATTAAATATCTAAAATATAATTTTAAAATATTTAAAGTTAAATTCTTAAATTTCCTTCTCTCCGTTTCTCTCTGTCTCTACACCTTTCTCTCTCTCCGTTTCACTTTCTCTCCCGTCCCTCTCCCCACCTTAAAACAGTACTAAATTATTTGCAGATAAGACACAATAAAATATTGCGTTTTAATGAAAAATGTAATAAAAATTGACATTTCTGTAGAAAAATGAGAAAATGCAAAAAAAAATTGTGTTTTGTGTTAAAACGTAATTTCGAAATGTTTGCATAATCTTTTTAAAATTTTTGTTTTGATGATCCTTCTCCTAATTTAAGCGCTAATCAAGATACTTTTTAAAATTCCTCCCCTATGCCCAACACAAAGCAGGGAGCAGCAAAGCAAAAATAAAAAAAAAATAAAAATTAGAAAAATTCACATAAATTATTTTATTAAACAAACGCACATATGTAGAAAACATCGGTTCCTCCGCCGGCACATTACACCCTTCAGGAGGCTACTCCACCGCTGCGGCGGCGGAGGACGCCGATGGTTCTAGCCGTTTTCTTCTGCTCCCGCTACGTCGACCAGAAATCACCGAAGTGTGCTTCTCGGCGTCGTTTGCATGTCCGCCGTATCGCGTAGAGCCGCTCCTCAGTCGCCGTCGCTCGCCGTCGCCGCTGCCATCGTTCGCGTCCTCAGTGCGGCTTCTCACCGCTGCTACGTGCACCGGAAGCACGCATTTGCAGAAGAATCCTACAGAATCCGAGAAGCAGTCCAGATTTGTAATCAGAAGGGAAAGGAAATCGAAATCGATATCGAAATTGAAACCGAAAGCCTAATTGAGGCTTCGTATCGACTTGAGATTGAAGTCTGGAAAGGGTACCAAGATTCGCCAGGCGATTTACCCAGCTGGGTATGGCATTGCCGGTGAGGCGAATGCAGGCGTCGTTGCAAAAATGATTGCAGTTCTTGGAGATGAGATTGTAGGTGTTTCCGGTGTAGCTCTCGGCGAGCTCCTCCATCAGATCCTGCACTTCCTCCGGCCCCAAATCCGTCCTCCCAATCAAAATCGACTTCCGAAACGCGAACCCAGGGCACGACCTCGGCTCCGCGTCGAAGATCCCCGTGGATGGATGATCGTGCGCCCCGTATGCGTACTCCACTCCGTGCACTACAAAACCCAAACCCCCAAATCAAGCGATCCATCCAAAAATCACCCTAAATCCTAAACCTGATTAAATCGATTCGGTTAAGAAGAAGAAGTTAGCCGGATCTGACCTTGGACGCCAGAATGGTAGACACCGAGACCGAACCAGTAAGCGTAACCGTTGATGGGTGTGAGATCATAGACGTTGAGGTAAACCGGCACCGCCCCCGTCTTCCGCTTCCAGACGGAGGGGCACCGGATGAACATGTCGGCGGCAGCTGCGGCGGATCAGGCAATCTCCAGCGGCTGCGAGGAACGCATAGGTTCCAATTCCGATTATTTCTTCTCTTCGTTTCTCCTATTGTAAGCACCGCTTTAGACTTGCTCGAGAATTTGGGAAAAAGAAGCTAAAGAGGAAGAAGACGACGACGACGAGGAGATCGCAGAGAAAAGGATGAAGCAGAGTAAGCTCTGCAATATCTTTATTGCTCTTCTAATTCTACCACTACGATTTCGCCAGTTAAGGTAAAGAACTAAAGGTGCCATTAGCATGAGCTTCTGTACCAGTAACTGCAGGAAATTCAAGAGAAAATATCAACCGTTCATTTTATGCCCCTTTGAAGATTGATCATTTACTTACCGTCCGATCAGAATGAGTTCATGATCCTTTCCGCTGCTGTTAAAAATCGGATGCTTTTTTTTAATCGCACGCCTCTTTGGTCCTCAATATTTTTTTTTTTGAAATTGAAGGTGATGCCCAATATATTCATTCATAAACTTTAATTATATAAATATTAAAATATTCATAAATAAAGAACTGCTATAACGATGGATAAAATAGGGGTGTCAAATATTTGACCCGACCCAAAAACTCAAACTCAACTCGAAAATTTTGAGTTATGGTCAACCCATTTAAGAAGCGGGGTTGAGTTCGGGTTTAAAATCCTAACCCGATTGCAAATTCGGATCAGGTTCAGGGCAACCCAAAAATCTGACTTCAACCTGGAACCAATCCAGTTCCTATCCTGCACTGCATCTCAAAATCGGAAGTCACGACAGCTCGATGTTCCTTTTTTCGGGTCAAAAGTCACGATAGCTCGCCTAAGGCAATACATATATTGACTTCCAAACCTCGAGTCGCCCCCTTCGATATTGTTCCTTCTGTCAGGTTGTAAGTCACGAACAACTCGCCTCCTTTGACACAGTTCCTTCTGTCGGGTTAGAAGTCACGACAGCTCGCCGTTCAGAATGACAACGTTCTTTTCCCCCATTCGTGCGCTTCTTCGGCCAATCAGCTGATAAAAGACGTATTTGCCTCCTTCGATGACGTTCCTTTTGTATGGTTGGAAGTCATGATAGACAGCTCACCATTTCTTTTGTTGGATCGGAAGTAACGACGACGATGACAGAGGGAGCTCGCTTGTTGTGAAGGTAATCATTTTCTTCAGTGATTTCATGCCAGGTCTGTATACCCGAAAATCAGGCGGGTCGAGTCTTGGTTGAAATTTCTGACCCATTTGTAAAAAATGGATCAGGTTTGGGTCGTGTCAAACAATAATAGGTCAGAATCAATTTTGACCCGAACCCAATTTTGACACCCCTACAATAACAGACACACAAATATTTATATTAAAAATGCTTGAAATTACCCACAACTTATAGTAGTCTTCATTGATCAAGTGCAATAACCGTCCGAATAGCCTAAAAAATATAGAATCTTCTAATCTCGAGATCCACAAAAAATTATAATAGAAAGGTGTCCCAACAAAGCTAATGAAGTATGAGGCCATTCTCCAAAAATATACTGTGTAGCCAACATATAATGAAACAATAATGAAAACCTTTAAGCAATAGCAAATTCAAATGAAATTCAATCACATTAAAAGGAGAAATTCATAGAAATAATCTCCCAACAATTCGTTCGCCAAATACCCCATAATGAACATCAGAAAAGAGCATCACCAACAATAGTACATATTTAGGCTTCGTTTGGGACGATTTTTTTATTGCTTCTTAAAGAAGCTTTTAGTACAAAAATGTTAATTTTTGTACTAGAAAGCAGCTTTAAGAAGCAGCAAGAAAGTCGTCTCAACCGAAGCCTTAGGCTTCGTTTGGGACGGTTTTTTTATTGCTTTCTAAAATGGAGTTTTAGTACAAATTTTTTTAATTTCGTAATAAAACTCCGTTTTAAAAAGCAATAAAAAAAGCCGTCCCAAATGAAGCCTTAGTCTAGCAAACACAAGAAGAGGGATGCATTTTGATGATATGCATTTTATCATTTTATTATCCGTTCATTTTAATGATAATTTTGTATATTTTAACATATTAGTATTATTAAAAAATTGCTTCATAAAGCGGTAAGAAATCTCTTCGTTTCGGACGGCTTTCTTACATTTTCTTAAAATAATTTTTTAGTACAATAAATTTAATTTTTTATTACAAAGCTAGTTTAAGAAGTAGTAAATTTATTAAACAAAAATGAAATAAAAAAAAGTAGGAAATTTGATGCAAGATATTTGATGAAGTTATTAAAAAAACTCTTATATAAAAAAATATAATATACAATATAAAAATATTAGGATTATCCTTACATAAAATAAAAAAATATATATATATTATACATATAAAAAATAAGTGGTTGACCTTCCTAACAATCTCTACCTGTGGAAAGTTCTTATGAAATGCCAAATGGTTGGCCATAATATAAATAGCGTGTTTATCCAATAAAACAACATAGGTCAAAATCAGACCATTGGATCTATTCATATCATCCTATTCAAATCATTTAGAACCGTTCGATCATGTACTTAATTATATCCTAATCTATGATTTAATCCAATTAAATTACTGTCACCTGCGTATATTGTCTAAAAATATGGGCTTCTATTGATTAATAAGTTCCATGTCATGATTGTAAATAAATTAATGGATGGTTAGCAATTTGTTCCAATCATAATGATTGTGATAAAATGGGGAAGATGAAGCGTAATTTCAAATAGAATGAAATGATTTGATTTGTTTAGTTGGATTAATTGTATTTTAAGTTAATTAAGTATTGATTATATTCATATTTAGTGTGTTTGTAAGTATGATTATGAGCTTGGTTGAGGTAGCTTTCAGACTGTTTTGTTTTGCAGGCTGCAATTACAATTTTATTTTGTTATTACTTTCTTACTTTTTTTTTTTTTGGGTTTAATAGATAAAACTATTATTAAGATAAATTAAATAAAACTATTATTTTGTAAGGTTTTTATATAGAATTTCTTAAAGTTTAGTATTTCTTGGTAGAAGAGTGATTTTTAAAATTTGAATATAAGAGAAATAATTAATTTTATTTTATAAATAAAAAAAAATTTCAATGTCCTTATATGTATTGGGACACCTCCAATACTATTTTGTTGAAATTTTAAATTATTTCTCCTCTAGAGAATATATGCTCTCAATAGCAATAAAAACTTGTCAATCATCATCCGCCACTATTGTTAAGCTTTACAGTCTATATATTTATTTTTTTCACTGTAAACAAAATATATAATCACTTACATTTATTTTACACTTATTCAAATAACTCATTCTTGATATATCATCAAAAAATTATCTTGATCAGGCACGAATCTTGACGCAAAATCAAGCCGAAAACTTCAAAAATTAAATCTAGGATCATATGAACTTCGATTTCAGCAAACCTATAGTCAAACTGAGCGTCTCAGAAACACAAACCCAAAGACACCAAATTCAACTAAATTGGAGTCCAAATGAGTCCAAATAAAGAACCCAAAGCGCTATTAGAAGGTTCGAACCACAAGTTGGGTTATCAAACGGCTTCCAAACATAACATGCTTATAGTCAAATCTAGCGGCTCGACGAGACAAATACAACGAGCCCAAGATCGTTGAATTCCAACATCATTAAGGCCTTAAAATGTCTGATGAATGGTACATGATCAAGGGATTCAATATCGGTCGTCCATCCAACCACTCCCCATTTACCCTTGATCTCTCACCTATTTACGGGCCATGCCACTTCAGAAATCTATAAATATACCCTTCATTTCTCCTGAGAGGGGATCCAAGCAAGAAGAAGAAGATAAGGATAGGAGGGAAGAAACTCCTCGATCACCGCCGAATTATGCTCGACGCCCGTGTGACGCCGGAATTCAGTCCGTCGCCCAAGTGACACCGGAATTCTGCCCGACGCCAAAGTGACGCCGGAATTCTGCCCAAGTAACGCCCAGAATTCTGTCTGACGTTCAAGTAATGCTAGAATTCCGTTTGACTTTCCAGTGACGCCAGAACTCTGCCCGATTTTTAAGTGATGCTGGAATTCTAAGTGACTCTAAATTCAACTCGAATACACAACTTGTTTGTAATTGGATTTCAATTCGGAAGTGAAGCATTGTAATCTGATCGTCCTAAATTTTAAGGATGAATCAGCCTCTTATACCTCAAGCAAACATTAGTGGAATTATTTCAACTAGGCGTAGCCCCGTGGTTTTTTCCCTTTTCATGATTTTCCCTGTGTTTGTGTGCTGGATATCCGTGCAACGCTGAGACGAAAATGTTCTAACTCTATCACCGTGTATATTCTAGTCTGCAACAGTTTTGATTGCTATAAGCCAAAAAAAAGGAAATTGATATCATTTTCATATTTTATTTTTATTGGGAAAAAAAGATAAGTTTTCATAATATTTTTTTTTTTAATTTTAGAAAATATGCTTAAGAGATTGAAGCATATCAAATGTTTGAAATGTTCAAAAATAGAAGAAAAACCTAAAAGTTTAAGTCTAAATGAGGATTCAATATGTAACTCTCTATTGAAATTCAATTGAAAAATTAGTAAAATTGATATTTGAAATGTTAAAAATATAGAATTATGATGTCTTTTATGGATTTAATATTAGATTAATTCAGGAGAAATAATTTATCAATATGAACATCAGAGCCCTTTGATACGCTTTAAGATGAGTACAATTCATAGTCAATGTTTGCACTAATCCCAAATAAGATCTTAGATATTTGAGTTCCTTTCAATTAATGTTGCACAGAATAATTTTGTGCGGAGTCCGGATCGGGATAACTGTCCGGTTTACTGAGTATATTCAGTAAATATTGCATAAATGCTCAGTAATTTTTTTACTAAGTATTTATGTAGTATTTAATGAGTATACAAAGTAAATCATACAACTGTCTCATCCGGACTCCGCACGTAATAATTTCTCCTATATATCGGTGATAGAAGAATTGAAAGTAATGTAGAAAAATATAATGAATAAAAATATTGGCAATAATAATGATGTATTACAAAAATAAATACTATAAACAGTGAATGCATATTCACATGTTCGAATTTATATGATAATAATTCTAATATAATTACACATTGGAAGCATGGGCTACATAGCTTCTCTATGAGAAGAAAATTTTTCAAATTACACTTTTGTAACATTTTTCATAAATAGTATAAATTGTATTTTTACAAACAAATAACAAAAAACCAGATACTACATAATCAAGCATGAATTAGGGTTATCATCACTAAACATACCAAAATAAACATCATAATTATTTTTACTAAGATCCTCAAATACAACAACTTTATCATTCCTTACATCATTGAGCTCTTCATTTTTTGGATAATTTTCCTTTTGTTTGTTTTTGAGAATCTCTTTTAATGTTAGAATCTCAGCCTTCTTTCCTGTTTTCTTTCTGAGTTTCTTCAGAATTTTTTCTGGTTTTATACGTCCAATTACTATAGCCTTGTGACCATCCATGTCAACTTTGACCTCCTCAACACCTAGTTTAAATTAAATATTTATAAGAGAGAGATATTTTATAAGAAAAAAAAATTGATAAGGTCAAGTCATACTTATTTTACCTTTGAGCTTTTGAAGAGTCATAAAAACCGAGCTTTCGCAACCTTTGCAATGCATGTAAACCTTTAGTTCCACAATGAGTTTCTATTGCAAAATTGTTATTTCGTATGTTAGTTTCAAATCTTATTGAAATACGCATATATTGTGCATATTGGATGCTATTTTTTCAAATCTAATACCATTATATATATGCACACACGTGCGCGCGCACATATGCAACAAATTTGGTGGAGGCCCCAAAGGGGGTTAGCCTCTAGATGGCGGGCAAATGATTTTGGCGCCTTCCAAGTGTATTATAGAAAGTGTAAGAGCACGATATAAATTGGTCAGGCGAGAATATATCCCAAGATAGAAAATCCTAAATTTGACTTAAGACCTTTAATGCATATTATGTAATTGATTTCAGGACTTGAAACCACCTGAAATGCTTTGAAAAGTTTCATGATTTATGGAGATATTTTCATATTTTTCTCGAATTATGTAGTCGATCATAAACTTTTAAAGTTTTGATGGACCAAAATTAAGTTAGACAATAAATTTTAAACCTTAAACCCTAATGTTGTATAAATCAAAGCATTGGATACTAAAAAATCATTAACAAACAAATCAAATTTGATAGAAATGAGAATGTTCGGATTAAGACATACCATATTAGAACGATAAATTTAGAACTGATTAGACATGACTTGCGCCATGAAAGACAAAAATTCATTAAAAAAAAGTTATAGAAATTTAGGCTTCGTTTGGGACGGGTTTTTTATTGCTTCTTAAAACAGCTTCCTAGTATAAAAATTAAAATTTTTGTACTAGGAAATTGCTTTAAGAAGCAGAAAGAAAGCCATCCCAAACGAAACCTTAATCTCAAAAGATTAGTTATGAAAAAAGATTTGTAGCAAAGATAACATAGATAAAAGTAATGGATCAAAACAAAGAAAACCTAAACCCTAAACAAATGAAAATGATGATGATGATGATGATGATGATGAAATAAAACAGACATAATATCTAAATACAAACCTTTTTCCTGCCTTTTTTCTCTATAGCCATTGAAGCCACAACAAAGACCTGACCTCCTAAAAACTCAAATAGAAATCAGATATGGAAGAAGAATGGAATCTGTTGTTCATATCCCTTCTCTCCTCAGTCCATTGTGATCTGCAATGGCCCTTTTTCTTTTTCCTCTGCAAAGGAAAAGAAAAAAAAAAGATTGCTTTATATTAATGAATTAGGCGTTAATTAAAATAATTAATGAATATTCACCACATATTAATGGGTTATCATAATGAGAATTAAAAGGAAATTAAGTAATATCAAAGCAAAGAAAAATAACTGAGAAGCAGCCTTAAATCACCTTAAGAGCATTCAAATCCCGTTAATCTTCTCTTCTTAAGAAATAGTTCAGAATCCTTTTTTTTTTTTCCTTTACAGAGATTGTCTATATAGATTAATTAACTTGAAAATGGAATTAGGAGGAGAAAAATAGCAATGGTTGGGAGGTAATTTTGGATTGGTTTTATTTTCTGCCTCATATTTCTATTAGTTTGGCAAACGCAGTTAGGCTGTCGTTAATTGTTTTTAGGAGATGAATTAGTCAATATATCTATGCCCTTCTTTGTTGTTTGTCCCGACGTTCGTTGTGAAGCATTCACCCTTATGTTCCATCTCTGTGCTCGCACTCCGCATCTTCCACTCCCAAAGAAATTTTTTGAAGCCCTCAACAAAAAAAGAAGCGAGTTAATTGCATTAGAGCTCATAGGTGAGGGCATTGACGAGTCCATGAAATGCTAGAAAATATCGATAGGCTCAACCACAACAAAATCTAGGGGTGTAATCGAGTCAAGCCGGCTCGGACCCGACCCAGCAACAGACTCGATGAGTCGAGCTTATTGAGCTCTCGAGTCGAGCTCGACGGCTTATCGAGCTCTAATAGACCTTCGCTCGACTCGTCAACTTGTCGGGTAGCTTGCGGAGGCAACTGAGCGGGAAAACAAAACTTTGGTTTGAGCGGGCGTAAGGACGAACCAAAGGTCGGGTGGGAAAATCAAAACGACGGAGTTCTTGTGTTGCTCGACAGTCGAACTCGAGACGACGACAGAGCTCCGGATGACAACGGACGTGACCAAGCCTGCTCGGGACGACAGAGCTCAACCACGTAGCTGAGGGCGACGGAGGTCGGAGCTTGCATGCTTTTAGCGGGGGCTAGCCTGCTCGGGGCGACGAAGCTCGATGCAGGCACAATGCTCGATGACGGAGGTGGGAAAGAAGCTCGACGTGAGATAAGTCGACCTCGAGCTCAAGCTCGATATTTGGTAGTCGAGCTCGACTCAAGCACTCCCCTGACTCGATCTCGACTTAGCTCGTTTGCACCCCTAACGACATCTAACATAGCTCATAGGCAAGGACATCTATAGATCTAAGCAGTGTATCTACCGAGTTTGCATCCGTGGGCATCACCTGGTTAGGCAGTGTGTCCGACGCGATTCTCATGTAACAAAATGCTGGATAATATAGATGGTAAAATTTATGTATTAAACATATAAGTCCGAATATCTTATTATAATCAAATTTATGTGTCATATGTGTTACTCTTCTTTATGCTGCTAGGCATGCATTTTCTTTGACTTTTTAAGTAATCTTAATTTTAAAATTTTGATTAATAATTGCATGTATTAATTTATATGTGAAGCCTATGAAGTAAAGCAAAATATTGTTGTTCATTATTTTATAAATAGCTAGATATATAATTGCAAGTCAAACAGCTTCCTACCAAAAAGGTTAGTTTAATAATTTGTCAAAAGGTAGACAGAAATTAGTGTAAGAAAAAACTTTACATAATTATATCTATGAATGTAGGCGAGTCTAGTCTACCTTTTATATTTATATTTAATCCATCATTATTAATTTCTTCTAATTTCTCATTTTTTTTTATCATTTTATTATAACAATTATTTAAAAAAAAATATCTTTTACAATATATAAATGACTTGTGAGCGGACTCGAATTCGTAAAATTAAGCTCAAACTCAAGCTTGAACTAAATGAATTAATCAACTTCAGGCTCAAGTCAATGATTACTCGAGCTCGACTAGATTTGTTTACAATCCTAATTGTATAAAAAAAAAAAAAGCCTAAATATGAGAATCAAACTGTAGCAAAATCATCCACTTTCATTAGCTGAATTTTTGGTATACAAAACTTGTAAAGCAGACCAGAATTATGAGCCAAAGGTCATCAATGGTGTTTACTAACACAGATTACCCTCTCAAGTAATATGTCAGCTTCAGTAGACAGAAAAATATCTCAAATAAAATGAAGAAATTCACTGCCACAATGTTGAATGATAATAGTAAACTGAATGCTATCTACTGAAGAAGCTGAAGATGGCATCCAAATACCCAGCCAGCTGATCATGAGGCAAGAAAAACAAAAAACAAAACAAAAGGTATTAGTTCCAATTTGTTTCTGATAAGAAGTTTTTAAAATTGTAATATAATTCATGCTCACCTGGGATACTATACTTTTCCCAGTTTCACCCTCAATAACCAAGCCTGCAGTTAATCCAATCATAGCCCAAGCACCATTAATTGCTTCAATTCTGCGTTGCCTCTGCATTTAAATAGAGTCATCAATTCCATGGTTAAAGAATCCCTATAAAGAATAAATGGTCCTTATAGGAAGATCAGAGGAATATTACATTGATC
Source organism: Dendrobium catenatum (assembly GCF_001605985.2). Taxonomy (NCBI): domain Eukaryota; kingdom Viridiplantae; phylum Streptophyta; class Magnoliopsida; order Asparagales; family Orchidaceae; genus Dendrobium; species Dendrobium catenatum. The sequence goes on along the minus strand of NW_021318618.1, from coordinate 8,045,639 downwards.
TATTGGTTGGAAACTTTGACTGCCAACTAAGAGTTATTGGGTTTGAAGCTTGCGTGTGTGGTAATGAAGCTTGCACGTATCATGTGGTAATGAATATCATGGCAAAGTTCAAAACCAATAGTTCTCACACATCACTTAGCTTTCAAAGCATATATAAGTGTCGAGTTCTTTGGGTACTTGACAAAATACGTGTAAATAATATAGGCATAGCATCTTATCTTGAGAATGAAATTAGTTTTGAACAATAACTCGCACTTTTTCCTTGAAAATTGATATAATAACAATTGATATTTTCAAGTGCTTCAATAAAATCAAATGCTCTAATCCAATGACTAAATCATTAGAGTTTGAGGCACACAATGTAAAAATGATTTATCAATTGACAAAACATTCAATGAACACAAAAAATATTTTAACAAAGAAAGTCGAAGAAGCATCAGGGAAAAATACTTAAGGCTTAAAGCATAATTGTCTACCCAATTAGTCAATTTAAATTAAATGTCACCAATGGTAACCTTAATGATGAATAATTATTTTAGAGGAGAGAAAATGTACATATGAAAATTTTAATCTAATGGATCTTCCATACGAACATGTATTGATAGCAACTTGGGACCGGAGTGTCGGTTGTTATACCTTATGTTCAAATTTTAATACACAAGAAGCATAGTTAGCATATATCCAATTGGAAAAAAAAGCATCGAAGAGATTCCAGATAAAATGAAAATACTTGTCATATTATCCCCATTAGTAAATTTGATATTGATCATCAAAGAAAAAGATTAGTCTTTCAAAAAAGGAGAAGGATGTGGCCCAATATAGATATAGCTGCTGTAGAGTTAGAGGTCATAATTAAATTACTTGTAAGACCAAGGACTCACAGTTTTCATAATTGTTTTGCATTGATCAATTATAATTCTTAAAATACTGTCACTAAATAAAAAGTTATGCAATGATATGTTATTTGTTATTTTCACTATATTATGCATGATATGATCGCTCTCGGACGTATCTACCAAATTCAAACATATTTGAATCATGTTGGATCATTATTCAACCCATGTACCCTATTTGATCATTATTGAATCTATATTATAGTTGAATTTTCTATGTTATCCTCTTTGAATTTGTTATGCTATGTCGAAAACTAAAAGAATCATATTCTAACAATGTCTTTTTGAACCTCATTCTACTCATATTTGAACATAGATTGAAAGTTCTTTCAAAAACAAAAAAAAAATGTTCAATTAAGATTTGAAACATATTCGACATTGGACCGAATTTTTATCGCATATGATCACAACCTTGATCGATATTTGTTCAAACCTTATTCAAACCAATTTTAGTTGCAAATAACTTAAAAGAGTAAATTCTAGTCCACACGAGGGCATTTTGATCCTCAAGGAACCTTCAGGTGTATTTATCTAATTTTAGGTGTTATGAGGTATATAAACTCAATTCTTACTTCCAAAAAAATAAAGAATACAACATGGATTTTTTTTGTGCCCTTGACGATTTGGTGGTATTATTAAAAATGGAGGTAATTGGGTATAAATTTTATAAATATAATTGCCCCAACAATAAAATGGTACTTTCGACAATCTACTATGAAAGGTTAACTGCACTTACTCTTAGCTTTTCTTTAGCCTGGATTTCTTGCAACTGTTTGGCTGCTAAACGTTTAGCTTCCAAAGGATCTACCATCATAATCACATCACTTGACCTTCCTTTTCCTTGAGATTTCTGTTGAGCAAGCAAAATTAAACAAAAGACATGAGGTGAGGAAAGACTAAAATTCAGTGTGGAGTGTGTAGTGAACATATTCCGACAAAACATACGTAATAAATGTGCTTCAACTTTGATTTCCTTATACTTTTACCATAAAAGTTTAGAAAAATTTCAGTGTTGAGAGAAAATCATACAAAAGGGGAATATTATTTTGACCTGGCTTGTAGGGTAATGTGATTCAACAATAAAGATGACTGCACATTACACTTAATAAACATACTCCAATTGCAAGCATTCATATGTTAGTTAATGCATCAACACAAATTGGAAAAAGTTTCATCATAGAAAAGTAAAAAAGAACTAAATGAATCTTTGCAATGAATCAGATATTAACCAAAGTCAAGTTCGAAGAAAGATGATCTTTAAAATGGTATGATAGGAATTTATGTACTGAAGCATGACCTAATTCTTTCTCCTTAGTTCCTTGCCAACAAAACAATAGTTTCATAATAGTTCTCGCGTAGGGTTTAATAGGTGGAGATGAGGGCCAGTTGCCATTAAATAGGCGACTAGCCCTATTTCTCTTCAAAGGCTACAGACAAGCAGCTTTCCATATAGCTGAAAATAAAAACTAATATATTTTACAAGATTTTGTCGTCTGTTCAACATGAGATTGACAATCACTATTAAAAAAATTATAAACCCCTGACTCATCCCATGATCGGGTGTGACACGTCAGCACCCAGTCATCCATTTAAGGGCAACTAGGCAAATTTTTAAAATTCTTAATTATTTTTTCTTTATTAATTTTTTAATAATATCTATTACAAAAATTTGTCCATTCCCGAAAATCTCGCCCTCGTACATAAGGTTACTAGTGGTATTGTCATGAGTGGATCAACTTTGTGTGGCATCTCGAAGAGCATTGTAAGTTCTTAAAACCCCAAAAAGTTGAATAACGTGCAAACTGAAAAAGCCCAAGTGATGTTTGAACTTCAAAAAAAAAAAAAGTGATGTTTGAACTTCACAATGATGACAGACCTCCAAAGCACATATGTTGCACGCTAGGATAGATCCATCAATATTGAACATGCACTAGCCCTTAAATTTTCATACATTTAAAGTGGTTTTCTACTAGCTTTTACTATTACAATGGTGTGACCTAGCACTAATACAAGACTAATTCACTTAATCATCTTCAAAACTCTCCTTAATTTATCCCTTCTTTTATTTTAGAAACTAAACTGCAATAAAAAGATTAATTTTTTTCCTCAAATCATAGTTAAAAACCACTGAAGTGACAAAGTCAAACAATATTACCCGATGTTGTACCATGCAACACATAAAGTCCAATTACTTTCTCCTTCATGACAACCAATAAATATTTGCAAAAACAAAAGGAAGCATTCCTTTGTATGTTTCCTTCATTTTGAGAGCAGTCAAAGATATCAATTTTTTTTCTTAAATTAGTACATGCATAATTCCAAACATTTTCACAATCACACCATGATGAGGACATCCGACCTTGGAAGGTTTACCAGAGACGAGACCGACGATCTACGGCCATGATCACACCGATTTATTTTTGAGTTATCATATGTATTTGATTTATTTATGCATTTTTCAGTTTCGACCCTCACTTGAGGGAATAGTTGCTTGTGACCCTTAGGGGCATTTGTGTCTTTTATTTCTTCATTGTAAATCCTAGCTATTTATATCCCCTCTTCCTCTTTGAAGAGGCTAATGAATATTATTACAAGAAATTTTTGCACTTGTGTCTTGGGAGAGCTTGTGGGTTCTTGGAGAGATTGAAGCCCCTAAGTGAGGGCATCGTAATACCCACCAACCGCAGGAAATGTCCGGGTTCGTGGTTGACCTCCTCTTTCCCCTTCCTCCCCTCTCCCCCATAAACTACCGACCATCTCCTTCCCTCCCTCTCTTCTCTACAATTGCTGGCCATCACTTCTCCTCCCCCTCTCTTGGTCAAAACCCCCACCTCCACTAACCTAAACCGGCCACCTTTTCCCCTCCACCCTACAAGTCACCGTCCCTCCTTCCCCTTTCCTTGGCCGAAACACCTTTGCCCTAGCCCAAGCCCTAGTTGTTGGCCACTTTCCCTTTAATCCTTCCCTCCAAGTTCCAAAACCAAGCAATTATGACCTTCCTTATTGGTAACAATTTAAATTAGGAAAGGTTTTCAAAATTCAAATTTTAATCAATTTGAATTAAGATTACTTTCCTAAATAAGTCATATATGCTAGGAAGTTTTAATTCAGATTTCCAATCAAATAAATCTGAATTTAATAGGAGGATTTGATTTAAATCCTCTTTCCTAACTTGGGTTGCTTGAATTGGCATGCAAAGAAAGCCCATAACCCCTCCCTCCTTCCATCTTTGGTTGGGGATTTGAATTTCAAATCAATCCCAATCAAGGGTTGCCACCCCCCTTCTCTCTCTCCTAGTCAATTAATGCTCCCATTAAACCCTCCAATCAATCCACTAATTTCCCTACAAGACCAACCGCCCCTCTCCCTCTCTCCTAGCTAATTCAACTACTCCACTAAACTCTCAAATCACCTTCCCCCTTAACCTCTCTCAACCCTAGTCACCACCTCCCAAGCCTCTCCCACACGTTTCTTCCCCTTTTTGCTGAAAATCACTTGCTGTCCAGAAAATTTCAGCAAGGATCTTTGTTGTCCAACCATCCGGAAAGAATCCGTTTGCTGTCTGAAAGCGCTAGTACATTAAAATCGACTATTGCCACATGCATGACGGATCCAGAACTTGATCACGGATTCATCTACAATGATCAAGCTCAAGTTGATATCCTCAAATCACCGTTCTTCGACCTCAACTTGGAGATTGATCAAACAGTAGAAGAATACGTAGAGAGGATCATCTTCACCCTAGCTGATGCTATCGACGGATAGCTCTCTTCCGTTCAATGGAAGATCATTTCCAAGTCTTGATCAATGTGAATTTCTCCTCCAAATCTTTTCCTTCCTAAGTCTTACCTTAATTTGTGGCATCATAAAGGGTTGTGCAACCTATCTCCGTCTAGCCTTCAACAAGAGTGTGAGTGAGTAGACTCTAATAGTGCCTAATTTTATTATTAATTGAGAGATTTCTTTTGAAACTCCCCCATGGTTTGTCAACTTGATTAGAAGTGATTATTCCTGTTTCTAAACACTTACATGTAGTTTGGCATAAGCTTTAATCATCTTTCTAATATTCTAACCTTTGTTTAAATCACTAGAAGTAAACATAATTATTATTGTTTTAATTCAGCAGGCGTGTATTTTCAACATTACATATTTAATTAAGCATTTTGTTCTACATCACAACACCATGCATCCTGAACTTCTCAGAGCAAGAACTTGCAAGCAATCCACACCTCAACCACAACTACAAGCAAACTCAATTGCAAGTTTACGTAACACAAAGGCCAAATTGCAAATCCTTCTTTGACCACCATATAAAGCTAACTTGTCGGCAATCTACACCTCCAATTAACATCAGCGCTCAGCCAATTTTGCTAAAGGATCAATAGCCTCTGCAACAGCTTGTCGTTTTACACATCATTAGCCACCTCCTCAAATCAGAGTTTTGTTTACTGGCCTCCCTTCCATTCATTGGCAACATTATTGGACTTGGTCACTGTCAAGCATTACCCCCTATCTCCGATAACAACTATTGGAAAACCAAGGAAGCTACGCACTTGAATGTATTTGCAAGCCCAATCTCAGCAAGATGGATGCGAGGAATAGGATGGAAATTTAAGAATTTGTTACATTAGGAAGAGATTTCGAGGTTTGAATTTTAAGTTGCTAAACTCTGGATAAGAAATTGACCGAGGGAAAATTGTTAATAAAACATATTCCACCTTTTTAAAAACCAAATATAGTTTAAGATTTAACTTTAAACTCAAAATCCTGCAAAGAGAAATTACATATTTTTATGGATGAGAGAATGAAATCTCCAAAAAACTAACAATTTATTCATTTTATTACCAAACAGCACTCAAGAAATTATGCCACCTCATATATATATATATATATATATATATATATATATATATAATTAAACATATTACATTCAGGCATCATTTGACATTACAAAAATACTATTGATGATTCTCAATTTTAGATCCACTAGAACTAAATATTCTAAACACAATATTTATTCTATTAATTCTAAGCCCCTATGTCTTCAAATTTGTTCCCATTTTGATCACGTAAAAATGCCTCACTATCAATTACTGTATGAAAATGTATTTTCACTATTCGTTAAAATAAATATGAACCTTCAACAAGAATATAATTGAATAAAAACATTCTTTTCATCCAAGCCACCAATAAATACAATAATAATACATAAAGGCATAAGCAACATTATCAGTTTAAAAGAAGAAATAATGAAGTTAAAAGAAAAACTAGAAGTGAATATTTGACATCACTAACCTTTTTAACTGTTACTCCTACGAAACTTTAAAGATCAATTAAAACAATGAAAAGAACGCATACTTTTTCAAAGTTCATTTAGTTAGTTCATAATTTCATTAGAACATACCTAACTAAACTTGATTATTTTCAAATGAGAATTTATCAGAATAGATGTTGAAGCCCTGATGCATACATTTGAAACTGCCAATATACATGTTGGTGGTTCATTCATTCTCCTGAGAAAAGTATACGACAAATGCCTTGTGTCTGATCTCCTGCATTTTGAAGAGAATACCATAACTAAAATGTCTCACAATTCTAAATATTTAAGTGATTCACATAGTTAATTCTCGCAACTATAAAGAACCTCAAATGCAGAAAAATTATAAGGACCCTTTATGTATTCTATGAACAAAAAGAAACATACGAACAACAATAGTTGATAAATGTTAAGAGATTGTAAATATCAAGTATTATGCACAAAAAATGAAAAAACCATCAAACATAGTAGAGATTTCAAAAAAATGTTGAAAGTGATATCGTAATAAAGAAAAAAAAATGATTAGCATTTGGCTAAAAATGAAGTAGCTTCTCCAAACTTTGGGAGTTTCTAAGACAGCTAAAGTGAACAAAAAAAAAAAATAATAAGACTTTTGACTAGAAATGCTCAGACGTTGACCAGAATGGTATGAAACTGGTCATCTTCTTACTCAAAAAGCAATGTTTTTTTTCTCTATGTACCATCACACTCCATAACAGCAGAATAGACTGAGAAGTGAGAACTAACATTGATGAGGACATCCATAGGAGATTTCGACACACCTACCATCGGAGGGGTCGTCGAACGACGGCCACGATTCATAGTCTTTATTTCTGATGTTTTATTTTATTCATGTCATTTATATTTTATGTTTTCCATTTGTACCCCTATGAGGAAGTTATTGCATGTTGTAGCCCAGGGGCAATTTCGTCTTTATGATTTTTATTTTTCGGATGGCCTATATATAGGCTTAGTCATTGTATTTGGAGTTAGTTTTTTGAGGAAATGAAAATTTGCTCTTGTGTTCTCTTAGTGAGTTCCTTAGATCTCTTTGTGAGTTCTAAAACTTTTCCAAGTTTTCTTTGTGAATTTTCGGGTGGAAGCATTTGAGGTGAGTGAATCCCTTGCTCCTCAAATTTTATTCTTCTCTTTGATGTTTTCTTGAAGTGATTTCCCCTCCCTCCAAAGGCCCTTGCCGCCAGCCCCATAGGGCCAACCAAGCCGCCGGCCCTAACAGCCTCCCACCACCGGCCGGCCATTGTTTCCCCTCCCTCCTCTAACCCCAGCCACCCCTTTAGCCGCCGGCCACCCTCATTGGGAATTCGAATTTGAAATTTCAAATTCTCCCTAGAGATATAAATGACCTTCCTAAAATAGTTCCTTGATTTTAGGCAATCTTTTAATTGAATTTCAATTCAAATTTGAAATTCACATTTATTCCAATTGATTGCCCTCATATTTAGAAACTTTCCCCACAAAAAAATCTGAAATTTCAATCAGATTTTTTAATAAAATCTGTCATTAATTTTGTGGGCTCCATTTAATTAAAACTCAAGCCCCTCTCTCCTATTCATGTGGCCGGCCCCTTAATGGGCCCCTCTCTCTCTCCAAATTACATTAATAGCTCCACTAAATCAGCCCCAAACTTCTCCCCATTGCCGCTCCTCTCTCTCTCTTAGGATTGATTTGAATTTTCAAATTAAATCATCCTCCAAACTTCCAAAATCTGAATTTATTTCAGAATTCCTGCACTTACCTCTTGGCCTCTCATCCTAGTCAAACCCCCCTCAAGAGCTAAAGCCGGCCCAACTCTCTCCCCCTCCAAGCCCCCACCTCCCCTTCCCTTTCTCCCTATTGGTGCTCTTTCAATTTCCGGCAAGGATGCATGGCGGGTCCTTAAATTGATTGCAGATTCGTACTCGACGCCTACGGAGACATCCACATCACCCGTTCACCATTCTTCGACGTCGGGTTCGGTTTTGACGACACCGTGGAAGATTACTTGAACCGAATCTTCCCCACCCTCGTGGACATCATCGACGATCAATTCTCGGACTATGAGTGGACCATCAACGGCCATCCACCCGTTTCCCCACCTCCACCGCCGCCGCCTCCCTCTCCATCACTACGGATTGTCTGCGCTGTCTACCTTAGAGTGATTTCGTTTCTTGTATGGTTCTTCTTCCTCCGACAACCCTAGACGTAGAAGAGTGACTTTGAGGCTCAAGGTGAGACGATTACTTTGTTAACCGTCGGATTCTAGTTGACTAATCATTTCATTACTCTTGTTTACGTTGTTATTTTAAAGTGCTTGCAAATTTAGTTGTAATGGATTGCCTAAGCATCATTTGATTCTTAGAGCTTTCTTGATTCTTCAATTTTGAGACGCCTTAAGATTAACTTTATCATTACTCCAACGACTTTTATTAATCTCTAAGAAAACAATTCCTGGTTTCACATCAAACATAGTATCATGTAGCAAAAATAAGGGCAGCAGAGTGGCCTCAGAAAAGTATATGTGTGATGCAGAACTAGATATGTGATGCTTAATTCATTTGGATTTGCACAACTTATGATTAGAATAATTCAAGAATAAAGCTACGGGAAAATTCGAACAGTGAAATAAAACAATCAATGGTTATCCGATTAGGCTTAAATCACATGATAAGAGCTTTGAAGCTTCCAAAATAAATAAGAAAAATAACACAACAAACAGTAATAGTCTTCAAAATAATCCCTAGTCTAACAATGAGAATTAGGATGCATCGAGGTTCTCTCAATTCCTACGATTACTAAGCTTAAGCAAGAGCAAGGTGGAAGAGTCCGTCGTGACTGCAATCAAACCCAGGAAAGTTTAGACTAAAAGGAATAAGATGCAAGGGAAAAGAGAAACCTTCATTAGGGAGAGGTGGAGATCCTCCACTCGATGCCTTCGAAGTGCTCGTCAATAGCTTCCACCAAAGTGTCTAGGATCCTCTCCAAGTAGTCTTCAACGGTGTAGTCAATCTCCAGATTCACGTCGAAGAAGGTGGATCGTAGGATGTCGGTGAAGCCGTCTTCGTCCCAAGTTATCCCGTACTCAGTCTCCGGATCTGCCATTCATGGATGATGGGAAGTAGAATCTATGTGGCAAAAGATACAACTCTCAAGTAGCGGCAAAGAGCGAGCTCCAAGTGTCCTTCCAAAAATCTGAAATTGTCCCTTCAAAAATCTGAAATATTTTTGGATTTATCTCAGAAATCTGAGAGGAATTTTCAGTTTCGGTGTCTAGAGGAAAGGAACTTGAAGGAGTAAGAGCTATGGGATTAAGTCCAATAGGGAATTAAAGGTGGAGAGGGAATTTGAGAGAGAGGCGGCTAGAGAGAGGGGGCGGCGGGATGATGGGGATGAAGAATTAATTTTCTTAAATCAATTATTTGATTTAGGAAATAATGTGAGGAATTAGGGGATTTGGAAAATTCGGCCTAGAGGGAAAATAGGATTTGGAATTTATTTCCTAGGTGGGGAGTTGAGAATAGGAAATAATTTGAAAAGGATTTAATGAGGGAGGGCAAGGGGGCCGGTGGCATACATGGGCAAGGGGCAATTAATGAGGGCAATTATGATTTCTTAATTTAGGTTTTAGGATTTAGGAAAGATTTAATTTAAATCCTCATGAATTTAAAATTCAAAATTAAATTATATTAGGCACTTTTCTAAAATAGAATGGCTAATTTAGGAAAGATTTTGAATTCAAATTTAAATGAATTTGAATTTCAAAGTTATCCCAATTAATCTCAACCAAATTAGGAAACCAAAGAAGAAGGAAAAAAGGGAGGGACCGGCGGCAAGGAGGCTTGGGGGTGGCTTTGGCCGTGGGGTTTGGAGAGGGGAGGAGGGGTCGGGTGAAGTGGGGAAACCGGCGGCTAGGTGGTTGGAGGGGAAAAGAAGAGAGAAAGAAAAGAAAAGAGATACGATAAGGAACCACGAACCCGACTTATCTAGGTTGGTGGGTATTGCACCAATCTTTTTCCTCTCCTAGGAAGCTCTCTCCCTTAGAACTCTCAAGCTCTCAATGCTCATGCAAGAAGGAATTTTAATAATCAATCATTCATTAACCTCAAAAGAAAATAAGGAGGGCTATATAAAGCCTCATACAAAGGACTCAAAACAAAAAAGACACAAATGCCCCTTGGGCTTACATATGACATCCCTTCATAAGAGGGTACAACGGGAAAAACAAAATGACATCTAAGCAAATAAGAAAATACATGAATAATAAAATAACACAAATGACTCAGAAATATAAAGACTCGATCGTGGCCGTAGATCGGCGGCCACGTCTCTGATAAACCTTCCACGATCTGATGTCCCCATCATCCTCCCGGGGTGGGAGAAAACTCGACTACGTCGAGTAAGTATCTCTGGCGCTCTCGTAGATCTCTAGTGCATCCGGGTCAATCTGCTGTAACTCCTCGTGATCTAGCCACGTATCCTCTAACTCGGGCTTTCCTTTCCACCTGATCAAATACCTCCTTCGTCCTCCTTCTCTTGTGGATATGATCTCATCACTTAAGACTGCCTCCACTTGCTCTGTCATGGGAAATTTGGGTATATCTGGTAGTGGAGGTAGGTTCGGAATCTCACAAGGTGGGTTTATAAAAGGCTGCTTTGATAGTGAATTTGGTGGGTTAAACTCAGGACATTCATATGCCACTAAGTCTTCTATGTTAAAAGAGGAATTTATATTGAACTCTGCAGGCAGATCTACTACATAGGCATTGTCATTAATTTTCTTAAGTATTTTGAAAGGTCCAACACTCTTTGCATGCAATTTCTTAACTGTTCCTGGAGGGAACCGTTCCGGACAAATCTGTACCATCACAGAGTCACCAACCTCAAAAGTTTTAAATCGTCATTTTAAATCTGCATGTAATTTATATTCATGATTAATCTTTTCAATTTGTTGTGCAATATCCTTATGAAGTTCATGCAAATGAGATGCAAATGCTGATGCAAACTCAGAAATCCTATACCTAGAACTCATGGGTATCAGATTTAATGGCTGTCTAGGTTTGAACCCGTATACAATTTCAGAAGGACTTAGACCCGTGGTTCGGTTAATGGAATTATTATAAACAAACTCAATAGTAAGAAGAATGGAATCCCAATCCCTAATGTGCTCACAAACTACCTCGGTCTGACCATCAGTCTGTGGGTGAAAGGCAGTGGAAAAGTGAAGTTTGGTGCCCATTTTCATCCATAGGGTTTTCCAAAAATAGCAAGTGAACTTCATCTCCCTATCCGAGTTAATGGTTTTGGGTAAACCATGTAAACGGACGACCTCATTGAAGTATAACTTCGCGATGTGAGAGGCATCGGATGTTTTAGAACATGGAATGAAATGTGTCATTTTGGAAAACCGGTCAACTACCACACAAATGGCATCGTGCCTACGGAGTGTCTTGGGCAGGCCTAAAATAAAGTCCATACTAACATCCTGCCAAGGACAACTGGGGACAGGTAAGGGAGTGTAAAGACCAATGTTCTGCTTACGTTGCTTGGCCAGTTGACACGTGTGACACCGACTGACCAGCCGACCAACATCTCTCTTCAGGCTGGGCCAAAAGAAACGATACTCCACGGCCTCAATAGTCTTGTCCCGTCCGAAGTGCCTAGCGAGGCCTCCGGCGTGGAGTTCCCATACCAGAAATTCCCTAAGGGAGGTGCTCGGAATGCAAAGTCTCTGGGCTTTGAAAAGATAACCATCCTCCAATAGAAAATCGTCCACAAAGCGCGTGCTGCCTGTGGACAAGAGAGTGTAAGTCTCCTTGAAGTCAGGGCATTCCAAATAATCCCTCTTTATTTGGTCAAATCCCACGACTTCTGCTCTCATTTCAGTGGCGGCCATCATACGACGACTGAGAGCATCAGCAGCTCTATTTTCAACTCCCGCCTTATGTATAAGGGTGTATATGTACTCCTGAAGGAACTCAACCCATCGACCATGGCGTGCATTCAACTTCTTTTGAGAGTTGATATAACGCAGAGCTTCGTGATCCGAGAAAATGACGAACTCTTGCGGGAGCAAGTGGTGTCGCCAATAGCGAAGAGATTGGATCACGGCGTAGAACTCTTTGTCATACATGGAATAACACTGCCGAATATCATTCAACTTCTCACTGAAGTAAGCTACTGGGTGACATTCCTGGGAGAGAACTCCTCCAATTCCGGCCCCTGAAGCGTCACAAGTCACTTTGAAGACTTTGGAGAAATCAGAAAGTCGCATCACTGGGGCTTCCACCATCTTTTGTTTAATCTCATCAAAAGTGCGGGTGGCAGGAGAAATCACCCTTCTTCAGGCAATCAGTGATAGAAGAAACAATCGTGCTAAAGTTCCGTATGAATCTCCTATATAATGTGGCTAATCCGTGAAAGCTGTGGACCTCCTGGATAGTCTGAGGGATAGGCCACTCTACAATGGCCCTCACCTTCTCGGGGTCTACGGAAACCCCTTGGGCTGAAACGATGAAGCCCAGGAAAATGATGTGATATACAAGGAAGGTGCATTTCTTGGGATTGACATATAATTGCTCCTTCCTTAAGACCTCAAAAACTTGCCTTAAGTGGTCTAAGTGCTGACTAATGGAATGACTGTAAATAAGAATGTCGTCAAAGTAGACGACGACAAACTTTCCCATAAAAGGACACAGCACTTGAGTCATGATTCGCATAAATGTGCTAGGGGCATTACTGAGCCCAAAAGGCATGACTAACCACTCATAAAGACCATCATTGGTCTTGAAGGCAGTTTTCCACTCATCACCGGGTCGGTCCGGATCTGGTGGTACCCACTCTTAAGATTAATTTTGGAGAATAGCGTAGCACCCGTCATCATATCGAGCATGTCATCGAGTTTCTGAATAGGGAATCGATATTTGACGGTGATCTTGTTGATAGCACAGCTATCAACACACATTCTCCAAGATCCGTCCTTCGGTTTGAGAAGGGATGGCACCGCGCAGGGGCTAAGACTCTCCTTAATGAAACCTCGCTGCAGTAACTCGTCGACCTGCTTCTTAAGCTCAGCATGTTCTATGGGGTTCATGCGATAGTGGGGCAGGTTTGGGAGGGAGGCTCCAGGGACGAAGTCTATAGCATGCTGAATGTCTCTAACTAGAGGTAACTGATCTGGAAGATCATCGGGAAAGACATCAACATACTGTCCTAAAATAGGCTGTACCTCCTGAGGAATGGGTTCGTCAGATTTGGTGGGAATCTCACGGCCTACTAAGGCAAACAGAGGAGCGCCTTGAGCAATCTCAGCAGTCAGGACCTTGGCGGTGACAAGGTTCACGCCTTTCTTAGCTTTGACTAGGTTGGATTTCGTGGCATCCGTAATCCGGGGCTGAGATGGCAAAAGCTTAATCTTTTTGCCAGCATGTTTAAACACGCAGGTGTTTGAAAGCCCAAAAATGTGGACATTGTTATCATAGATCCAGAGACGACTTAGCAGGATTTGTCCAACATTCATAGTCAACACATCGCACCAAACATTCTCCTTATAAGTGGCGAAGGAGATGGGCACGTAGCTTCGTTCCCTCACCTCCAAGGCAGTGGAGTTGACCCAAGCTACCTTATACGGGTCGGGGTGAGGAACGACAGACAGACCTAACTAGGATACCATGCTGGAGGAAACAACATTTATGCAACTACCACTATCCACTATGCTTTGTAGTTTTTGTCTTTGATCTTAGTGTAGGTATGGAAAATCGAAGTCCTACGCCAGTCATCAATGGGTGTTGGATGGGATAGTGCACATCTCACCACGCAGATGGGAGAGGTATCCAATTTCTGAAGGTAATGGAGGACCGTAGTGTTGTCATCCTCCTTGAAGTAGTCGCCTTCTTCCTCAACTTGATGGATCTATTCAACCTCGGGCTCGAGATCGTCCTCAGTAATCTCCTCGATGATCGAGACTTTATAAGGCCTGGAGCACTGAGAAGCGATATGCCCATACCCCTGGCATTAAAAGCACTTGGTCCCGGGACTGGACCGAGGGGCATCCGGGGTGGAAGGTTTTATTCTAAAATCAGATCTAGGTGCAGGTGGACCCGTGGGTGGTCGAGTCATGCTCCCAGGAATTGGTCGAGCGGCAGGAGTGTGTGGGGTGGAACTACCGGCTAATCTATAGGAGGATCTAGAGTCATGAGAACGACTCGGGTGCTGAGAACGGGTCTCCTCAAGATCAAGCACTAGGCTGTAGGCATTCTTCAGTGTGGTGACGTTCCGGGAAAACAACTCATTGCGAAGATTCTCACGAAACCCGGTACAAAACATAGATAAGATCTGCGCAGAGGTGGTCGAGGTCTCCCCTTTGCAGCGAATCAAGAAGTCATCAAACGAGGCGATGTACTCCTTCACTGGTTTGTTGCCTTTGGTCAGCCTATTCCACCTGTCCAATAGGCGGGGGAAGTACGACGAAGGCAAGTACTTCTGTTTGAGTTCCCGCTTCATGGACGGCCAGTCTACAATCGGGTAGTCATTCCTAGCTTCTCTAAGACTCTCTAAGTTCGCCCAAAACAGACTCGCCCTACCCGTTAATTTCATCTCCGCAAAACTAACCTTCCTAGCCTCAGATATGTCATACCACTTAAAGAAATTGTCCATACCTTTGACCCAGTCCAGGAAGAGCTGGGATCGAGGGTGCCATCATCAACCTTAATGTTTTCATAAGTGGTGCATCGGGATCGTGGCCGTGGTAGGTAGCTCGATGATTGGCACGGTGATGCCTCTCATCCAAATCATGATCATGACGTGGATCATGTCCATGTAGGAGCTCATGATTGGCTCATATGTGGCCTCTCATCCGGGTAAGTCTCATCCCCATACATAGAAGGTGGTCAATGGGTGTAGGGAGCAGGGTGGTCTCTAGCTCGCTCAAGTGTATCAAATCTCTCGGTGGTGTTCCTACGAAGCTCAGCTAGATCCGACTGGTTTTCCTTGAGTTGCTGGCTAATAGTGTTCATTTGGCCTACCAACAAGTCTAAGGTTCTTCCTAGTTGTTCTTGGTCCATTTGGAAGTTACTACGGGACACCTAACTAGACTAGGATGTAAAGGACATCAATTTTAATATGAAAACAATCACAAATGTGATGCAAAGTGAAAGGGAAACTAAAAGGGCAGCAACCTAACAACTTCCGAAATGAAAGTAATGCAAAGATAAGATGCAAAATAAAGACTACCAGGAATCCTAAGACATGCAAGAGCATACCATGCTCTGATACCAGATAATACAGAACTACATATGTGATGCTTAATTCATTTGGATTTGCACAACTTATGATTAGAACAATTCAAGAATAAAGCTACGGGCAAATTCGAACAACGAAATAAAACAATCAGTGGTTATCCGATTAGGCTTAAATCACATGATGAGAGCTTTGAAGCTTCCAAAATAAATAAGAAAAATAACACAACAAACAGTAATAGTCTTCAAAATAATCCCTAGTTTAACAATGAGAATTAGGATGCATCGAGGTGCGCTCAATTCCTACGATTACTAAGCTTAAGCAAGAGCAAGGCGGAAAAATTCGTCGTGACTGCAATCAAACCCAGGAGAGTTTAGACTAAAAGGAATAAGATGCAAGAGAAAAGAGAAACCTTCGTTAGGGAGAGGTGGAGATCCTCCACTCGATGCCTTCGAAGTGCTCGTCAATAGCTTCCACCAAAGTGTTTAGAATCCTCTCCAAGTAGTCTTCAACGGTGTAGTCAATCTCCAGATTCACGTCGAAGAAGGTGGATCGTAGGACGTCGGTGAAGCCGTCTTCGTCCCAAGTTATCCCGTACTCAGTCTCCGGATCCGCCATTCATGGATGATGGGAAGTAGAATCTCTGTGGCACAAGATACAAATCTCAAGTAGCGGCAAAGAGCGAGCTCCAAGTGTCCTTCCAAAAATCTGAAATTGTCCCTTCAAAGATCTGAAATATTTTTGGATTTATCTCAGAAATCTGAGAGGAATTTTCAGTTTCGGTATCTAGAGGAAAGGAACTTGAAGGAGTAAGAGCTATGGGATTAAGTCCAATAGGGAATTAAAGGTGGAGAGGGAATTTGAGAGAGAGAGGCGGCTAGAGAGAGGGGGGCCGGCGGCATACATGGGCAAGGGGCAATTAATGAGGGCAATTATGATTTCTTAATTTAGGTTTAAGAATTTAGGAAAGATTTAATTTAAATCCTCATGAATTTAAAATTCAAAACTAGATTTAAATTAGGCACTTTCCTAAAATAGAATGGCTAATTTAGGAAAGATTTTGAATTCAAATTTAAATGAATTTGAATTTCAAAATTATCCCAATTAATCTCAACCAAATTAGGAAACCAAAGAAGAAGGAAAAAAGGGAGGGACCGGTGGAAAGGAGGCTCGAGGGTGGCTTTGACCGTGGGGTTTGGAGAGGGGAGGAGGGGTCGGGTGAAGTGGGGAAACCGACGGCTAGGTGGTTGGAGGGGAAAAGAAGAGAGAAAGAAAAGAAAAGAGATACGAGAAGGAACCACGAACCCGACTTATCTAGGTTGGTGGGTATTGCACCAATCTTCTTCCTCTCCTAGGAAGCCTCTCCCTTAGAACTCTCAAGCTCTCAATACTCATGCAAGAAGGAATTTTAATAATCAATCATTCATTAACCTCAAAAGAAAATTTGGAGGGCTATATAAAGCCTCATACAAAGGACTAAAAAAAAAAACACAGATGCCCCTTGGGCTTACATACGACATCCCTTCATAAGAGGGTACAACGGGAAAAACAAAATGACATCTAAGCAAATATGAAAATACATGAATAATAAAATAACACAAATGACTCAGAAATATAAAGACTCGATCGTGGCCGTAGATCGGCGGCCACGTCTCTGATAAACCTTCCACAATCAGATGTCCCCATCAATGTGTAATAGGAAGTATGCGATTTGTGGGTGCAACTATCTTAGTTGGTAAATATTTTTGAAGTTATTGTCATGTTTCTGGGATTGAATACTGCATACATAAAATTTATGCTTCAACAGTCCCCATTTCAAATAATAATAATAATTATTATTAAGAAACAGGATGGGGACATAACAAGGTTCCAAATGCAAATGGAAATATTCAGGTTTCTAAAATAACTTAAATTGACTTAGCTTTAAGTTCATGCAGCCCACCTTAGTATATTGGTGGGAGGCTTCGAGGCCTTACATATACGAGTGTGTGAGACTGTGAGCTTGTGATTAAATTCGCTCAAAATCCAATAAAAACAATCTTCCTAATACAGTGTTTCAAATAATCATATCTTCCCAAACTCAGGGAAACTGTTAGGCCGGTTCAGGGTGAACCGGCCCAGCTAGCCAAGGGGCCGGCTCTGCGGGTCTACAGGAGGTGGAAACATTCCGCTTCCTCTACTAATCCCGCCCAATGGGCGGGCCCCACTGCTCAAAACAATTTTAAAATTCAAATGGAGGGGGCGGCAGGGGCTGTTTGGACTTTTTATGTATTTTATTTAATTGTATGCTTTAAGTATGGGAGGAAGATTAGGGTGAGGGGTATGCTTTTGATTATTCTGAAATTCTCTTGTTGTTCTTTTGGGTGCGAGGGCTCTAGATCTGATTTCTAGAGATTGGGAGAGTGTGATCCTCCTCTCGAATAGAGGATCTTTGCATCTTTGTTGTTTTTCTTTCATCTACTAGTGAAATACAAGCTATTTGGGTGATTTTCCTCCACTATTCTCTCAGATTTTCTCTGTTTTGTCCACTGTTCTTGCTGTTTTCCTGCTGTAAACAGCGAATTTCATTAAAATTCGCTTCAGATTTGGCTAGAAAATACTTGAAATTAAAATCAAGTATTTCCTAGCAGAAACATTTTGGAGGTTCAAAATTTCTTGCATAGTTTTTAATAATAAATATGGCAGCTTAGAAGATTTTAGCATTTGATCAACTCCCAGATTTTTTTAGAGCACATTAATCGATAAAACAAAATAGCTTTTTAAATATAAAGATTCAATTAAAAAAATTAAAAAATAATAATGTGGTGGTTTGCTGAAACAATAAGCCACAAATTGCAGTTACTTGTTACGTAGTTGTGGACAAATTGACTAATAGAGATCGGGCATGGATCAAGAATTTCGTTTCTGCTAAGGTTTTTTTTTTTCTCCTAACCCCTTCTGCCACCATCCCTTTCTCCTCCCTCCTCTGGCCATGGCTAGAGGATTGCCCCCTTTTCATGAAATCCTTCAATAAACACCAGTCTGCCTCCCTCCATAAAATACTTCTGTCTGACAACATCTACCACCTGGATTTCCCCTCCCTTCAAAATCCTGACATCTCCACCTCCTTTGGGTCTCTCTCTTCCTCCTCTTCCAAGCTCAAAAACCATCGATTGCTTCTTCCAACTTGAGTTGGAAGAACCTTCTTGCTCCAAAAAACCCCATCGATAACACAAATCATGAAAATATTTTCTATTTCTCAGATAAGGAGATCATCCAATGCTCTAATGACTAGGAACTCTCTTTGGTGGGCTATTCTCTGGGTAGGAGACCATACAATGAGGCTTTCTTAATTCTATCAAGAAGACTTGACCTTCACAAGATACCATGAATGTTCTTTCTCTCATTGAAGATTTTTATTATTTAAGTTTTAGTGCCAGGAGAATCATAAAATGGTATGGTGTAGAGGCCCACAATTCTTCTTTAACAAGCCATTCATCATACAAAAAATGTATTTTAATTTTCACCTCAAGAAGAGAAGAATTATTTTCAATATCCCTATGTATCACAATCCATGCTTTTTTCTCAAGCTGTTGGAACTCTGCCAAATTTTCCAAAATAGGTAGCATTATCAGCATCCTGCTTGCAGTTGACACCCTCACAACTGATAAAACTCAACTCACCCTCACCAATCTGTTCAAGTTGATAATAACACCACTTTACCTAACGTATTCACCATCATTGATTTTGGAAAGGAGCAAACTCTGATAGTTTGATATGACTAGAAGTCAGCACCATACTCTAGATGTACCTCATTTGTGCGTCCCCCACACCCTACCATAAAAAACCATCGAAGCCTCATATTTCTCCTCCTTGTGGCCAAAGTAGAAGCTGAAAGCCACGAAATCTTAAGAATCAGACCTCAAAACAAAGACATAATAGTCTCGACATATAAAACTTCCACCTCCCACAAGAACTCAGATGCTTCTTTCCCTGCGACAATGAGAGGAATTGTAACAACTTTATCTCCTATCATTCTAGCAGGACCTAAGTCAAATCGAATTCTTGCCCACCTCTTTTTTTCGCTTCCATCACTCATAATCAGATTATTCATAAAATTATTCAACATGAGAATGCTCCTTCCTTCCTCTTGTTTGAGGTCTATACATCTCATACTAAAATAATTCAACTATGGAACATCTTAAAGCAAGATGGTAAAAATATCATTAGTACCTCTTGGGCTATCATTGGCAGCTTCAATTGCTGCAAACTTTACACTTAAAAATATGGTCACAATCTCATTCATAACAATAAATTTTGGGGCTTCAATTATATGATCTTTTATGTTGATTTAAAGGATCTTTGCTTATGTTGGACTGTCTTACACCTAGTTCAATAATAAGGCTTACTATCTTGCTCGCATAAACTAGAGAGTCTTAGTAAAAAATGCTTTGCTTGAACTTTTTTCGCTATCCTTCTAATAGGATATAGGCCTATAAGTGTGTCGACCACTTCCCTCTCATTATACACACATGCACCCCCAGCCACAAACCATGGGTTTCTCTTCAAAAACTATTGGACCAATCAAACTGAATAATAATAATAATAACCTAAGGTTAGCATGGTCTTCTAATTTCAAAGGTAACCTTATTTATATTCTCCGCCAAAAACTAAAATAACTTAAGCATCTTCTCAATGGTAAAAATTAATCCTTTGCCAACCATTTATCCAATTATATAAAGGTAATTGAAAAATAATAGCTCTTCACTCTCCATCTTCTTGACTTTAAGCCTCAAAATAACCTTCTTAATACAAAAATCAAGAATCTCAAAGAAAAACTTGCAAGTTTTACCCATCCTAGGCTTCCTGCATCTTTTAAAGAGCTAAGGGAAAATAGCTCTCCCATGGAGAGGATGATATTCATTTTCTGTATGGGAAACTCAAAAGTAGAAACAACTACAGCTTCATCAAAGAGATTGCCACCCCCAATCGCATTCTCTCCTCCTTCACTAAGATAGCTCAAGCTGTCATCCCCAACTTCAAGGATCCTTATAACTCCAGTAACGACTCTCTCAACCACCCTACTCCTCGACCTTCATGTAGCACCATCTCAACTAATCTCATTGCCAATTTGATTGCTCCTATTTCTGATACAGTTATAAAAATAATTGTTTTCTCTAACCCACAATGTGCTGCCTGTAG
Source organism: Dendrobium catenatum (assembly GCF_001605985.2). Taxonomy (NCBI): domain Eukaryota; kingdom Viridiplantae; phylum Streptophyta; class Magnoliopsida; order Asparagales; family Orchidaceae; genus Dendrobium; species Dendrobium catenatum. The sequence goes on along the minus strand of NW_021318618.1, from coordinate 8,025,017 downwards.
GCCAAATGAGTTTAAATTTGAGTTTTATGCTAACTCTTGCGATGTTATTGGCAACCAAGTTTGCTCTACTACCCGAAACTTCAACACCAAAAAGCTTTCTAGAAATGTCAAAGCTATAGGAACTGCTCTCATCCCTAAGATTACTAATGCTAGAAGTTTTTAAAACTTCAGACCCATTTCCTCAACAACATCTACAAAATTATACAAAAATACTTGCTAATAGACTTAAATTAGTTATGCCTTTTATCACTCATTCGATCCAAAGTGATTTTGTCCATTAGAGGATTTCGACTGACAATCTCAATCTTACTAATGAAATACTATGTGAATTTGAACATAACAAAAAAGGGGACTATTTATATGCCAAACTTGATATCAAGAGGTCTTTCGATGCTGTAAAAGGAGATTTCCTTCTCTCCATAATGCACTAAAAAGGTTTTCCCCCATTATTCATTTATTGTATCCAAGCTTGCATGTCAGAATTCGCTAATCCATATCCATCAATGGAGCCCCGGAATGCTTTTTCAACGCATCTTCAAGCCTTAGACAAGAATATCCCCTCTCTCATTATATATTATGCATTGTCATGGATGCTCTTTCAAATTTTCTTGAGTACAAAATTGCTCAAATGTCTTACAAAGGGGTTAAGATTGAAAATTAACACTTTTACCACTTGTTGCATGAATATGACTTGCTGCTATTTGGCAAAGGCACTTCAAAAAACATTTCCACTCTTAAACACAACCTTACCTCTTGGTGATGCTTCTGCTCTTCACATTAATAATGACAAAAGCTCGATATGATACTCTCTAAAGGTCACTAACCCCATAACCCTCTCAGCATCTGTTAATATCTAGGTGTCTGATATTAAGCTTACATATCCTAGAATGCATATCTCCTCTAAAAGCCACCATCTCACATAATTTCAACCTCTTCTCTACAAAATTATATAATTGCAAGAAGGTTGAAAGGAAAAATCTCTTTCTTTTGCAGGCAAACTCCAATTCAGTGTATTCTTTATCTAGAACTCCTACGTATCTTCGATAAGATCTCTTAACATCCCAAAAGCTTGTTGCAAACTCCTAAAACGATTTCGTTCTAGGTTTCTTTACCATGGAGATATCAATGCTAAAACATTCCACATTATATTGAGAAAAAACTTGCAAGCCTAAGGATTATGGAGGTATGAGCCTTCACTCCATTGCTTCTCTCAATCATGCTTACAGATGCTTACTAATTTGGAGATTTCTTAACTCTCACAATCTTTTGTGCAATGTGTGGAGACTAAAATATTGCTATTTATGGAAACATTGTCCCGAAAGGATTTATCCATTTTGGAAATCTCTTTAAGGTATTGCTTATGTTATCAAGCATAAGCAATCTTATACTATTTTGAATGGCTACAATTTTAGTCTTTTTGTGATCCTTAGTGTCTTGGTAAAAATTTAGAGGAGCTATTTGATTCAAATGTCTTCACTCACCCTCTTCTCCTAATTCTCCCCTAAGTGAGTTTATTAACAATTACAAATGGAATTTAAGATTGTTGATGCCAGTGCCACAATTCCTCTCTATTATGATGGCAGAGACTTTGTTGCTTGGAGGGAAAATTCAAATGCTTCTCTTAAGGCTTTCTTGAATGCATTCCATGATAATGAGGCTAAAGATGGTTAGCATTCTCGTATACAGCACAAGCACCACGCATTAAGATATTCTTCCTTTTCCTGATTATGCCTGGTGGGGGGATCAAATTGTCAATGCACTCCACTCTCACAATATTGATGTTCTGATATCTTGTGAATTTAGTAACCTTCATTTGGAATCCAAAAATCACCTTTTTTTTAATTCTCATATATATATATATATATATATACCTTCAATCTCCTTACAAAAATGTCTTCCTTGGGCTTCTACTTTCCTTCTACGCCCTAACTTACTGCAAGTTTTATCTTACATTAATGATATGGTGACTACGTCTGATGGTACTAAGAACTTATTCTACCTCACTATTTGCTGCTTGATATACTTTATTTGGCCAGAAAGAAATGACATGAGATTTGGTAATTGTATTGCTAGCTTCACTATCTTATCTCTCAAAATTCAGGTGGCTATTAAATCAAAGTTTCAAAATGGAATATAGTTTAATGGAATCCAAACATACTTGCTATAATTATTGATTTTCTAGTTATGAGGCGTTCACTGCTATTTGATTTTTTTTTTTTCAAATTATGTTGTCACCCGACAATGATGAATGCCCTTCCTTCCACAACCTTTTGGACCCGGTCTTATTTACCGAGCTTCCAATTTTTAGCCAACCGCATTTGGATGGTCATTTGGCAACCATGAGTTGTGGCTATAATGCTATTTATGGCAATCTTGGTGAATCTTTTTGCATTCTGAGCCTTGAGATCACTTTGCAATCCTCATGCTCATTCTCTCTTTTTGTTTGGGAAATTTATTTCCGGATATAAGCCTATATTTACTTTTGAGATGCCTTGAGCCAGTTTTCCATTGATTTCATACCTTCGGTTTCTTTATGTATTATACTTAATGGAATTGGGCTATAGCCCTCAAAATTTTCACAAAAAAAAAAACAACAACAACAACAATAAATAGTACACTCATCTAGTAAATTTGTTGAAGTCCTTTAAAGTCATTATCTAGACTTCAAAATTGAATCTCACAAACATTAAATTTGTGCTTCAACACAGAATATTAGCCGAAACAAAATATAATGGGCGGTAGAATAAATTAAAAAAACAAAAATAAATAACCATAATGGCATCATCATACTGATGATATAAACCCTAAACCCTACCCTTCATGCTACCACACCGTAGTAACAAAATTCTTCTCTATCTAGTTAACCAAAAGCCTAGCCAGAAAACTTAACCCTAAATAAAAAATGCAAGACCAAAAAAAAACTCATCTCAATAACAAGTATGGGCATTTAGACCAGACTTAAATTTCCACAATAGTTTCACATCGAATTGAAGAGAGTATAAAAATGATTGCCATGGAAAAACAGGAAATGGAATTGAGGAGAAGGCTTCGCTCGTACCTCAGGGTTCCTAAAGGAGAATTTCTGGTTGGCAGAGAGGAGAAAGGAGATGCGGATAACAGGGAGGAATCCATCGTCGACGCACCCTGATTTTTTAGGCCTGTGCTGAAAAACTAGAGAGAAAAAACTTGCCAAAATTATGAATTTATGACTTTATGTATTTAATATTTAAATTTTTATATTTATTTTGTATAATATCATAAATGATATCAAATTTATTATTAAAATTAAATTATTAAATTTGTAGATTCTAATGAATATAACTTGACATACTAAATTCACTTTATGGTAAGTATTTATAAGGCTTTATTATATAATTTTATTTATATTATTCAAATGCAATTTTTTTATAATATTGGATTTGCTCGACATATTCAATCATTACTCAAGCCTTATTTTGTATAATAATTTAACAAAATCTCAAAAAAAAAAAAAAACCATTTTATATTTTTCCTTTTTTTCCTTTAATTTTTAGTTATTTTTTATTGATAAATTTCAGATATTATTAATGAATAAATATAAATCTAATAATAAAATTAATCTTGTAACAATCATCACCTCTTTTTATAATAATAACAATAAATTTGATAGGGTACTACTGCAAGTTGTCATCACCAACAAATTGGCTGCAAGTCGTCATCACCAACATCGACGCACACAATCGCTTAGGAGTGTCAATCAATGATACGGCTTGTATTAGATCTGATAAATCTCGGTTCTAGTTGATTTATTCAATAAATAAATCATGATTCAAGTTGTGCATTATGATGTATGTATTAGACGGATCGGATTTGAGTTGAACCGTCAACTCGATTTTGAACTGAAAAAAATATCAGTTTAGTATGTACCTTAAATTATTTTATTTGTTAGTATAATCTTTTTATTTTTCATCAATTAACATAAATTTATGGCTAATAAGTTAAGTAAATAATAATTTTTAATTAAAATAGATTAATGGGTCGAGTTCGAGTTGCCAACAGAGCCCTACATTGGGTGCCCATACCCACACCCACCCACGTACCCACCCATACCCAATGGGCATGGGTGGGTATGGGTACGCCCATGGCCTCGTGGATGGGTATGGATGGATACTCAACATCAGAGGACAAACCGATTTACATTACTAATTACCATATACATGCAGTATATTACAGTAATCCTTACTACGTAGTGCGCAATACTGAACTGCGTCGTGACCACGATAAATTTTGATATGTGGCTTGAAAGCTTGCAGTCAGAGAAAATGGCAAAAAACCTCAAGGCCATTAATTCGTGGCACACTACATTCAAGAATAGTGAAAAGTGGGTGGGTGTGGGTGGGTATGACATCCTGAAAGTCACCATAGGTGGGCATGGGTGGGCAAAGCCCGCTAGCTAAGAGCGTGGGTACCCAATGGGTACCCAACCAAAACCCCGTGTAAGGCTCTGGTTGCCAACGGGCCAAGTTCGAGTCAACCTTTTTTATGCGTTTATTAAACGGGTCAGATTCGAGTTAATTGGATTTAAGCCAATCAAGTTCAGATTGAACCCAAACTTGACCCGTTTGCCTATTTAAACATCCCTATATCACTAATAAACATTGACACCTGACTCCTAAAAATTTTATGCTCATTTTTAAAATTTGTAATATCTCATACTCTAATGAGAATATTCTACAAATTATTAATAATTTTGAAGAAATTGCAATATCTCAAAACTCTTCTTAATTTGATCATGAAAGTTATCATTTACAATTAATATCTATTACATTTTATTAATATAATTTCCAATTAAAAAGAAAAAAAATACTGTATAATTCTAAAGCTGAAACTGAACCGGGCTGCCATTTTACCCAAAAAAAAAAAACCGGAGCTGCCGACATGACGGACGAGATCAGTAGCCAGCGCAACAATGGGTCAACGGCCAACTGCCCAATTTATACAAGCTGATAAACATTGGATGGTAAAACGGTAATTATTATCAGATCTGAGGCAATATTATATCCTCTTATATAGCTGTACTCTTCTTCGATCTCCGCTTAACTTTTTTAGGCCAGAAGCAGAAGAGACGGGAGAGACAGTGAGCAGCCAACATGCCGTTCTGGAGATCTCGCAGTGACGAGGACGTTGACGATTTCGACGACTATGATCCGACGCCGTACTCCGGCGGCTACGACCAAGCCTTAACCTACGGTAGACCACTTCCGTCTTCCGATGAGACGTGCTACTCTATATCCACCGCCGGAGAAATTGACTACGAGCGGCCCCAGTATTCGTCTGGCTCCCAGAGTTCTGTCTACGAAGCCGAGGATGCGGACTTCGGGGATCGGTATGGTCGATCTCGCCCTAAGCCTCCCAAGATTGATTCCACCTCTGGCTATGGCGGCGGCGCCGTCGGGGATTACGGATCGGGATATGGTGGGCGGCCACAACGACAGGAGTTTCAATCCGGTTATGGATCGGGGTACGGTGGTGGGAAGCCGAAGAGAGACGAGGAGGATGAGGGTTACGGGGGGAAAGCTCAGCAAGAATCGGGTTATGGATACCAGGAGAAGACGAACCGTTATGGGGAAGAAGGGTATGGCGGGAGCGGTTATCGGAGGAGCGAGGAGGAGGGGTTTGGAAAGCCAAGTTACGGTGGGGGAGATTACGGGAGGAGCGGTGAGGAAGGGTATGGAAACCAAAGCTATGGTGGGGGCGTTTACAGGAGGAGCAATGAGGAAGGGTATGACAAGCCTGTTGAAGGGTATGGTAAGCAGAGCTATGGTGGTGGCGACTATGGGAGGAACGAAGACGAAGGCTTTGGGCGTCAAGGTTATGGTGGGGGTGAATATAGGAAGAGCGAGGAAGAGGGCTATGGAGGAGGAGATGGGGGATACAAGAGGAATGAACAGTTTGGCTATGGAGGAAGGACAAACTATGAGAAGCCGAGCTATGTCGGGGACGAGGAAGAGAGTGGGAGGTATAAGAAGTCGAGCTATGTTGATGAGGAGGACAGCAGCGGATATGGGCGCTCCAAATATGTGAGATCACTCCCACATTTATTGTCATATTTGCTTCTTGTTTTATCTTCACTGCGGTGAATTTGTTAGCTGCTTTTCTGGTTTTTTTTTTTTTTTTGTTCATGTAAGATCCTTAAGCGTAGAACTGTCGACTGTCAACTGGCCCGACTGGCATTGGGTCGACCCGTGTAAATGAAGGCTTTGGGCTCATCCATTGGCTTTTTCTCTATATCTATTAACCTCAGAACTTTAACTAATGGCCTTGTGGTTGTTCTTGCATAGGTAATACTTAACTAAAACCTTTCATTTAGAATAATTTCATAAGTTCTTTCCCCTCAACTTTCTTTACCCAAAGCCAATTAAGCCATTGAGTGGAAGTGAACATAGCCTCTAATAGTGCCTAGCTTTCAACATGCTTTGTAGAGACAAATAGCCTGTAGCAAATTTACTTGCAGTAGGGTATAATAGTTACTTTTTTGGAAAATTTTCTCGTCAAAGCCAAAACCCGTGAATCATTGGAAATGAATTTGCTCATCTTCTTTACTTTGTTCATGACATTTTTGTGCTGAGGCTTAACAATCTTTTCTAAAATAAACTCTATGCAGTATGTGGTATAAGATGTCAAATATAGATATTTTCTCTTCTCAATCAACTTATTGCTAGCTTTCCTATAAGCTATAGCAGTATCTGTCACAATTTTTATCAATAAGTGCTCTTCAATCTCATCTATAGCTCTATCATGTAGTTAAAAAATATACTCCATATCTTTGACCTGATCAATGCTTCTACAAATTTCAAGAAAATTGTGTTATAGGGATTGTTAATTAAAATTTTATAAAACTTTTACTCTTTTTGCAAGACCAGTCATCTGACATGATCGTCATTCTAGTATGAGTGCAAATCCTTTTTAATATCCTCATTGAATTTTTTATTGTTATTTATCTCCTTCCTCAACACCAAAGTCCTCAAATTATACATTGACAACAATTTAAAGTTTCTACCATAAGCACATATGGAATGGATCGTTTTGAAATAAGAAGGGAATGTTTCCATTGAATGAAATGACATTCTCTAGAACATCCCAATATCCGTGTAAACCCGCTTGCGTGGCTCTCATAGTGGACATCTTCTGAGAAACATTCTTGTCTTGATCTTTGTCATCATCTAAATTTATCATACAGTGGTTTATGGAATCTCTTGCACCTCTACTTGACATTAATGGCAAAGAGGATGAGGAATCCTTGCCATTGTGCTCACTATCATAATAAGATTTTACTGCAATTCTATCATCAAATTTTGTTCTGTCAAATACTTGGACATCGTTGCCTTGTTCCTATGATGCACAGACACGAGACACGTCAAATCGTCAATATTAAAAATATAAACATGGACACGAGTTGAACACGGTATTATAATTTTTATATATTAAAAATAGTGTATAGAAATTGAGTAAGTAGAATATTAAGAATAATTGAGAAATAATAAATCATTTTACTTGGACTTGTGCTTAAAATGATTAATATTAGGACATCGAGAGTTGGACGTCGTGTCGTGTTTCAAACATCAAGAGGGGAAACGACAATGTGATAAAGAGTTGGCCATCGAGTGTCGATGTCGAGATAGCATCGGTCGTCTATTTTGAGATAATGTTGGTCAAATATAAGATGTTGAGACGACATGATGGGCATGATTGTGGGGATAGAAATTGCTAGTATCAAACTCTGATTTTCAAATGGTTTTGAAACATTGATATTGTGATGGTATCAGACGTTGATGTTGCAATAAGATCGAGCGTTGTTTTGAAACCCTAGCTGCGATCTGCATATAGAAATGAAAATGGGATGCTCAGGGAATGGGGATTAAGTGTGGGCAATTGATTTGGAGCTGTAAAGAGAAAATAAAAAAATTAATTTTGTATTTTTTAATAAATAAAAAAATTGAAATATAAGAAATTATATTTAAAAAATTTCATAACATTTAAGACATGCATGTTGGGCACGTGTGTCTAATTTATTTTTAATATTATTTTAACTGGACACATCTTCGATGGATCAAGTGTTGTTGGACAAGTGTGTCCATTTGTTATGATGTGTGAGGCAAAGAGAGATGGCCAAATGGGAGTTCTATGAATTTTGAGGGAGTTGAGAGCAACAACATCAACATTAGACGGAGAGTTAGAGTAGAAAAAGTATGAGTAAGGGGGGAATTAGAAGAATAGATCGGGCGAGTGAGTGGCAAACATGAAAGATCAAAGCGGGGGGTGGGTGAGTCGGATGAGAGAAAGAGTTGTAGGCATGTGTGAGGCTCATGTAGATGTGTGGGTATGAATCGATATATATGGTTTTGAATTGATTTAAATCAATTTCCGAGTGAACCCCCAAGACCGTATATAGTTCATGTCTTCTATCGACCTTAAAATATTGACTCAAAATTTAAGTGATCAACTAACATAACTACCTCAAAATTTTAGATGGGTTTTATACTGCATGACAACTTTGTTTGTGTCATGGGTGTGTGGATCAAATAGTAACTATAGGTGGGCTAGATACATTAGTGGTCAAATTAATTTTCAACCCAAAAGCTTAATCTTGTAGGATAAGGCCAATCAATTTGCATTTGTAAGCCAACTTATTTTTCAAATATTTGATAAGGAACTAAAACTAGAACTCCGATGTGTCTTAACAATCTTTTCTCATATGAGTGTTATCCACATCAGTCATTACTTTCCCTCAAATAAAAGTTTTTCAATATCATTAAGTATTATGCACCAAGTGCCTACTTAATTAAGTGGAGTCACTTGCTCTTAATCTCAATTGTGGTAGAAAATATCAAAAACCCTAAATCACACGAACTTTATATAGCAGAACCATCAACTGTAATATGTTATATCCTATCAGGGAATGGAGATACAAAATTTGGGCCTCATACACTAGTAGTCAAACTCATTTTAAATCAAAAAATTTAAGTATAAGGGAGAAGGTCAATCACTCTGTATTTCTACAAAAATTTCAACATTTTGATGCACAATTAAACCTTTACTCTCACATATGTTAACAAGCTTAGCAAAATCATTAAATGATGTTATGGGTAGCTTTTTTGCAACATCCTGGTAAGAAAGTCATAATATGTGTAAAAGTAATTAAAGTTTTATTTTGGACAGTTTTTTTACCATTTTCTAAAGCAGCTTTCTAATACAAAAATTTTTAGCTAAAAAAAAAAATTATATTAAAAAGCTGCTTTAGAAAGCTATAAGAAAGCTCTCCCTAAATCTTCTTTATTTAGTTCTCAAAATTGCAGATTTAGGCTTTGTTTGGGACGACTTTCTCATTGCTTTTTAAAGAAGCTTTTATATTAAAAAATTCAAATTTTTTACTAAAAAGCTGTTTTAAGAAGAATGAAAAAATCCATACCCGTTTGGGGCAGCTTTCTTACAGTTCTTAAAACAACTTTTTAGTAAAAAATTAAAATTTTTTACTAGAAATCTGCTTTAAGAAGCAGTAAGAAAGTCGTTCCAAACAAAACGTTAATGCTAATGATGTGAGTTTCAATGATAAGTTACAACTAATTGCTACCCTAATGGGAAGACATTATAAACCATGAACTTCTACCATATAATTGCCTTTCACATTAGCAATTGGTAAACTCTTATATTTTTAGCATAGCGCAACTTTCTCTGATTTTATTGTCCTCCTTCAACTTATTTTTTTTCAGGGAAACGAATCTTACGATGCTGAAGGAGAAAACAAGCATGGCTATCAAAAGAAGCATCACCATCGCCACAATTATGATGAAGATTGAAGAACCAATTCAGGAACAAAGATGTACTGATGTAGTGACCTCCCCCAACTACATACTATATATGATCTAAATAAAACCTCGGTTAGTATAAGTATTCAATAAAGCTTCGGTTATGATGCCATGCAGCTTTTCGAGACTTTTATGACTTTTTTGTTATTATAATGTCTTGTTGCTGGAAGCATTCTATGCTTTGGAATTGACTCAGTTGTGTTGAGAACTTGTGTGCTTCTCCCTTTATGTATTTGTCTTGTTTCTTTGTGGGTTACTGAAACTGTTTGCTGAGAATGACTCTTCTTTTGATTTCTGCCTGTGTTTTCTTTATTGTAATATAGGTTTCGGTTGTGGCAACTTTCTTATTGTTTTTTAAAACAACTTTCAAATACAAAAATTTTTAGTTCAAAATTTTTTATACTAAGAGCTGCTTTAGAAAACAGTAAGGAAGTTGTTTCAAATGAAGTCATATTCTTTCTATAATACTGATGAATTGCTAAGCAGTCTGATATCTGCAATGTGGATTCATGCTTTGTTTGGAACAGCTTCTTATTGCTTTGTAAAATTAATTTTCTATATAAAAATATCTTGAAATCAATAAAAAAAATAGCGGTCTAAAGTTACAATCTAAAATTGTCCCAAACAAAACCTCAATATGCTTCTTCAACTTTGTTAATGTTAGCTAAGAATTAGTGATTTATTATTTAGGGCTGTTTGGGAATAACTTTTGATAATTTGTTTTTTATTTCACTTAGCATTTATTATTCATTAATTATTGTTTTATACTCTAATATTTGATTGATATCAGGTGTTTTTTATTTTTTTGTTTAAAGAACATCCTGGCCTTCATCATTGCATGATATAATATCATTAAATATTAAAATTAATATTATTTATAATAATTAATTATATTTTTATTTTTTAATAAATTATAAATAAGATAAAACATAAAGAAGAGGATGACTCTGATGTAGTATAAATTGTAGTTTAAATCTGAATTAGTGAATTCTATAATATTTAATTGTTTATTTTTTATAATTTAGCTAAAATTGTGTAGCGATTTATTAAGTACTTTTTTACTAAAATAGCTGAAATAAAATTGAAATGTAAATTAAGAAAATTAGTTCTGTGAGAATTTTAAATATTCCTCTAAATTGTTTTAAAATAAATACAAAGCTGAAATAATCAAATCTTTCTTATATTATATTTATCTTATAATATGATAAAATGTATACATTTATAAATATTCTACTAAATTTTTTCATTAAATCTGATTAATAATTAATTAAAATTTTCATACTGTTTAATCAATCTTTAAAACTCACACCTTTTTTTAGCTCTTTACTCTTTTTAGCATCAAATATTTTCATTAATCAAAAGATGCAATTTAAAAAATTTTTATAAAGAAAAAGTTTACAAAAATAGTAAGGTCTATAAGCAAGTTTATAATGCTTTATATTATTCCATTTATAATTTTTTAATTTATTAAATTTTAATGTTAGAATATTGAAGCATTAAACAAAATTTCAATAAGTGAAAGTGTTCTGGATTAGAGTGCCTTTTGATTAATTTGAGATTAATTAATGATTTGAAATTTATTAAAATACGAATTCTACAAAATTTAGGCACTAAATTTTTATTAAATTTTCCAATTAATATAAAAATCAATATTTCGATTATGGTAATTTGATAATATAAATTTTAATTTAATATTTAAATAATTTAGAATTGTTTGAAGATTAGTATAATTTTTATAAAATTATGTAGTGAAGTTATTGTGTGAAAATAATTAGCTACTCTATGTTAAAAAAAATAACTTTTTTTTTTTGGGATATAGGCCATTTAGGCAAACTCACACATACAAACGCATATACAGAGACTCGAATCTTAGACATCTTAGTTGAAGCCTTAGCTCTCACACCAATAGGCCAAGGAGGTTTCTATGCATAGTTTTTTTAAGAGTCAATAAAAAATACAAAAAGTAATAGCTAAATAAAATTTTTGTTGCTTTACCAAAAGCAAAATGGCAAGAGAAATTGTCTCAAATAATAATTTGACTTTAAGATAATAGAGTCGATTGTTTGACCAAATCCATAGTTGTGCTAAATAGTATTGGTTTTTTTTTTTTTTGCTCATGATAAAATATTCATGAACAATAATATTCAGCTTGAACATGATAAATTTTAGAATAAATAAAATTAAAACAATATGATAAAAATTATTCTACTTATTTGTTTATTAATGGTTAATAAATCACATTATATATATTATAGTATATATTATATTTATAATATCATTATACTTGCTATATAAAAGTCTCTTGAATTTCTTCGAAGTCAAATTTACACCATCCATTTTATTTATTCTAAAATTAGCTTGTCCTGCATTTTATTATAAATAATTAATGAATCTAAAAAATATAATATGTATTACAAATTAATGCCTGATTATATACACCTCATAAAATAATTATGCAAATTAATGAGCATAAATTTCTTCCACAACTAAATAATTTTTATACTTCAGTTAAACCTGTACCTTTTATTTTAACTGTTAACGTTCCCTCCCAGAATTTCATTTTTCTTGTAAATTTTGCGTTACCTAATATCGACCTAATATCGCATGTCTGCCTAATATCACATGTTTCGTCATTTCCTCCACCTAGCTTCCTCCGCTCATCCCGTCTTCTCCGGTCAGGTTTCTCTTCATAATTTTTTCGCATCTCTAATACTCTTTAACGCTTTCTTTTTACAAACATTTAGGCCACTCGAAACTTTCATTTCACCCAATATTTCGGTGTTTTTAACTTCCAAAACGTTTCTTCAAACCAAGTTTCTTTCTCCAACTTATTTTGGTACCAACTTCTTTTATATATTTTCACTCTTTAATAAGATGAACTCCACCATCCAAACCATTGGCAGCAAACGATTTGCTTCTCTATAGATAACCGTCGAGTTCAGTTCTCTGTTATCCGTCATATATAATTACTACAACTATTATCACATGTTTTTTCTTTAGATCTGTTCGTGTTTTGCATTTTATATGGATCTCAACAAACTCCTTCAAACAATCTCTACTCTGCTTGGCTCCACTGAAATTTACTTTAGAGTTGCAAAATCCCAAAACAAGTAATTTAGTTTATGAAAATTTATGTTTTCTAGAACTCCTAGATAAATTACTTCTCACAACTGAGATAATTTTTCTTTATTTGGGGAAAAAGAGGGGTAGGGGGGGGGGGGGGGCCTTTTTTTTTTTTCGGGGGGGGCCTTGTTTTTGCTTTGCCATGAAATTAGATTTGTGGTTATAACTGCATATCAATTAGAATTTCCCCATTCAATTGATTTTAATTTGTGAGTTAAAGGTTGTATGAGTGAAGCTTGAGAATCATTATGTTAGCTCTCATTGTTGCAGTTTCTTTTCTCTCAATCTTAATAAGAGTTCAATATTTCTAATATTTGGTATAAGTTATTATATGTGGGAGTTATATGCTAAATTTTTATAAGCTTTATATTTTATAGAAATTTCAAAAAAAAAAAAATCTTATTCAGACAAGCTAATAGTGGATCTATGAATTGAATATATAGATAATTTTCTGAGCCAATTTATCAACTTACAAAAGGTTTGAAAGATGATGTATGTATTATTAATAATATTTACATCATTTAACAATCTTGACAGAGATTACGTATGTGAGATTATTGGAACCATATAGAATCATCACATATTCACATTTAACATGAGCAATAAAACAGAGAATTTCATTGCCCTCACAATCAAAAGTTGCCCTACAATCCTGAACCAAATAGAAAATAACTTTGTTTAAGGATGTCTCTGATTTAAAAAAAAAAAAATCTATATTAGAAATATTTTTTAGTAATCAGTCATCTAATCTACAAGTTTTTGAATGCAAATTCTCTTTATTCTTCTGGCATTCGATATTGATTAACAACTAGCTTGTTGGACAAGTGATAATAAATGGGTGTTAATTTAACTTTAATTTGGAGCATTTGTGTGTGGATGTTTGTGGGAAGAATGAATTGGTTGATATTTGACTAAATTAGTTGAATGAATGTTTTACTAATTGGGTTATAAATAGTTGAATGAATGCTTTGTAAAAACTTTTCTAAATATTGGATATACTAATGTTCTAAAAAACTCGAGCTTGCCTTGATTAATGATTAAGAGTGATAGAGGATTTTTTGTATTGAAGTGTTCAGGCGCATGAGACTCTGAGAGTATAGAGATTGCTCACATTTTAGACTGATCTCTATAAAGGTTTAACGTTTTTTGATTGAAAATGAGTGTGGGCTTTGGTGTGTTCCATTAAGCTCAAATTTGATCCCCTTCAATGGACACTCACCGCAGGATGTCAATGTGATGGCTGGAATGCGAATAAGTGAGCTTCATGCACTATGTGTTTGGCTTGGAAAATGGATTTGATTATGGGTTCACTATACATTCACAATTACTTATGTTCCTCTTTGATATAATCCTCTTCCCAAACAAGTAGCATTAGTTGGCTATAATTGAGTATTTTCATACAGTTGTAGCTCCCATGGGTGTTTTTGGTTCATCTATCATTGTTGTTCAAGGGTGGTTACTCAGGTTTAAGCTAAGTGACTCTTGCTACATGAGTATTTTGATTGGTATAAAAAAAAAGTTTGTTGGGTAAGGAGAGTAGTAACCAATGTGGTGATATTAAAAAGCTTTTGTTTTAGTGAGTGGTGAATAATGTGTTGACAATGGTGTGGAGAGCTCTCATGTGTTGGATGGCATGGTACTTGGTTTGATGTCAGAAAAACATCCAATTTGAGGTATTGGTGGCTAATGAGAGAGCTTTCGCATGAGAGAGCGAGAAATCGGTAGACATGCGAGAGTTTTCTGTTTAAGTGTGATAACAAATAAAAATTAAAAATATTTCAATATATCAAGTGGTTGCGACTCTATCTTCTATTTAAATTCTGTTTTTAAAATTGGATTCGACATCATTGTACCAAACTCATACGTATGTTCCCTGTTTCATCCAACCTCCCTTACACCAACATCCCTTTCACATGAATAATATAAGCATTCACCAAAGTTTTGTTTTTCATAAGATTTCAAATATTCATATGTGATTGTTAATCTTCACAAAATGCTAAATGTTATGTCACTTAAATAATATGGTGCAAATTTATGATATATTATGATGTAGATAATAATGCAATTCAAATTTAAATTCAAATAAACTTTATTATGGTAAAAAAAAAAAATGAAATTTCCATTTTATTATTTATTTATATTTATATAATGATTAAAATAATATTTATTTAAATACTTAACATTCTTTGAACAAGTTTGGCAACCTATTTTCATCTGTTCCACTAAATAAAAATCAAATTGAATTTAGTTAAAACGGTTATTCATATTAAAATAAATAAAAAATAATAAGGAAAAGATAAGTGATTTAAAAATGTGCTGCTAATAATAAATAATAGCAGAAATCAATAATTTAAGGTTTCTTATTATTAAAATTAAAAATATATTTGTTATTTGCACTCATTTGTTTTAATTCTTTTTAATTTGATCTAATTAAAATATTTCTATTTAATTTAAACATTTCTTCTAATATGCCACAAATATATTTATTAATTTTTAAAAATCTCATTAAATTAAAATTATGCACATATCTAAACTTGGATTTTTCTAATTTTTAATATTTATATTACAAAACTCTTATTAAAATATAAAATATAAAATATAAATTAATTTTTATATTTAAAATTTTAACTTTAGATTGCTAGGTCATAAAAAACTTACAGCCTTTCGATGACATTGCTTAGGAGAATAGATGTATTAGATTTGATTTATGTTAAGAAAAAATAAAGAAATATTTTCAAAAAAATTTAATTAGGAAATATTAAAAGTGATATATTTTCATTAGATTTAAAATAAGAATTTGTTATCTTAACAAAAATAATGTATATATGAAAACGATAAAAATATTTATGTATATTTGTTAAGCACATCCGCGTAAAATTCGACACCTTTCCTGAAGATTACAAAAAAATTATAAAAAATTAAAAATAAAGTTAAATTGTCAACTTGAACTATCTTATGTCACCGAGAGCGGCCCCGGGATTGACTGGAGCTGAGCCAAGAGCGTGGCATCCGGGCCGGTCGTAAGTGCGGGGCCCTTGTTGGTCTTCGGTTGCCGCGGCGATCTCGTGGAGCCAACAAAGGTATTGATGACCCAGCTCTTCTTTCTTCTTTCCCCCGACTTTGGCCACGGCACGAGGCCGGCGGATGTCGGATGCCTGGTTCGCCGGTGATAGGATCGTTAAGTGAGGGTATTTCGTATTTGTAACATTTCTTTAACTTATTGAGAATAATAGCTTAACCTAATGTCTATAAAATTTGGCAGTTTTTAGCTTTCTAGTCAGGCTCTCACCCCTGGCCCTTGGTTGAAAGCCTTTGGCTCCATCAATCGGTCTTGGTTTTGAGGATTAAAAAATGATTCTGATTGTAATGTGTGCCTTGTCACTTTATTACCCAAAAAGTAAATTATTCCTCTTCGCGAGATGTAGAGTATCAGCCTACTAAACATTTTCGTTTCCTCCTTTAAGATTATGTTTAATTAAAATAATAATGTGTGGATATTTACAGTTTAATAGTCCTTTGGTTAAAGATTTGAAAACATCCATGAAAGTGAGGGAAGTAATTGAGAAATTACCTAAATGGGCGAGTTTTAGGTTAAAATTATATTGAAAGAGCATATCGACTATGTGTTGAATTATATGATAGATTCAAATTAAATGCTTTGTTGAGACTTGAAAATTGTGGAAAGTATTTACTAATTTGATTGACAAATATTTTCAAGAAAAAAAGGAAGGATAAAATGGATGACAAATTTGTAGAGTATTTTTGGAATAATATTTAGGAATAAAGTTATCTTCAAGATTATGCTAACCATCAATAAATTGAACTTATGAGTTGTAGATGAAGCCATTGGAGGGAGGAGTAGAATGTAGGGCTTGGAAAAATACATTAATTTTGGAGAACTAATTTTATTTCATGCTGTAGACAGGACTTACCATGGAGGTAATTTTGTTGTTAGGAAATTTAAGTGGAGATTTATAAATAACAATAAATGATTTTCCAACAAATTTTAATTTTGAAGTGCATATGATCTAGTTTCATGAGAATTGATTTGTTTTAACTTTTTGATAGAATTATATGTGCCGAAGATATATTTGTTGTTTGTTATTAGTCTATTTATAATGGATTTGATTATCATTAGAAGTAGTGTGAGTGGCCTTGAAGGGTTTTCAATCATCGTTTATATAGGTATCAACAATGACTCTTTATTTTTTGATT
>NW_021318618.1:7995752-8007734 GCF_001605985.2 Dendrobium catenatum | reverse complement strand
TGCCCTACCTAAAATTATTTAGCCATAAATAATGAGCTCAACAACCAAGCAAGTAACCAAATCTTATAACTAAACTCAAAGCATAACAAAGAAGTAATTTGCATGTCAGCAGTTAAATCAAAATAGTAATATTTATATGATCATGAATCAGTACATAAATGGTAAAACTCACATGCAATAGTACTAAAATCTGTAAATGATAAAATAATGCACTACAAAAGCTAGTACAGTTGAGAAGATAATAATTTAATATGAATAATAAATTAATGAAATAGTCATCGAATCAATATTATCAATCAATAAAGAATTATATAATGTGATAAAACAGCAGCATCAATAACAACAATTAGAAAATTATATCAATAAAGTAAAATCATATATATATATATATATATATATATATAATATAATATTATATTATATTATATTATATTATATTATATTATATTATATTATATTATATTATATTATATTATATTATATTATATTATATTATATTATATTATATTATATTATATTATATTATATTATATTATATTATATTATATTATATTATATTATATTATATTATATTATATTATATTATATATATATATATAATATAATATTATATTATATTATATTATATTATATTATATTATATTATATTGTTATTATAAAAATCATTTGAATTTTCTTCCAAGTCAAATTTTAACCATCCATTTTATTTATTCTAAAATTAGCTTGTCCGTTCATTTTATTATAAATAATTAATGAATCTAAAAAAAATATAATACGTATACAAATTAATGTTCGATACATACACCTCATAAAATAACTATGCAAATTAATGAGGCATAAATTTCTTTCCACAACTAAATAATTTTTTATACTTCAGTTTAACCTGTTACCTTTTATTTAACTGT
The DNA here is from genome assembly GCF_001605985.2 of Dendrobium catenatum. Classification (NCBI taxonomy): domain Eukaryota; kingdom Viridiplantae; phylum Streptophyta; class Magnoliopsida; order Asparagales; family Orchidaceae; genus Dendrobium; species Dendrobium catenatum. Next base: position 8,006,829 of record NW_021318618.1, on the reverse strand, counting down.
TAACGTTTCCCTCCCAAGAATTTCATTCTTCTTGTAAATGTTTTGGTTACCTAATATCGCATGTCTCCTAATATCACATGTTTCGTGATTTCCTCCACCTAGCTTCCTCCGCTCACCCGTCTTCTCCGGTAGGTTTCTCTCATAATTTTTCGGTCTGCTAATATTCTTTAACATTTAGGCCACTCGAACGTTTCATTCACCAATTATTTCGATGTTTTGAACTTCCAAAACGTTTCTTCTACCAGGTTTCTTTCTTCAATTATTTCGGTACTCAACTTCTTATATATTATTTCACTCTTTTAAAGATGAACTCCATCACCCAAATCCTTACAGCAAACGATTTGCTTCTCCTAAAGATAACCATCAAGTCGGTTCTCTTTATCCGTCATATATAATTACTACAACTATCATCACATGTTTTTTCTTTAGATCTTTCGTGTTTCACATTTTGTATATGGATCTCAACAACCTCGGCTTCAAACGATCTCTACTCTCTTGACTTCAAGTGAAATTTACTTTAGAGGTATGCCAAATCCCAAAACAACTTATTTAGTTTATGAAATTTATTGTTTTCTAGAACTCCTTGATAAATTACTTCTCACAACTGAGATAATTTTCTATTGAAGAGTAGGCCTTCGGCTGCACTGCATGAAATTTAGATTTTGTGTTATAACTGGATATCATTTAGAATTTCCCCATTCAATTGATTTTTAATTGTGAGTTAAAGTTGTATGAGTGAAGCTTGAGAATCATTATGTTAGCTCTCATTTGTTTGCAGTTTTCTTTTATTCTCTCAATCTTATATAGAGTTTCAAATTTCTAATAATTTGGTTTATAAGTTATATATGTGGGAGTTAATATTGATAAATTTTTTTATAAGCTTTATATTTATAAGAAATTCAAAAAAAAAAAAATCTTATTCAGACAAAAGCTAAATAGTGGATCTATGAATGATATATAGATAATTTTCTGAGCAATTTATCAACTTGACAAAAGGTTTGAAAGAATGATGTATGTAGATTAATATATTTACATCATTTAACAATCTTGACAGAGATTACGTATGTAGATTTTGGAACCATATAGAATCATCACATATTCACATTTAACATGAGCAATAAACAGAATTTCAAAAATTGCCCTCACAATCAAAATTGCCCTTACAATCCTGAACCAAATAAGAAAATAACCGTTTAGGATGTTCTGATTTTAAAAAAAAAAATCTATATTAGAAATATTTTTTATAATCAGTCATCTAATCTACAAGTTTTGAATGCAAATTCTCTTTATTCTTCTGGCATTCGATATTGATTAACACTAGCTTGTTGACAAGTGATAAAATGGGTGTTAATTACTTAATTTGGAGCATTTGTGTGTGGATGTTTGGGGAAGAATGAATTGGTTGATGTTTGACTAAATAGTTAAATGAATGTTTTACATAATGGTGTATTAAATAGTTAAATGAATGCTTTGTAAAACTTCTAAATATGGATAGATTACCTAATGTTCTAAAAACTCGAGCTTGCCTTGATTAACGATTAAGAGTATAGAGGATTTTTATTATTGAAGTGTTCAGGCGAGTATAGAGGATTTGTTTCACATAGGGCTGGCCTCTATAACAGGTTTAAGTTTTTTGATTGAAAAAGAGTGTGGGCTTTGGTGTGTTACACATTAAAGCTCATATTTGATCCCCTTCAATGGACACTCACCAACAGGTAGTGTCAAATTTGATGGTTGAAAATGAATAAGTGATTCATGCACTGTGTTTTACTGTTTTTTGCTTGAAAATGGATTTAATTATTGGTATACTAAGCATTCACATTCTACTATGTTTCTCTTTGACATAAACCTCTTCCCAAAGAGTAGCATTAGGTTTGACTATAATTGAGTATTTCATACAATGGTGGCTCCCATGGGCGTTTGGTTCCATCTATCATTGTTTGGTTCAAGGGTGGGTTACTCAGTATGGTTAAGTGACTCTTGCTACATGATATTTGATGGTATCAAAAAAAGTTTTTGTGTAAGGAGAGTAGTAACCAATGTGGTGATATAAAAAGCTTTTGTTTTAGTGGAGTGGTGAATAATGTTGTTGACTAATGTGGTGAGCTCTCATGTGATGGGATGACATGGTACTTGGTGATGTCAGAACAACATCCATTTGTGGGGATTGGTGGCTAATGTAGAGAGCTTTCACATGAGGGATGGAGAAATCTTTAAGACATGCGAGAGTTTCATGTTTAGGTTGATAACAAATAAATTAAAAATGTATTCATATATATCAAGTGGTTGACTCTATCTTATTATTTTAAATTCTGTTTTAAAATTGGATTAGACAATCGTTGTACCAAACTTAACGTAGGTCCCTGTTTCATCCAACCTACCTTACACCAACATCCCTTTCACATGAATAAATATAAGCATCACAAAGTTTATTTATTTTTCATAAATTTTAAATATTCATGTGTGATTGTTGTTAGCAAAATCGTAATCTCACCAATGCTAATTGTTATTGTCACTTAAATAATATGGTGCAAATGGTATGATATGTTTTGATGTAGATGGTAGGGGTGTCAATATTTGACACGACCCGAAAACCCGACCCGAACCCGACCCGAAAATTTCGGGTTAGGGTCAACCCGAACCTGAAACGGGTAGGATTCGGGTTCAGCATTTCGACCCGTTTCAAAAATCGGGTCAGGTTCGGGTAAACCCTTTGACTCGAAATTGACCCGAAAGTGACCCGATTTTGACCCGAAAACCCGATTTTGACCCAGCAACCCGATATTGACCCGTTTTTGACCCGAAAAGAGGAGTTTGACCCGTTTTTGACCCGAAAATTAGCCATTTTCTTGTTGGAAACGGGTCATTCGGGTCGAGTCGAGTTGACCCGGACCCGAAGCGGGTCGGGTTCGGGTCAGGAAAATGACCCGTTTTTAAAAACGGGTCTTGTTCGGGTTGACCCGAATAGTGCCGGGTCAGTTTCGGGTTCGACCCGAACCCGACCCGTGACCCGAAATTGACACCCCTACCAACAATACCAAAAGTTGTCCAATCCAATCATAAATGAGCTCAAATCAAATACTTGAAACATAATTATATATATATATATATTAGATGATCCCAAGATCACTCAATTATGACATCATTAATATATTTAAATGTTAAATAAATGATTTTTATGATCAACTGAATTGACATGAATTGTATGATGGGGTGTTTTTAATTCTAGTTCAAATTACCAAATGTTGAACCAAAAAAACTTATAATTTGAGCATCATTCTCTATTAGCACACCTGGCACATACAATTTCCTTTTATTTCTTTATAACCAATATTGTATCGCCACGTGTACTCAGCTCACTGTATTAGATTTGATTTATGTTAAGAAAAATAAAAATATATTTAAAAAGATTTAATTAGAAATTATTAAAAGTGATTTATTTTTATTAGATTTAAATAAGAATTTTATTCTTAACAAAAAAATAATGTATATATGATCGATAAAAATATTTATGTATATTTTGTTAGCACATCCGGTAAAATTCGAACACCTTTCCTGAAGATTACTGTCAACTTGAACTATCTATGTCACCGAGAGCGGCCCCGGGAGACTGGAGCTGAGCCAAGAGCGTGGCATCCGGGCGGTCGTAAGTGCGGGCCGTTTGTTGGTCTTCGGTTGCCGTCGGCGATCTCGTGGAGCCAACAGAAGGTATTGATGACCCAGCTCTTCTTTCTTTTCTTCCCCCGACTTTGGCCACGGCACGAGGCCGGCGGATGTCGGATGCCGGTTCGCCGGTGATAGGGATCGTTAGAGTGAGGGTATTTCGTATCGTAACATTCTTTAAACTCATGTGAAATATAGCTTAACCTAATGTATATAAAATTTGGCAGTTTTTAGCTTTGTTCTAGTCAGCCTCTCACCCCTGGGCCGTTTGGTTGAAAGCCTTGGCTCCCCATTCAATCGGTCTTGGTTTTGAGGATAAAAAATGAATTCTTGATTGTAAGGTGTGCCTTGTCACTTTATTACCCCAAAAAAGTAAATTATTCCTCTCGCGAGAGAGAGTGATTTCAGCCTACTAACATTTCTGTTTCCTCCTTAAGATTATGTTTAATTAAAAATAATAATTTGTGGGATATTTAACAGTTTAATAGTCTTTGGTTAAAGATGAAAACATCCATGAAAGATGAGAAAGCTAATTTGAGAAATTACCATGGTTTAAAATTGCTCAATATGAGGCTCGCCTTGAGGCCCGCCTTTGCGCAATTCCAGTAAAAAACGCCTTGATGCTTACGCCTCGAGTTTTTTTAAAATTATATTGAAAGAGCATAACGTACTATGTGTTGAATTATATGATAGATTCAAATTAAATGCTTGTTGAGACTTGAAAATTGTGGAAAGTATTGTACTAATTTGATTGACAAATATTTTCAAGAAAAAACGGAAGGATAAATGGATGACAAATTTGTAGAGGTATTTTGGGAATAATATTTAGGAATAAAGTTGATCTTCAAGATTATGCTAACCATCAATAAATTGAACTTATGAGTTGAAGAATGAAGCCATGGAGGGAGTAGTAGAATGTAGGCTTGGGAAAAATACATTAATTTTGGAGAACTAATTTTATTTCATGCTAGACAGGACTACCATGGAGGTAAATTTTGTGTTAGGATAATTAATGGAGATTTAAAAATATCAAATAAATGATCTTCCAACATTTTTAATTTTTGAAGTGGCATATGATCTAGTTTCATGAGAATTGATTTGTTTTACTTTTTGATTGAAGTATGTGTGCCGAAGATATCTTGTTGTTGTTATTAAGTCTATTTATAATGGATTGTTTACTATCATTAGAAGTAGTTGTGGAGTGTCCTGAGGGTTTTCAATCATCGTTATATAGGATCAACAATGACTCTTTATTTTTTTTATTTCATTATGAAGTTGCTTGCAAAGGATTTTTAAAAGTGATGTGCCATAGTTTATGTTTTTATGGATGAAATAGTTCTAATTGGTGAAATATTTACCTATATAAGTGTAAAGTTCAAGTAGTAAGGGAAATATTTAGAAGATAAATACATTAATATTAGAAGAATAAAGACTAAGTATATGATATATAATTTTAGTGGGTATGCTTTTAATGATTATTATTCAGGATTTTTTTTTTTTTTGAAGTTGCATGTTGCAATAATTAAAGATAATAAAAGAGTACAAGAGAGTACAAGCTAGCATGAAAACTTCTATTTATGTCTTCCCAAGTAAAAAAGCAAACAATAATGGGAAGAGCTTTGCTTTTATCTATATCAATCCATACAAGGGTACAACAAAAAAAGAAGAACCCAAACAAAAAGAAACAGAAACCCCCTTAGTTGGCACTATGAGATCCCTCAAGTAATAACATTAAGTACCAACAAACAAGACAAGGAACCACTTCGGAGGGAGGGGATACGATAGAAAGGGTTTAAACAGCCCAAGGACCTGGTTAGTATCCCTGTGCTTCGACAGAGGTCTGATTAATTTGTGGAATTCAATGCAAAAAATATAAGAAGAAGTCAACATTGCATACCTAAGGGGACCATATCCCCACCAATGATGTCGTTTGGTGCTTTCTTTCTTTTCCTTGGAGCAGTGGTAATAGGCCCAAGCGTTGTTGCTTTGTGAGGTTCAAAACTCTATTGTAAGAGGCCTCCATATCCTTAAATTTCTCAGCAGAGAAACCACCTGTTTGGGGCTAGAAGGCTTCTGCTCATTTCTCTTGGAAAAGTACCTATGCTGCTGTTTTGACGTCCTCCTTGTAGTGAAAAGAATCCAAGGCGCATACTCATTTGCATCAGAGCTGCACTGAACATGAGGAGTTGGAGGTTCTACCACGTGGGACGGGCTACTTCTAATGGGAACCGGGGAGCTGGCTACTGGGAAGAGCCACAGGTGGGCTTATTCTGCTTCTCCACCAAAGTGTGTCGTCGGGAGTTGTCGAGGTGGGGCTAGGAGTAAGACATACCATGTGGGGGATTGCTGCTTAGCCATGTCAAGGCAAAGCTTCAATTTGTGGCCAATGTTTCTACAATGAAAGCAAACTTTGGAGATGCCCTTATATCCACCTTTTGAAAAATATATGCCATTGAGCCCCTTAATCCAAAATCCAAGTTTCAACTTATCTACCAAATTGATTTGCACACAAACTCTAGCATAAGAGCTTTGGCCCCAAGTAGTGATATGTTCATCCATCCATAAAGGCTCACTAACCATCGTCGTCATTCTAGCAATGTTGGATAGTTCTCAATAAATAAGAGGAAGCCGAGGAAAATAGACCCATAAAAGTGAAGACCTAAGTAGTGGTATGTTCATCCATCCATAAAGGCTCACCAACCATCATCGTCATTCTAGTAATGTTGGATGGGTCTCAATACATAAGAGGAAGCTGAGGAAAACGGACCCATATAGGCGAAGAATCCTTGCATAGAGGTAGGTGAGAAAGAAGGTGACCACTTATTGATGCAACTTAAGTTTCTAAATATCTTATGGAGAACACTTAGGAAAGCAAGTAGAGAATTTTTTCCTTTCAGTAAAGCATAAACATCCACATATAAAACTAAAAGTAGAAGCAAGTTCTAGAAAGCATCTTAAGTTTCTAAATATCTTATTGACAACAAGTTCTAGAAAGCATCTCCATTATAACAACCAACAAGTGGTCACCTCACATGCAAAGCTCGAAATTTAAAGGATAGGTGCTCAAAGGATAGATCTAACCCGGAATCCACTACTGAAACGATCTGGCACAAGTCCACACTCCTCCGACAAATACCAACCAAAACGTGGCAGCAGACACCACCAAGCTTACAAGAGAAGAAGGATACAGATGGGGCGGGAATTGTGGATAGAGAAGAAGAGGTAGAAGACCGAGATGAAGTAATAGAGGGGAAGGGAAAATGAGGCTAGCTCGCAAGCTAGAAAAACCCGTAGGTTTGTATGCAAAATTTTCACCAAAATTGTCCAAAACCAGTGGGAAAACAACCCCTATTTATAGGGAAGAGATGGGGGAAAGAGTAATAAATGCATGTAGGTAAAACACCACATATCTAGCCAACAAAAACTCATCAAAAATACAGCAAACAGGGACCGAAGGGACAACTGCCAAAGGAGAAAAATGAAGCATCCACATAGCATAAAGGGAGGGGGGGGGGGGGAGTAAAGAGGGGGGGGGGGGGGGGGGGGGCGAAGCAACAACACAATTGACAAGGAGGGAGAAACCGAAGCATTAATGGGGGGGAACGAAGCAACAACACAACTGCCAAGGAGGGGGGAAACCGAAGCACCAAGGGGGGAAAACTGAAGCATCAAAGTGACGGAAAGGGAGAGACAAACCTAAGAGCATCAACCTAGCATGATCATTAGTTGCCTTCCATCATAGGGTAACCAAAATAAAATAACAAAACATTATCAACCCAAATATAAAAGAGTACATAAATATTTAATTACATCACTTATTCATCCCAGGATGTTCTCCATCACTATCTATGAGCACCACGAAGAACAACATCTCTTGCCTCGGATTTTTGAAAGAGGCAAACAAAACAATTAAGATATATTAGATGATGACGTGATAACTTGATGTGATAGGTTCAAGTAGATATGTTATATAGAGCAATTATGATATAAATAATGATATAAATTCTAAAATAAAGTTGAATGATTAAAACAAAGAAGTACCTCAAAAGTTGTTTTATAAGAGAACATTAGAAGATTTAAAGGTAAATTTGATAAAATTGCAATTAGGTTGGCGATGTTGTATTGATTTGAATTTTAGATTGTAAAAAATCATTGATTTATAAGTTGAGCTGATGGAAATAGGAGTTTTAAGATGGATGTGCAAAATTAGGAAGGATAAATTAATGAATGATTATATTGGAGGAAATATTAGAGTGACATCTTTTAAAATTAGGTGACTAAGAATAGACTTAAGTAGTTTGGATATGCACAATAATGGCACAAAATGTGCTCGTTAGACGAGTTGATAAAATAAGTGTCAAAATTAGGAAGAAAAATGTTAACTAAGGATACATGGATAGTTGTTTTTCAAAATGATTTGCCAAAAATATGTTTAATATCTCAGACAACACTCAATAAAAATGAATAAAAAATGAGATTTGTAATGCCAACCCTAAATTATTGGGTGATGATTTGATCAACTCAGAAGTTCGAATAGTAATATTAAAAAAGTATGATTAAAACTTAATTTTTTAGGTTTAGTTGATCTTACACTGAGGCATACTTGAGAATTTTCACGCCCATAGATTCTGTCCCTGTTTATGTAAGAGAAACAGAGCACAAGACGGTTGTTTTGTCTGTATTGGATCCTTCTGAAGTGAATGATTCTCAGGTGACATAATGGTAAATCTTACCTTATTTTTGGAGATCTAGATTGACTAATCAGGATGCTGTTATGCTTATAACTTTTTTATAGGACGAGTTATACACTTGTCCATGATGACTTTATTTCTTCTGCAGAATAATTGATCTAAGTCCCTCATGCTGCACGCCCAGAAATAATGGCTTTAACATTGCAGCCATTTGTTTCTTGGTGGATGAGAAGACCTGCAATTTCTATTTTTATATAGAAATTTAAGCTTTCTCCAGGTTATTTCTGTAGGCATTTCAGTCTTTTTTTAGCTATCAAACTGTTTGAATACTCTCTTCCTAATAACATTCATTCTTGGATAGATACCTGCCATGTCAGAGCCAATATTATGAAATAATAGCTCTTCAAATTTCCACACCCCAGCATGAAGTATATTTCCAACGAGGTAGTTATTTGCACCCAAGTGTTATTGTTTCTTGTAACTTGATTGTGCATAACTAGATTTTGAATGACATTCTTCAAACAATATATCCATTGTGATCGTATTTGATTTATGCTACTTGAAAAACACTTTGCCTTGTCTTAATTTGATAAAATTTGAATGTCCAGCCTAAAAAAAGAATTAACACTGCCATTGCCAGGTCCCAAGTCCTGGATGAGAAAAGTGGAGGGTTGCGTTAGGTAGTCGACAGCCAGCGTAAAACTTGTCGAATAATAATGACATGAATCCTTTAAGAAATTGTGTTAATGCTAGGGCGTCCCCTGGAAGCGACGCGCTGTATGGCCTGAATACAGTGACAAGTGTGCAAGGGCCGTTGCACCGGCGCCCGGGTGCAGTGTTAAATAGGCAAGAGTTCCCACATCAAGGACGGATGTGGGCAAAGAAGCTAGTCCATGAAACTAAAATTAGAATATGAACTTGGAATATAGGTTCCCTTACAGGAAAATTAATGAAATTAATAGATATTATGATTCATAGGAAGTTAAATATTTTGTGCATTCAGGAAACTAAATGGGTTGGTGAGAAGGCTAAGGAAATTGATAGTTTAGGATTTAAACTTTGGTATTCGGGTAGGAGTCGTACTAGAAATGGTGTAGGTGTTATTATAGATAAGAGTTTAAAGGATAATGTTATAAAAATTAATAGGATTGGAGATAGAATTATAGCTTTAAAGATTGTTATTGAGGATAAGATTGTTAATATTATAAGTGCTTATGCTCCTCAAGTAGATTTGGATATGAGTTCTAAATTAAATTTTTGGAATGACTTAGAAGAATTAATACAAAAGATACCTCTTGAAGAAAGAGTTTTTATTGGAGGAGATTTAAATGGACATGTTGGTAGAGAGGTAGATGATTTTAAAAGCATTCATGGTGGCCATGGATTTGGAACGACGAATGAAGGTGGCAAGACCATATTGGATTTTTGTTTAGCTTATGATTTTTCAATTGCTAATACCTTATTTAAGAAAAGAAATGAGCATCTAATCACTTATAAAAATGGATATAGTACAACCCAGATTGACTATTTTCTTATTAGAAAATTAAATCGTTTAGATTGCAAAGATTGTAAAGTTATTTCGAGTGAAAATTTATATACCCAACATCCGGTACGACTCGTGTCTACCTTTATTTTGATGTATTGTTATTTGTACTTTTCCATTTCTACCACGCACTCGTGAGGCATTTGGTTTTTATGTTTGCTCTCTAGGGGCATTGTGTCATTTTATTTTTCTTATTCGTATTTGGCTATTTTAAGGCCTCCCCTTCCTCTGGAAGGATGATGGATTATATTGATTAATTGAAAATGTTATTTTTCTTGTTGATCTCTTAGTTGAGTTCAGATCGACTCTTTGAGTCTTCCGAGATTCTCAAGATCTTTTGTGAGTTTTGAGAGAAGAGTTTCGTGGATCTCTGTGTGGTTTCGGCATCCCTACATCTCCTTTGTGACCTTGAAGAGCAGAAGAGCGGTCGAGGTTAGAAAAATTTTCGAAGACTCTCTTCATTTTCCCTCAATCCCCTCGCTTTACCCAAACCCTTGCGAATTCTTCCCCAAATTTCTCCTTGCACGCCGGCCTGTTGGCCCGTCCAGGAAATTGGCCGCCGGCCAATGGCTCCCTCTCTCTAATAGCCCTTTGCCGACCCACTCCCCACTTCCAGCAGCACCCGTTGAGCCCCTAGTCCGTTGATCCATCAGCCACCAACCACCGCGCTCTCCACCCATCCCAAACCCCCGAGACCCGCCGACCAATCCAGGGAATCCCCCCCCCACCGCCGGCCACTCCCAAATCAGCCAATGGATTTTGGGCTTTCTAAAAATTCAATTCAGTTTTCAATTACTTTCCTAATTCGTTCCCTTATTCCTTTACTGAAAATTTGAGATCGAAATTCAAATTGGAATTTGAATTTTAAATCTCCTCCTTGAATGATGAAATCCAATTAGGAAACTTTTACACCTCACCTATCTGAAATTAATTTAGAATTGAATTAATTGCTTATCAATCACGGGCCCATTTACTTAACACCAGCAGCCCTCTCTCTCTCTCCATGTGGCCGGCCACCTCATCCCATTGCTCTCTCTCTTCTAATTGCCACCTCACCACCACTATAAATACCTCTTAAATTGCCTCATAAATACCTTTTCTCTCAAACGTAACTTCAGTTTTTACTCCAGATTTCAAATCTGAGAAATTGGAATTAGGAAATACATCCTTATTTTTCCTT
>NW_021318618.1:7969649-7995652 GCF_001605985.2 Dendrobium catenatum | reverse complement strand
ATTATTAATTTTTGGACTTAAGATAGAATGGCATGAAAATAAAAAATAAAGAAAACGATTTTCTAGGATTAGATGGAGGCATTTGTAGAGAAGAATTATTAAACAGAAAATAATATTGAAAATTAAGATTAGTTAGGATGTGTAAGATTTTGTCTGTGCATGAGGATGCTAATATTATCTGAGAAAAAGTAGCTAGTGATATTAAGAGATAGTTGAGCCAAAAGATATCCTTGGTTGCTATCAAAGAGGTAAAAGCTCCCTATCAAATAGATAAAAAGTAGGTGGCGGGTGGACATCCAATGTGCAAGAAAAACTCTAAAAATAAGAAGTTTTGTTATACAAAATTTGGTTTTAACATTTTAAAAAATTCTGTGAGATTGGAAAACTGTTACTGAAAGATGGCTCGTAAGGATGCTAAGAAAGCAATATGGATGCAAAGGAATTGCTTTTAGCTCTTTATATATATATTAGATACTAAAGAGGGGAGTGAAAAGATATATGTATAAGTTAGCCAAACAAAGAGATTGGAGTTGTAAGATTTAGTTCAAGTGAAGTGTATTAAAGAGAAGATCAAAAATACTTTTCTAGAAGATGATATTCAACTCAAGATGAGAATGAGATATTATTGCTAACTTTTAATGATGAGATTGTGAAAATCACAAGATTGACTATAATGACCTATAGCCACACCCCTTAATGAAAATAAAGATTTCTTTTGTTATCGGCGCTAATTAGTAAAACTCTGAACGAATAAGGAGACTTTAAAGGAAAATGAAGAGGTGACAGAAGAGAAGAGCGTGTTGGACCTGATGATATTCCTAAATAGAGGTGTGGAAGGACATGCTTTAGGCAGATGAAGGAATTTCTTGGCTTACTAAACTTTTTAGTACTATTTTTTGAAGACTAAAAAGATGCCAGCATGAGTGGAGAATGAGCCGTGTTAATTCCTATTTTTTAAGAATAAAGGTGATGCCACAGATTGCGCGAATTATAGAGGTATTAAGTAAAATTGTGTTCATACTTTAAAACTGTTGGGAGCGAGTTTATGGAGCATAGGTTGCGTCGCTAGATACTAATGTTTCCGAAATCAATTTGGATTCCATGCCGGGTTAGGTCGACTATGGAAGCCATACATTTATTAAGAGATTTATGGAAGAATATAGATAAAATAAGGAGGATCTACATTGATATTTATTGATTCTAGAAAAAGCATATGTAAAGTTTCAAGGAAGTGTATGGAGAGTTCTGAAAAGAAAGGAGTCAATAATTGCTTATATTCAAATCATTAAAGATATGTAGCAGGAGCTATTACTTGTGTTCAAACACAGGTGATTGACGCAAGTATTCCTATTTTCGGTTGGTTTAATCCAAGGATCCAAGGGGGGCCCTTTTAAAAAGGGGCCAATTAATTTTTTCCTGTTTTTGTTTAGTCATGGATGTTTCCACTAGACATTTGCAAGAGATGTACCGTCTGATCGTGTATGCTTTGCTGATGATATTCTCTTGTTGAAAATAAGACTTAGAGAGGGATGTTGAAGGTAAACTTGAATTATGAGAGGGTCAACCTTAGGTTAAAGGTTTTCGCCTTGAGTAGATCTAAAAACGGGGAATTATCATGGAGTTTGTAATTTTAGTATAATAGAACCTTAGTGAGGGGATTGTGACTAATCTGGGCGATCAAAATCATTAATAGAGTACACGTTTTAGATATCTTGGATCTATTGTTCAGTAGTGATGGTGAAATAGATGGGATTTATCAACAGAATTCAAGTTGATGGTTTGTGAAAGTGGAGCGGATGCAATACGGCTTAGTTCAGTGTGATAAGACAATGTACCCTCAAACTTAAGAAAAATTCTATAGATGGTAGTGAGGCCTGCCCAATGCTTATATGGCCGAATGTTGGCCATAAAGAGTAAGGCATAATACTATAAGTTAAGTGTGCAGAGATGAGGAATGATCAGGTGATGAGTTGGCTTACCCTAGAGATAGGATACAAATGAGCATATACGTGAGAGCAAGTCTCGAGCAAGCTTCAGTATAACATAGATTAGAGAGAGTCGCCGGCTTAGATGGTTCTTAGGTCACATAAAAAACGGTGGCCTTCCGATGGACCCGGTAGTAGGCAGTAGAGGTATTAGATTGCTTATGTTAAGAAAGGTAGGGGTATTTAGACCTAAAAAGACTTTGGGTTTTAGAAAATGATTAGGATGACCCTTCTTTATTAGAATTTTAAACGAGGAATATTGACTTTTAATAGACACAATGGAGAAAAAAGGATCATGTAGCCGACCCCACGTAGTGGTAATAAAGGCTTGCATGTTGTAGTTGTTGTTGAGTGCGGATTGCAGTCTCCTCTGACAGATATTGCTATCATCTAGTGGAAGGATAAACTTTGGTTTGTGCATTAGGAAATGGATCTCTCTTTGATTGTAATTTTGGGAGTTAATGAAATCATTCCATGGGCCATTGGAACTAGCTAGGTCTTTCCATAGTGTTATTTTTGGTATTTTTTCTTGTCATTTTTTTTGTTTTCTGATCTGTATTTATTAATGGATATTGAGTGGGTTAGAAATTTAAATGTTATTTTAGCTTTTTCTTTTAACTTGCATAATGCTGGTCAAACCTGGGTTCCAATTAGCTCATTGTTTATGATCCCAATAGTGCAAGCGTTATTAGAAAACCTCAAACTGTGAACATATTGGTGATTTCAAATATTTCTCCATCCTTTGGAAAGTTTAATTCTGATATTCATGTCCTCACCGTTGTTCTAACAACTGATATCTACCGATTGAGTTGCTGGAAGTTTATTCTGCCAATGCTTACTTATGCAGCATTAGTGAGGATGGGGAAGTAACAAATCTTCTTGCATTTTGCACATCCCAGGTACCCTCTTTATGTAGACAGCGGGCTGATAATACATATTTTATTATTATTGAGAGAAGTTCAGAAGAGAAATAGGGTGGGTATGCTTGTCTAATGAGAAGATGGGAGAGAGAGAAACGAGAAAGCTTCTTACCTTTGCTTTTCTGATGGAGGTATGAGCTATTTGGTAGAATGAGTACACTATCAAAGGGGCGAAGGAGAAATGGGTCAGGACCCAAGTGAGGTGAGAGGGAGAAGGGCTACAAATCCAAAGGGATTAAAGAGAGGAAAAAGGGAAATATTCAAGCAATCATACTTTTAATTCATATAATTCTTTAAATAATCATCCACATACAAGGCCATGACGCATTTTATATAGATTAAGTTTTCTTAAACATTGCCTAAATTATTTGAGATAACAATGAAAGACACTGTGTCTTTATTATATGAAATTTAATGTGAAGCATAAAATAAATTGTAAAATATTGTTTGAGATATGGACACTTGTTTGCTTATGATATTTGAATCCAAAATTTGACAGTTGTGTGAGCCTATTGGCAATTCAGTCAGGCCAAATATACTCTTTTGAAGGATTTGAAGGTGGCGAGCATGTAGCAGTGGAAATGGAATTTCTCATGAGTCCTCTTGGAATAGCAATAGTGAGGTAGAGTGTAAACTTGTGAAAGGATATCCGGGCTTTGATTTCAAGGCTTCGCTATTCATATCATGCCAGTTTCTGACTCTAGCATAATCGGGACAAGGGTTATATGTAGTATAGCAATGGCATTAAGATGTGGTAGAAAGTTAACCTGTGTAACTAGTAATGAAGCATGCAACAATATTTGGACCGTGGAACATCTTGTACTCTCTATCTATAATAATAGTGATTGAAGGTACTCAACTCAGGCTCAACAGTATTTCCTATATTTTTGAGATCAAGATGTAATGAACAATTAGAAAGTAAGAGTAACAACCAACCACTAGGTTCTAGCAGAATCTCTTCTCAAGCTCATCACGGGCATTATTCTCCAAGCTTAATCTTAGCATTGGATCAAGTTCAACTTCAAGGCAGAATCAACTAACATTCTCATCAG
The DNA here is from genome assembly GCF_001605985.2 of Dendrobium catenatum. Lineage (NCBI taxonomy): Eukaryota > Viridiplantae > Streptophyta > Magnoliopsida > Asparagales > Orchidaceae > Dendrobium > Dendrobium catenatum. Next base: position 7,991,695 of record NW_021318618.1, on the reverse strand, counting down.
CATGTATGATGGGCTAGTGGAAACTGTGGGGCTAACTGCGTGGGTCGAAATTTGGGGTTAGATTTAATTTGTGTGACTAGAGTGGTTGTTGTAGAAGTGGAAGCCAGAGATATGAAAGATTAGATGGATGGTTGGAGGGAATTGTCTTGGTTCTGAAATGTAAGAATCAAGCTTATGCATCAAAGCATTGAATTTATCTTTAGAGTCTCAGGTTTGGTTGAATATGCCCTAGATGTCAACTAAATAGGATTGAATGCAATTGTTGAAAGCATTATTTAAACATCGCCACCCGAACAAATAGTATGGAAATCTACTAAAAATTTAACATTATGTTGTTAATGTTGATGAATTGATCAACCCCATGATTTTAAGTGTGGGGAATCCAAGCACCATGTTTGTCCTTTGTCTCTTAAATTGCAGGACAGTTACTTTTCTTGTCTGTTATGTTATCATCTTTTTCAGCTATTATACCACCTTTAGTAACCTTTTTCCTTTGCTATTTTATGTAGACCTTTTGTAATCAGATGCATGGTTTCAACTTTGAGTTGCTTTTCACTATGTTGAAATTGGAACATACACTGATTTAACAAAATCATTTTCCTGAATATTTTGAACTTCTTTAAGAAGGTGTATGTTTTTTTGCAATGGGGACATCTCTTATGCTGTTGTCCAGTAAGTCTTCATCTTTAAAGGATAGAAAACCCAGTGGATGCTCAGCATAAGTTGCAAGTAACCTTATATGTGAGAGCTGCTCTGTGATGAGAAAAAATGTATGCCATCAGGAGAACTGTTTTCAAACTTCTCATGCATGCTGGCTCCTCTATGTTTTTATTTCATAGTCATTCTTGGAAGTTGCCCTGCATTCAGTTGAGCATCATGAGCTTGACCTTGCAAGCATTTAATGTTATACATTATGGCTCCACAAAAACTGTTGTAGTCTCAAAGCCCAAGTCTGAACAATTCGGAATCTTTTTCTCACACAACTGAGCCAATATTAGTTCAAGCTCGTGATCCATCTCGACTTGCCTTAAATATTAGTAAGTGCAATTGAAGAGAAAGGTTTGAAGATGCTTTGAAGGAATAGAGCAGCATGTGCATATGGATGGCTTTCCTAGGAATCAATTTTAAACAAGCTCATTGCGGGTCTACTGAGAGTTGCGATGCCTGTTGGCTTGAAAAAGCTTCTAATATAGGTCGATCTCATTTAATGAGAAGAAGCATGATCTTTTGGATAAAGAACTCTCCTTTTCTTTCATTCATCCTTGCAAGGTCCAACAACCCATTCTTGCCTCAAATGTGTTGCGAAAATTGGTTCAGATGGAAGAATTTCCCCTGTTTCAGCTTGGTCTGGTGTCATAGGCCATTGTGTCAAGCTGAAATGGGTGCCTTTCTTGCAGCTGAGCTGATCATGGAGATTGGTTATCTCTTCAAGGATAATAGGGTAGACCCTAGAAGAAGAGCAATAGGCCATTGCTAGCAATGAAGCCAAACTCTTTTTTTTTAATTTGGTACTCGGCTGGATGCATATTACATGGTGTTACAAGAAAAGGTGATCAACTTCTTGAACTGATGCTCGAGTTGGGGTGAAGGCTGATGCTGTTGCTGTTGCAATGGCTCAGATATATGAGAAAAATGGGTGGAGGGATGAGATAAATAAACTGAAAGCGGATTGTTGATGACGTGTGGTCTCAACGACTCCCAATTGCAGCAGTTTTATAATTGCTTTTTGTCCTGCCATTTGGAAATTTGGTGACTTGGATTCGTGCATCAGGTTTTGATATGGATATGCTCAGAAAAGCTAGCGAAGCAAAACGTTCTCTGGCTTGCTGCCAAATCAGTACTAGAAGCGTGAGGGTGGAAAGGTCTCTCATCTTCATAATTCTGAAACTGAGAAATTAGATTTACTGAGAAAATTTGTGTTGCTTAAAACCCAACCTCCAACTTTTACTGATTTACTAAGGACAGAAACTTTCAGGCTTGAAGCTGAGGCAAGGGAATCACTTTGTTTGTTGTCAGAAAGTTGAAGGCTCATGTTGAACTGGTTAGATCTAAAGATGGCATTCTCCATCCAACTGAGAAAATCTAAATGCAAAACTATGTGCGGGGATTCCTGGAAATGAATAGGATTAATGATTTGGCAGCATTTCTTATCCAAGTAGTAAAGAGGAGCGCCAGTCTCTGTAGAGGAACTCAGTTGTTGTTTCAGGTGATAGATGCATTGTTTCTCTGGTTTGTTGGACCAAGCACATGACCTCTTAGATGAGATGAGATTTTCTGGAGTCAAAGTAGGTTTCTTCTATTTATCTTCTCTTTTTGAAGCCTATTGCAAGGAGAATCGTCAAGCTGAGATCAGTGCACTTTTTTAAAAGATGCTCGTAAGGCTGGGATTCAGCTTGAATTCAAGCTGTTATGAGTCTTTGATACAATCTAGGGTGAATCAGAATGATTCAACTGGAGCACTCTTCTTTTTAAAGAGATGAAAGTGTCGAATATATCAAGATCTGGTAAGAATGACGTTTGAGAAGTTGGTGGAAGGCTGTTCAGGCAGGGTGAAGCTGGCCTGATGTCTAAGCTACTTGAAGAATCAAATACAACCAAAAGGTTGATTATGGTGTTCACGATTGGAATAATGTGATACATTTCTTCTGCAAGAAAAAGATGATGCATGATGCACGGAAGCTATGAACAAGATGAGGGCTTTGGGATACATCCCCAACGCCCAGACGTTTACTCATTGGTCACTGGCTATGCTGCTATAGGAGGGAAGTACGTCGAAGTTACAGATTGTGGGCGAATGAAAGTAATTGCGAGTTCCAGCCCAATGAAATTTGATCCAAGAGTTGTTGGATTCCTTCTTGTATTGTTTTGTGCGAGGTGGTTTCTTTTCTTCGGGGCCATGGAAGTCATTGAGATGATGGAGGCAGAAAAAATGTTTATTGATAAGTACAAGTATAGGTCACTTTGGCTGAGATCATAGGACATTATAACAAAAGGAAAAGCACCCAAGATCCAGATGAGGCTCAGTATAGAGGGAGAAGCAGGTTTGTGCTTCAAGAAAGGATAGGTTTGAAAATGAACGACAATGGAATGCGGACCTTCGACTTTTAATCAAGCACTTCAGTCACTATAAGCTTGGATCTCCTAATATGCCTGCTGCGTTTTAAGAGAAGGTATGAAATGGTAGTCTTAGAGAAGTATGGTTTAAAAACGCATTTTATACTTAACAAAAAATATAATTGCCTTGTCTTATGTTGCGTTCCCAACCAGCATGACGGGTTTCTTTATAGAGAAGTGCCGAGCAGTCTTTGTTTCCATCTCTCTACTGCTGAAAGCTTTGGAGAAAAAAACACAGAAAGCTTGCATAGAAGAGATTCTTCTCCTTTTTGATACAGATATAGCATATCCTGTTTGGATAGACAGTGTAATTCTTCCATCGTCCATTTCTCCTTCCTTCTTGATAGAAGTCATCTTGTTTTGCGATTATCATATTTCTTCTCAAGAATAAATTATTCTTACGGTAATGTATTGATTTGATTGTATACATCAGGGAATACTAAATTCCTTTTATACCTCTAGGTTTTTTAGTAAACTGGAGCTGCTAAGCCTTTTTAGTTATCCTCCTATCATGGATTGGAAGGAAGATGAGACTAGAGAGTCAAGAAGAGTAGGAAGTTCATTAGGAGATTATTTCTTATGCAATATGAAAAACTATTTTGGAGAAAGACTTATCTTTCTTATTCTGAACAACCCAAAGTATGTGTTCATAGAGGATGCATAAGCCAAATAGAGAGCCAAGGGGTGAGCGGCAAAAAAACACACAGCTCATCTTGGTCTGTCGTTGTGGAGCTTAGGATATCAATTAAGAGGTTTGGGTTCGAAGTCTTGTGTATGCGATGTGTGTGAGAGTCTGTCTTAATTGCCATGCCCCCCCCCCCCCCACCAACCCACAAAAAAAAAACCCAAAAAAGCAAGCGGCGGGAGCTTCCCACATTGAACAGCAGATAGGAGATATCGCAAAACTAGCCTAGAGGAAAATATAGAATGCCAATGTTAATTGCAGCTTCCCTTACGCAGATTTCCAGCATGTATTCCTGATATTGAGCACCAATTTTTCAGATTTTGAGCAGCCATGAAGCCTTCTAATTTTGTCTGAGGCAGCTGTCCACAGCCCATAATCCACATTTTACAGTAAGGCTTTATTGGCACGATCTTTTGATGCTTTCTTAAGCTGCTTTAATAAAAATCTTAAATTTTTTTACTAAAAAGTTGCTTTTAAGAAGCAGCAACAAAACCATCTCAACGGCAGCATAAATCTCTGCAGTAACTTTCCTTTAAACTGTTATTCTAAGCTACCACTGTGTTCTTCCTAGACTCGTCTTTGCTCTCTTTCTTTTTTTAACAAAAAGCTGTATTTTTGGCAACATTTTGAACGTTCTGTAACTGATTTCTCTACCTTAATAATTTCCTTCTGTTTTTGTTCTTGTAATTTTTTGTACAATGAATTGGATCTCATGTGGGTTACAAAAGCTAGAGTTTCACAAATTATGACAATTATCATCATGAGGGAAGAAGACTCATTGATATTTGATTTAGGGATTATTTGGTGTATAGTGGTTGATAAGATAATATGTTTCCACATAAATACAAATGAGTAATGATATAAAGGCCAAATGATAATTGGATAAACAATAATAAATATAGGAAAGAATAACTGATTAGTAATATTGTGAAAATTGATCAGACTGAGAACTAGAAGATGGAGAGGCTTAGGCTTCGTTTTGTATTAGAAAAGTGTTTTTAGAAAGTCATAAGAAAATTAATATTGTGGATTGGTGGAAGAAACGAAACTGCTAAAAGGAAACACCTAATCTAAGGAACAAATCAAGCTCAAAGGCTTAAAATCATGTAGTATTCATCTTTTTTTCATACTACAATAGCTATATTTATAAGATGGCAAGAACATTTTGAAAGCATGTAACAAAAACTAGTAAGATAGTCCTAAGGAAAACTTTAGCCAAGATGTTCCACATCATACTCACCTAGCGTCAAATGAGCTCGAGATGGAGTGATCGACAAGTCGAGGCGCATCATGGGGAGGAGGTTGATATAGCAATCTTCTTGTCAATGATTTTTTGTGTCTTTCGATGGCAAAGGTCCGCAAGCATTGAGGTGAAGTCCTTTCGATAATTGCTCAAGTACTATGAACAAGCTTAGCAAAGGCAGGTTTTGAAGATTCCGTCAAGGACTTGAACGTGAACGACCTTTTAAATGTTGGGCAAAAATTGTCACTAACAAAGAATCGTTTCCCATGAAACCGTGCTTAAATTGTTGGTGGGCTTGAAAATTTGCGTATGCGTAGAAGATGATATAGTTATAAGTCATAGCTTTGTAACAAAGATTCAAAGCACACAAAATATAAAGAGAAGGGTGCGAGTCATAAAGACAATATTTTACGTGGAAGTTAGGTGCTCCCTAGTTAAATTGATTTTCACTAGTCTCTTTGCCCGAGGGAAGGCATTGACTCAATGTATTATAATAGAGACATTACAACGGTCGTGTTAGTTTGAAGAATATAGTTAATATGAAGTTGTTCTTCAACCAGATTGCAGGCCTGTTCATTCACCATAATGGCCATAGTCAGGTGATGGTGGTGGAGGAAGTATAGTCAGCGAGTTATAGATGATCAGACGGACTGTATTCGATGGAAGATGGTTGGTACGAAGGGACCTAAGACGATAGGCTGGCGGAGGTTGCAAGGGACCATAGCTAACAGGCGATGTTGGTGGAGCGCGGAGGTTTGGAGAGGATCGTATCGGCCGAGTGATGGAGGTCAATGGTACCATTTGTGGTGCATGAACGATAGGTGGTTTGAGGGACCGTATCGGCAGCGACGGTGGTCTAAGGGATCATTAGTTCTGTTAGGTTGACAGAGGTCGGTGTTTCCGGGCGATGGTCCGATGATTGGTTGAGCCCAAAAGTCCAATGGCGTATTCGACAGCCAATAAAGTGCCAATGACGGTTGCGGCGAACATGGGGATAGATCCGGCGATGGTCTGGTGACGTTGGGATTGAAGCTTGCGTGTGGTGGCGGCTGGCTATAGTCCGACGATGCGCCAAGTGGAGCGTCCGAGTGGGAAGTCTGGCAATGGTCGGTGCCGGTGCAGTGTTCGATGTACGGGGTGGTAGGTTCGCCACGGTGGTGCAGAGTTCTTGAAGTCTCAAACTGCTCCTGTTAATCTGTAGCTAAAGGTCCCCCTTATATATAGAGTTGTGGTCTATTTAAAGATTTTTTTTGAGTGGACATGCCTCATAGAATATATGGGATGATCTGAGGCAGATTTGGAGTGCTCTATCGAAAGGCCGCATTGTCCTTCCCATTCATTAAGCGGCATTTCTCAAGTGTAAGTGCCTTAATGATGTTGGAATTCATTGATCTTAGGCCCGTTGGATTCGTCCGCTTGAGTTGCCGATTTCGATATAAAACATGTCATATTTGAATATCATTTGGTTCATTCTGACTTTATTCTTTTAAACCTACATATTAAATGCAGGCCTTCGATTTCGGACACTTCTGGGCTCAGATTGGACCCGATTGTGGTGTCGTTGGGGTTGTCTCTTCGAGACGTCATTTTGCTATAAGATTGTTGAAATTATGAGTTCATATGATTCCAGATTTAATTTGGAAGTTTTCAATTAATATGCTTTGAGATTCGTGTATGACCAAGGACGATTTTTAGTGACCATTAATGAACATTATAAGGCCACTATTAAGTTATTTATTACTTTGATAAAGTATGCTCCCCAAATTTTATTTTCAAGAACTTTTTTAATGATTCAAAAATTTTAATTTTAGTAAATTAGACTATAAATGCGATGAAATAGAAAACTGGATCAAAACTATCTTAGTAAATTTTGATGTGGACACAAATTACATCTATTAATAACACATTGTTCTTAGTAAATTATTAAAAATTGAGACGTCCAACAATTCTATTCAAATAATACCGGAGTCAAAATATATTCTTAACATCCTTATCATATGTGCTACTCTATATTTTAGTTTTGTTGGTGACGGCTTTTTTATTGTTTCTTAAAACGGAGTCTCTTAGTTAAAAATATTAATTTTTGCATAAACCTTCCGTATTAAAGAAAAGTAATAAAAAGCCGTCCCCCAAATAGGGCCTTACCTTACGATTTTGCATTGTCGCATGGCTTTCTTGCTGCTCTAAAATAAGCTTCTTTTATATAAAATCATATTTCCATTATTCTTCCTTAGATTTATACATGTTCTTTAACGGCGACTTTAAAATAACACACCACATCTATAGTGCACCCAAATCATGCTCTTAGGCTTTCATTTCGAGCGGGCCTTTCTTATTTGCTTTCTTAAAGCGCTTTAATATTTTATATTTAGAAAGTTCGTTTAAAAAGTAGGAAAAACAAGCCGTCCCAAACGATACCTATATGTATTAAATTATATATCATATAAGGTCTTTTCATGAATGAAATATGCTTTGTTGTGTGGAATATTTATGTGATCAGTAAAATAATAAAAAAGCACATATATACTTTATTTTTTATCAAAATATCTTATTTGTGACCTTTCATAAAATTTTTTTATTTGGAATGCTTTTAGGAAAATAAGGTTGTTTAAGCCTAATTAATTAGTATTGCTACACGGATTAAAATCAATTCATTCATATCTAAGCAAAATAACATGTGTAATTACTAAGCAAAATAACTGTAAATATCTTGTACTTTAATTCATTTCATATATTTTCGAACATACAGCTCATTTTTAAAATTAATATGATGGATATATGATAATATTTTCCACGCCTAAAAAATAATCAATAATTACATTTTTTTTACATTAATTTAATATCGTTGTTAAATTATATATATATTTTAATTATTTAATTTAACATTGACAAACGGATATCATTTTACACTTAACTAATTAACTTAGATTAATTTTCTTAAAATTTTACATTATAAGACTTGTTAGGTTTATTGCAGTAGAATTTAATATCTTTAAAAAACTAATAATATATTTAAATTATAAATATTTTAAGATATAAACTAACATTTAACATTAAATAAAAATGGGACACTCAAATTAATTTATTTTTATAAATAAAAATTTCTTTATCTTATTTTTTCATGAGAAATCCATGTATCAATTAGAGCTGACAATTTATGATCTCCCAGCTTCCCGCCTCCCTTATTGAATTTTCTCCCAAAATCTGTCCCACTCATCTTTGGGAAGATTTTTGAAGAGAAAACCTGGAGCTGGCCGTGACCTGCAAAGGCTTTTCTCCTTGCCCGAGAAAGCTCCCCAAGTCAAGAGTTTGAGTTGGAAATTATTCACAGTTTTCTCTCCACCTTGGAGATTCTACAAGAGGAGTTGGGGCTTGTGCCCAAGAAGTTGATCGTGGATTGTGGCTGTCCAAGTCATCCAAGAATGCTGTCAAGCACCACCTACTTCCGATCCAACCAACAAAAAAAAAAATACCACCATAACGTTGTATTACTCCATTCCTTGGTGAAGCTCTTTCCCTAACGCTCTTAGCTTCCTAGTTTACTTTTCGTTTATGGTTATTAATAGATTCATGAAGATCATGTCAATTATTCGCCGCTAGAACCTAGTAATAGGGAGAGTTGTGTGAGGGATCTTCTTATAGCAACTAATCTTATTGTTAGTATTGGAATTTCTCGTTGAAACCACTCATGTATGCAAAGTAAGATGTAGTTGAATATTTAATGATCTCAACCTCTCGCATGTGTTTAGAACTAAGCTATTTTATCACTTTAATATTTAACTTATCGTTCAATTCCGCATATTATTATTGCCTCTAAATCTAAACGTGCAAATTTCTTTAAGCAAATCACCTTCGCATGGATCTGGTTTCACATCAGACATAATGGTAAATCTTACCTTATTGTTGGAGATCTAGATTGACTAATCAGGATGCTGTTATGCTTATAACTTTTTTATAGGACGAGTTATACACTTGTCCATGATGACTTTATTTCTTCTGCGGAATAATTGATCTAAGTCCCTCATGCTGCACGCCCAGAAATAATGGCTTTAACATTGCAGCCATTTGTTTATTGGTGGATGAGAAGACCTGCAATTTCTATTTTTATATAGAATTTAAGCTTTCTCCAGGTTATTTCTGTAGGCATTTCAGTCTTTTTTTAGCTATCAAACTGTTTGAATGCTCTCTTCCTAATAACATTCATTCTTGGATAGATACCTACCATGTCAGAGCCAATATTATGAAATAATAGCTCTTCAAATTTCCACACCCCCAGCATGAAGTATATTTCCAACGAGGTAGTTATTTGCATCCGTGTTATTGTTTCTTGTAACTTGATTGTGCATAACTAGATTTTGAATTACATTCTTCAAACAATATATCCATTGTGATCGTATTTGATTTATGCTACTTGAAAAACACTTTTGCCTTGTCTTAATTTGATAAAATTTGAATGTCCAGCCTAAAAAAAGAATTTTTGTAGTTTCCGGGTTGAGTCCCTCTGACAGATATTTGCTATCATCTAGTGGAAGGATAAACTTTGGTTTGTTGCATTAGGAAATGGATCTCTGCTTTGATTGTAATTTTGGGAGTTAATGAAATCATTCCATGGGCCATTGGAACTAGCTAGGTCTTTCAATGTGTTTATTTTTGGTATTTTTTCTTGTCATTTTTTTTTGTTTTCTGATCTGTATTTATTAATGGATATTGAGTGGGTAGAAATTTAAATGTTATTTTAGCTTTTTCTTGTTTAACTTGCATATGCTGGTCAAACCTGGGTTCCTATATAGCTCATTGTCTTATGATCCCAATAGTGCAAGCGTTATTAGAATACCTCTAAACTGTGAACATATTGGTGATTTCAAAATATTTCTCCATCCTTTGAGAAAGTTTAATTCTGATATTCATGTCCTCCACCGTTGTTCTAACAACTGATATCTACCGATTGAGTTGCTGGAAGTTTATTCTGCCAATCCTTACTTATGCAGCATTAGTGAGGATGGGAAGTAACAAATCTTCTTGCATTTTGCACATCCCAGGTACCCTCTTTATGTAGACAGCGGGCTGCATAATAAATTTTTTCATTATTGACCGAGAAGTTACAGAAAGAAAATAGGGTGGGTATGCTTGTCTAGATGAGAAGATGGGGAGGAGAGAGAAACCGAGAAACTTCTTACCTTTGCTTTTCTTGATGGAGGTATGAGCTATTTGGTAGAATGAGTACACTATCAAAGGGGGCGAAGGAGAAATGGGTCAGGACCCAAGTGAGGTGAGAGGGAGAAGGGCTACAAATCCAAAGGGAGATTAAAGAGAGGAAAAGGGAAATATTCAAGCAATCATACTTTTAATTCAATAATCTTTTAAATTATATTCCACATACAAGGCCATGACGCATTTTATATAGATTAAGTGTTCTTAAACCATGCCTAAATTATTTGAGAGTAACAATGAAAGACATACTGTGTCTTTATTATATGAAATTAATGTGAAGCATAAAATAAATATGCTTAAAATTATTTTTGAGATATGGACACTTGTTTTGCTTATGATAATTTGATCCAAAATTTGGCAGGTGTGTGAGCCTATGGAAATTCAGTCAGGCCAAAATATACTCTCTTTTGAAGAGTTTGAAGGTGGCGAGCATGTTAGCAGTGGAAATGGAGATTTCTCATGAGTCTCTTGAATAGCAATAGTAGAGGTAGAGTGTAAACTTGTGAAAGGATATCCGGGCTTTGATTTCAGGCTTCGCTATTCATCATGCCAGTATCTGACTAGCAATCGGGACAAGGGTTATATGGTAGTATAGCAATGGCATTAGATGTGGTAGAAAGTTAACCTGTGTAACTAGTAATGAAGCATGCAACAATATTTTGGACCGTTGAACATCTTGTATCTCTATCTATAATAATAGTGATTGAAGGTACTTCAAACTCAGGCTCAACAGTATCCTATATTTTGAGATCAAGATGTAATAGAACAATTAGAAAGTAAGAGTAACAACCAACCACTAGGTTCTAGCATGATCTCTTGCTCAAGCTCATGCACGGGCATTATCTCCAAGCTTAATCTTAGGCATTGGATCAAGTTCAACTTCAAGGTCAGAATCAACTAAACATTCTCATCAGCATGTATGATGGGCTAGTGGAAACTAGTGGGGCTAACTGGGTGGGTCGAACATTTGGGGGTTAGATATAATTTGTGTGACTAGAGTGGGTTGTTGTAGAAGTGGAAGCCAGAGATATGAAAGATTAGATGGATGGTTGGAGAGGAATGTCTTGGTTCTGAAATGTAAGAATCAAGCTTATGCATCAAAGCATTGAATTTATCTTTAAGAGTCTCAGGTTGGTTTGAATATGCCCTAGATGTCAACTAAATAGGATTGAAATGCAATTTGTGAAAGCATTATTTAAACATGCCACCGAACAAAATAGTATGAAATCTACTAAAAATTTAACATTATGTTGTTAATGTTGATGAATTGATCAACCCCATGATTTTAACGGTGGGGAATCCAAGCACCAATGTTTGTTCCTTTGTCTCTTAAATTTGCAGGACAGTTTACTTTTCTTGTCTGTTATGTTATCATCTTTTTCATGCTATTATACCACCTTTAGTAACCTTTTTCCTTTGATTTTTATGTAGACTCTTTTGTAATCAGCTGCATGGTTTCAACTTTGAGTTGCTTTTCACTATGTTTGAAATTGGAACATACCACTGATTTAACAAAATCATTTTCCTTGAATAGTTTTGAACTTCTTTAAGAAGGTGTATGTTTTTGTTGCAATGGGGACATCCTTATGCTGTTCGCAGTAAGTCTTCATCTTTTAAAGGATAGAAAACCCATGGAGGCTCAGCATAAGTTGCAAGTAACCTAATATGTAGAGCTGCTCTGTGATGAGAAAAAATGTATGCCATCAGGAGAACTGTTTTTCAAACTTCTCCATGCATGCTGGCTCCTCTATGTTTTTTATTTCATAGTCATTCTTGGAAGTTGCCCTGCATTCAGTTGGAGCATATGAAGCTTGAACCTTGCAAGCATTTAATGTTATTACATTATGGCTCCACAAAAACTGTTGTAGTCTCAAAGCCCAAGTCTGAACAATTCGGAATCTTTTTCTCAACTACAACTGAGCCAATATTAGTTCAAGCTCGTGATCCATCTCGACTTGCCTTAAATATAGTAAGTGCAATTGAAGAAGAAAGGTTTGAAGATGCTTTGAAGGAATATGAGCAGCATGTGCATATGGATGGCTTTCCTAGGAAATCAATTTTAAACAAGCTCATTGCGGGTCTTACTGAGAGTTGCGATGCCTGTTGGCTTGAAAAAGCTTCTAATATAGTCGATCTCATCTTTAATGAGAAGAAGCATGATCTTTTGGATAAAGAACCTCTCCTTTTTCTTTCATTCATCCTTGCAAGGTGCCAACAACCCATTCTTGCCTCAAATGTGTTGCGAAAATTGGTTCAGATGGAAGAATTTCCCCCTGTTTCAGCTTGGTCTGGTGTCATAGGCCATTTGTGTCAAGCTGAAAATGGTGCCTTTCTTGCAGCTGAGCTTATCATGGAGATTGGTTATCTCTTCAAGGATAATAGGGTAGACCCTAGGAAGAAGAGCAATAGGCCATTGCTAGCAATGAAGCCAAACTCTTTTGTTTTTAATTTGGTACTGGCTGGATGCATATTACATGGTGTTACAAGAAAAGGTGATCAACTTCTTGAACTAATGCCTCGAGTTGGGGTGAAGGCTGATGCTGGTTTGCTGATTGCAATGGCTCAGATATATGAGAAAAATGGGTGGAGGGATGAGATAAATAAACTGAAGCGGTATGTTGATGAGATGTGTGGTCTCAACGACTCCCAATTGCAGCAGTTTTATAATTGCTTATTGTCCTGCCATTTGAAATTTGGTGACTTGGATTCTGCATCAGGTTTGATATTGGATATGCTCAGAAAAGCTAGCGAAGCAAAACGTTCTCTGGCTGCTGCCAAATCAGTACTAGAAGCTGTTGAGGGTGGAAAGGTCTCTCATCTTCATAATTCTGAAACTGAGAAATTAGAGTTTACTGAGAAATTTGTGTTGCTTAAAACCCAACCTCCAACTTTTACTGAGTTTACTAAGGACAGAAACTTTTCAAGGCTTGAAGCTGAGGCAAGGGAATCACTTTGTTTGTTGTCAGAAAAGTTGAAGGCTCATGTTGAACTGGTTAGATCTAAAGATGGCATTCTCCATCCAACTGAGAAAATCTATGCAAAACTTGTGCGGGGATTCCTGGAAATGAATAGGATTAATGATTTGGCAGCATTTCTTATCAAAGCTAGTAAAGAGGAAGCGCCAGTCTCTGTAGAGAACTCAGTTGTTGTTCAGGTGATAGATGCATGTGTTTCTCTGGGTTTGTTGGACCAAGCACATGACCTCTTAGATGAGATGAGATTTTCTGGAGTCAAAGTAGGTTCTTCTATTTATTCTTCTCTTTTGAAGGCCTATTGCAAGGAGAATCGTCAAGCTGAGATCAGTGCACTTTTAAAAGATGCTCGTAAGGCTGGGATTCAGCTTGATTCAAGCTGTTATGAGTCTTTGATACAATCTAGGGTGAATCAGAATGATTCAACTGGAGCACTTCTTCTTTTTAAAGAGATGAAAGTGTCGAATATATCAAGATCTGGTAAGAATGAGTTTGAGAAGTTGGTGGAAGGCTGTTCAGGGAGCGGTGAAGCTGGCCTGATGTCTAAGCTACTTGAAGAAATCAAATACAACCAAAAGGTTGATTATGGTGTTCACGATTGGAATAATGTGATACATTTCTTCTGCAAGAAAAAGATGATGCATGATGCACAGAAAGCTATGAACAAGATGAGGGCTTTGGGATACATCCCCAACGCCCAGACGTTTCACTCATTGGTCACTGGCTATGCTGCTATAGGAGGGAAGTACGTCGAAGTTACAGATTTGTGGGGCGAAATGAAAGTAATTGCAAGTTCCAGCCCAATGAAATTTGATCAAGAGTTGTTGGATTCCTTCTTGTATTGTTTTGTGCGAGGTGGTTTCTTTCTTCGGGCCATGGAAGTCATTGAGATGATGGAGGCAGAAAAAATGTTTATTGATAAGTACAAGTATAGGTCACTTTGGCTGAAGTATCATAGGACATTATACAAAGGAAAAGCACCCAAGATCCAGACTGAGGCTCAGTATAAGAGGAGAGAAGCAGGTTTGTGCTTCAAGAAATGGATAGGTTTGACATGAACGACAATGGAATGCTGGACCTTCGACTTTAATCAAGCACTTCAGTCACTATTAAGCCTTGGATCTCCATAATATGCCTGCTGCGTTTTAAGAGAGGTATGAAATGGTAGCTTAGAGAAGTATGGTTTAAAACGCATTTATCTTAACAAAAAATATATATTGCCTTGTCTTATGTTGCGTTCCCAACCAGCATGACGGGTTTCTTAATAGAGAAGTGCCGAGCAGCTCTTTGTTTCCATCTCTCTACTTGCTGAAGCTTTGGAGAAAAAACACAGAAAGCTTGCATAGAAGAGATGTCTTCTCCCTTTTTGATACAAGATATAGGCATATCCTGTTTGGATAGACAGTGTAATTCTTCCATCGTCCATTTCCCCATCCTTCATTTGATGGAAGTCCATCTTGTTTTAGGATATTCATATTTCTCTCAAGAATAAATTATTCTACGGTAGATGTATTGATTTGATTGCTATACATCAGGGAATACTAAATTCCTTTTATACCTCTGGTTTTTAGTAAACTGGAGCTGCTAAGCTTTTTTAGTTATCCTCCTATCATGGATTGGAAGGAAGATGGAGGACTAGAGAGTCAAGAAGAGTAGGAAGTTCATAGGAGATTATTCTTATGCAATATTGAAAAACTATTTGGAGAAAGACTTATTTTCTTATTCTGAACAACCCAAAGTATGTTGTTCATAGAGGATGCATAAGCCAAATAGAGAGCCAAGGGGTGAGCGCAAAAAAACACACAGCTCATCTTGATCTGTCGGTTGGGAGCTTAGGATATCAATTAAGAGGTCTTGGGTTCGAGTCTTGTGTATGCGATGTGTGTGAGAGTCTGTCTTAATTGGCCTAAATGCCCCCCTCCCCCCAGCCCACACCCACAAAAAAAAAAAACCCAAAAAAGCCAAGCGGCGGGAGCTTCCCCACATGAACAGCAGGATAGGAGATATCCGCAAACTAGCCTGAGGAAAAATATAGAATGCCAATGTGAATTGCAGCTTCCCTTACGCAGATTTCCAGCATGTATTCCTGATATTGAGCACCAATTTTTCAGATTTTGAGCAGCCATGAAGCCTTCTAATTTTGTCTGAGGCAGCTGTCCACAGCCCATAATTCCACATTTACAGTAAGGCTTTATTTGGCACGATCTTTTTGATGCTTCTTAAAGCTGCTTTTAATATAAAAATCTTAAATTTTTTTACTAAAAAGTTGCTTTAAGAAGCAGCAACAAAACCATCTCAAACGGAGCATAAATCTCTGCAGTAAACTTTTCCTTTAAACTGTTATTTCTAAGCTACCACTGTGTTCTTCCTAGACTCGTCTTTGCTCTCTTTCTTTTTTTAACAAAAAGCTGTTATTTTGGCAACATTTTGAACGTTCTGAACTGATTTCTCTACCTTAAATAATTTACTTCTGTTTTTGTTCTTGTAATTTATTTGTACAATGAATTGGATCTCATGTGGGTTACAAAAGCTAGAGTTCACAAATTATGACAATTATCTCATGAGGGGAAGAAGACTCATTGATATTTGATTTAGGGATTATTTGGTGTATAGTGGTTGATAAGATAATATGTTTCCACATAAACTACAAATGAGTAATGATATAAAGGCCAAATGATAATTGGAAAACAATAATAAATTATGGAAAGAATAACTGATTAGTAATATTGTGAAAATTGGATCAGACTGAGAACTAGAAGATGGAGAGGCTTAGGCTTCGTTTTGTATTAGAAAGTTGTTTTAGAAAGTCATAAGAAAATTGATATTGTGGATTGGTGGAAGAAACAAAACTGCTAAAAGGAACACCTAATCTAAGGAACAAATCAAGCTCAAAGGCTTAAAATCATGTAGTATTCATCTTTTTTCATACTACAATAGCTATATTTATAAGATGGCAAGAACATTTTTGAAAGCATGTAACAAACTATGTAAGATAGTCCTAAGGAAAACTTTAGCCAAGATGTTCCATATCATACTCACCTAGCGTCAAATGAGCTCGAGATGGGAGTGATCGACAAAGTCGAGGCGCATCATGGGAGGGAGGTTGATATAGCAATCTTCTTGGGTCAATGATTTTGTGTCTTCGATGCAAGTCCGCAAGCATTGAGGTAGAGTCCTTTCGATAATTGCTCAAGTACTATGCAACAAGCTTAGCAAAGGCAGGTTTAGAAGATTCCGTCAAGGACTTTGACGTGAACGACCTTTTAATGTTGGAGCAAAAATTGTCACTTAACAAAGAATCGTTTCCCATGAACCGTGCTAAATTGTTGTAGATTAGAAAATTTGTGATGGTAGAGAGATATAGAGTATAGAGTCATAGCTTTGTACAAAGATCAAGCACACAAACATATAAAGAGAAAGGTGTGAGTCATAAGAGACCAATCTTTTTACATGGAAAGTAGGGCCTCGCCTAGTTAAAATGATTTCACTAGTCTTTTGTGAGGGGAAGGCATTGACTCAATGTATTATATAGAGCACATTACAAGGTGGTAGTTTGAAGAATATAGTAATATGAGAGTTGTTCTCAAAAGAGTGCAGGCCTGTTCATTCAGCCATAATGGCCATAGTCAGGTGATGGTGGTTGGAGGAATTGTAGTCAGCGAGTGATAATGATCAGACGGACTGTATTCGATGGAAGATGGTGGTACGAGGGACCTAGACGATAGGTGGCGGAGGTTGCAAGACCATAGCTAACAGGCGATGTTGGTGGGTGCGGAGGTTGGAGAGATCGTAGTCGGCCGGTGATTGGAGGTCAGAGGTACCGTGGTCGATGAACGATAGTGGTTTGAGGGACCGTATTCGGCAAGCGACGGTGGTCTAAGGGATCATAGTCTGTAGGTGACAGAGGTCGGTGTCCGGGCGATGGTTCGATGATGGTTGAGCAAAAGTCCAATGGCGTTCGACAGCCAAGTGAAAGTCCAATGACGGTTGGCGAACATGGGATAGTCCGGCGATGGTCTGGTGACGGTTGGGTTGAATCTTGCGGTGGTTGGCGGCTGGGCTATAGTCCGACGATGGCCAAGTGGAGCGGCCGAGTGGAAGTCTGGCAATGGTCGGTGACCGGGAGGTGGTTCGATGACGGTGGGTGGAGGTTCGCCAGCGGTGGTGCAAGAGTTCTTGAAGTCTCAAAACTCTCTCTAATCTGTAGCTAAAGGTCCCCCTTAATATATAGAGTGTGGGTCTATTTAAAGATTTTTTTTTGAGTGATATGCCTCATAAATATGGGATGATCTGAGGCAGATTTGGAGTGCTCTATCGAAAGGCCCGCATTGATCCTCCCATTCATAGGGCATTTCTCAAGTGTTTAAGTGCCTTAATGATGTTGGAATTCATTGATCTTAGGCCCGTTGGATTCGTCTCGCTGAGTTGCTCGATTCGACTATAAACATGTCATATTTGAATATCATTTGGTCATCTGATTTATGCTTTAAACCTACCAATTAAACTTCAGGCCCTCGATTTGGACACTTTTGGGCTCAGATTGGACCGATTGTGGTGTCGTTGGGTTCGTCTCTTCGAGACGTTCAGTTTGACTATAAGATTGTTGAAATTAGAGTTCATATGATTCCAGATTTAATTTTGGAAGTTTTCAACTTAAATATGCTTTGAGATTCGTGTATGATCAAGACGATTTTTAGTGACTCATTAATGAACATTATAAGGCCACTATTAAGCTTATTTATACTTTGATAAAGATGCTCAAAATTTTATTTTCAAAGGAACTTTTTTAATGATTCAAATTTTAATTTTTGTAAATAAACATATAAATGCGATGAAATAGAAAACTGGATCAAACTATCTTTAGGTAAATTTTGACGTGAGAACAAATTACATGCATATAAAATTGTTAGTAAATTATTAAAAATCGAGACGTCCAATTTCTATTCAAATAATATGAGTCAAATATATCCTAAAATCCATTATCTATATGTGCTATTATATTTAGGCTTCGTTTGGGACGACTTTTTTATTGTTTCTTAAAATGAAATTTTAGTACAAAAATGTTAATTTTTGCATTAGAACTTCGTTTTATCAAGTAATAAAAAGCCGTCCCAAATAGGAACTTACCTTAGATTTTGCTTGGGATGATTTTCTTGCTGCTTAAAACAGCTTTTTAATATAAAATTTATTTATTAGTTCTCTTAGATTTATACATCTTTTACGATGACTTTCTTACTGCTTAAAACAACTTTTTGATACAAAAAATTTAATTTTTGCACTAAAAAGTTGTTTTAAAAAACAATAAAAAAATCATCCCAAATCATGCCTTAGGCTTCATTTCGGGCGGCTTTCTTACTGCTTATTAAAGCGGCTTTTTAATATTTATATTAGAAAGTCGTTTAAAAAGTAGGAAAAAAGCCGTCCCAAACGAAACCTTAATGTATTAAATTATATATCATATAAGGGCTTTTCATGAATGAAATATGCTTTGTTGTGTGGAATATTTATGTGATCATAAAATAATAAAAAGCCATATATACTTTTTTTTATCAATAAATATCTTTTTGTGACCTTCATAAATTTTTTTTTTATTTGAATGCTTTTAGGAAAATAGGTTGTTAAGCCTATTAATTATGTATTGGCTACAACGATTAAAATCAATTCATTCATATCTAAGCAAAATAACTGTAATATCTGTACTTTAATTCATTCATATATTTTCGAACATACAGCTCATTTAACAACATAATATGATGGTATCTAAGATAAATATTTTCACCCTAAAAATAATCAATAATAGAATCAATAATACATTTTTTTACAATAATTTTAATATCTTTGTTAATTATTATATATTTTAATTTTTTAATTTAACATTGACAAACGGATATCTATATTACATTAACTTTATTAATCTTTTAAGATAATTTCTTAAAATTTTACATTATAAGACTTGTTGGTATTGCAGTTAGAATTTATATTTTAAAAAAACTAAATCACATATTTAAATTATAAATAATTATAGATAAACTAACATTTAACATTAAATAAAAATGACACTCAAATTAATTTATTTTTTAAAATAAAATTTTCTTATCTTATATTTTCATGAGAAATACATTATCAAATTAGGTGAGGCAATTTTGATTATATTGGATTAATTCTTTTCCTTTGAAAACTATAAATTTGATTTAAAAAATAAAAATATATAAAAATAATAATAGTGCGTTCAACGAGGGATTTGCTACCTTACTTTTAATTTTTTTTTAAATTTTTTTATTTTATTTTTAAATATTGATTGGATGCTGACTAGGCAAGGAAGCCGCGCGTTGAACAAACGGCTATACCTATTTTATTTTTTTAAAAATGTTCTTAATTGTATAATTAATTATTAATAATACTTATTTTAAAATTTTGACCTTTTTTGATCATTTATGTCAATTAAATCAAATTTAATTTAATTTTAAACATAAGCTGTTTTTAAAATTTTTGCAGGTATTTGGTCAAATGAGGGAGCTAATGAAAGCTACATGTAGTTGGGCCCACCTCTGGGAAAGATTACTTCTTAGTGGAGCCCACAACCATGATCTTTAGATTCTTTACTAGCCGTTATGAGGATAGGGAGATTATGATTTATGTTGACCAAAAATAAGGTCCAAGTCGATCGGGCCCATTCATTTATTATAGAAAACTTTTAAAATATATTTGAATAGGCTATGCCCTCAATTTACCAAAAAATAATAATAAATGGAAAAAATGTATTTTACTATTTTGATATAAATAACTAAAATTATATTTATTTAAAATAAAATTGAAAAATTTTAGGGTTTATTTTGTTTAGTATTTTATTATTATTATTTTAATTTAAAAATAATAAATTGATTTATCAAATATTATACTTAAGGTTTTAGAAATAATCAACATTATTTTTTAATATTTTACTTTGGGGCCACTAGGATTATTTTTTACTTTTGTTTTATAATTTTCTCTATTTTTATAAAAATGTGGGTGATGTGTGTGATATCATCATGTGGAAATTTCAGGGGCGGCCTCTCACCGTTTCTATTTTTTTATTTTTAAATAATTATTATAAAGTTTATTCGATGTGATGGTTATGGGATTATTATTAATATATTAAAATATCAAGGGATGACAATGATATCGTATTGTTATGTAGAAATTATTTTGGGTTATATGATGCGGGATCTTTCTTTAAAAAAAAAAAAAATCTTATTAAAAATAAATATTTGTTTGCCATTTATGACATTATGAGAATGATTATTTTTCTCTTATTGTTTAATTTTGGAAGATAGCTAGCTTAGAAGAATTCTATTGCATTTAGGGTCGTTGGACGTGTTTAGGTTTGATATATCATAAAAAATTTATCTTGATATCTCGAGACAAAATCAAGTTAAAAGCTTACCAAATTAAATTAAGAGTCATATGAACTCTGATATCAGGAAACTTACAATTAAACTGAACATCTTGAAAAGACGAACCCAACGACACCAAATTCAACTCAATCCGAGCCCAAATGTGACCAAATCGAAGACCCGGAGAGCATTTGGAATGTTCATGTTAGGATCTTGGAAGATGTTCTTGAGAGAAAGAGAGGGAGGGAGAGAGAGAGACAGCAATTGGGGAGGAAAATACCTCAAGCTTCATTAATTTTCCCCAACTCTTACATCAACCCAAGGCCTCTATTTATAGAGCATTACCAAGGTGTGATAACATGCATGATCAAAGAATTTATGAATGTGACATGCTTATAGTCAAATCGAGCGGCTCGACGAGACGAATCCAATGAGCCCAATATCGTCAAATTTGGATATAATTATGACATTTAAATGTCCAGTAGACAATCAAAGATTAAGGGGATCAATATCGGCCGTCCATTCAAATCACTCATAACTTATCATTGATATTTCTCCTATTTACTTGCCATGTCATTCTCAAAAAATTATGAATAAACCTCTCATTTCACATGAAAATGGGAGGGAAGCAAGCAAGAAAAGGGAGAGAACGAAGAGAGAGAAATTAGAGCTATCATCATCGAACTATTGTCAGGTTTCTACCCTGGCCACCGACTGATGCCGTGTGAAACCCCTTAAGTAAAATAAGATAAACTCTTAAACATTGAGGCGATTTTTGGTGTAATTTTGGAATTTTATTTAAGAAACTCCACAATTAAGCGTGCTCATTCCAAATCAATTTTAGGATGAGTAATCTGCTAGGAAGTTACACGAACAGGATAAAACTATGAGGCTTTTAGGTCAAAACAGATAATATCTTGATATTTAAGAGTTTGGACTATTATAATTATTCACTAAAATAATGAAGGCATTATGCAGACAAAAGTACCAACAAAAGCTTTAACTTCGAAATAAATTTAATTTTGCTTCGAATTATTTTTTAAAAGTTTTGCTTTACGAAGTATCTCAAATTTATGTAGCTATATTTTTCCTTTGAATTAGTTTTGCTAACATAATATATATGACACTACTAAAAATATGAACTGAAATAGTTTCTCAATTATTGTTAATGGTTAAAAGTTGCAATTGAATTTTGAAATGAATGAGAGTTTCTCAAAGCACCACGACTCCTGGTAATAATAATGGCGGCAATATTGCATTTGATCGAGTTGTCAGACTTGAGAAGGTGGTGCAAATACTTCAAAGTGACGTGAAATAATTTATGCAAAATTACCGAGGACAACATTCACCGCATGAAGCTCGACTATAATATGTAAAACTAAAAATTAGATATTTTCATTTGTAGATTTATTTATCATCTTCATTTTTGACTTCTATATTATTAATAG
>NW_021318618.1:7952017-7969532 GCF_001605985.2 Dendrobium catenatum | reverse complement strand
CCACCAGAAGTCCATCCTCTTCTCCTCTACATCCTATGCCCCCGTCGAGTCCGAACCCGTAGACGACGCTCTCCTCGCCGGCAAGCCTGAAACTGACTTCTTCCTCTGCATTTGGAACTCCAAGGTTGGCGACGCCTTCAAAAAGCCATTACCTACTCTCTGTTCCGCTGCCGAGCAGGTTGTGGATGAGGCGACAGCACCAAAGACAGAGATCAAGTGCTGTGCATAGGTGGGAGTTGTGGGTCATTCAGGGCATGATTCATCGAGCTCCAATGAAGTCGATGAGACGTCGGACGAGACTTACCAAATTTATCTCAACCTTGCTGGGGACGAAACTGGGGCTTTTCCACGGCCAAATGGTTAGCTTCTCTCTCTTTTCATCTGATTTCAAAGACATTATCTTTCTCAACATTACGTTCAAGTGAGACATTTGGTGTTAATGTGGTTATGCCATGGAACAAATCCCGATATTCTTCTCTAAAGACAAAGAAGATGATAGAAATGGTTGTGTTTTGATTTGTTTTATTTGATTTTTCATCTTTCTTATGCATTCCTTAAGATCAAGGTTTGATTCTGTGTTTGGCTCACAAATTTTATTTTATTTGGCCGAATCGCTCTTCACTTGCTTTCCCTCTCTATGGATCTACTGCTTGATTTGTTTTATTTGGGCTTTCATAGAAGGGGCCCGAAATTTTGCCAATTGTATGATTTTTCTCTGTGTTTGGCTGCAGCTGTTGTAAAATGAAATTAAAAAAAAACCCTCTTAGTGATGTATGGAAAGAATTATTAAAATGAAATTAATTAAAAAAAATTGTGTTTGACTAGTTGTTAAAATTGAATGAACTCAACAGAAAAGTCTGCATATGGCATCTTTTGATAAAAAAATGAATGGAAAGACTGATGAGTTTGCTAATAGTAGTTTGTTTGTTTCGTGTAATGAGTTATGCTAGGTACAAATTCATGTTCTTGTGATTTACCTTTAGGCCAAGAGCATCAATTTTATGTTAAGAACCAAGACATGAAACAAAATTTGCTTATTTAATCTTAAGAATTGGTCTAATTTGATTATGAATTCTATATTTTGATTCAATGATTAGATTGATTAGATTGCAAGTATTTTTAGTCTTATATTTAATAGTTTATTAAAAAAATTTAAAAATGTCAATGATGGTCCCAAGTCCAAATGAAAAAAATGAAGCCCTCTCAATAAAAAATTTATGGCTCCGTCATTGGGCAATGATCAACTTTCGACTAATTGACATAGAAGGTGCAAAAGAAGAAAAAACAAAATATAAATGGGCACGATATTTTGCTTATCTATGGTCAATATTTTATTTTGAAATGTTATAAACATTTTAACATATGCATCAAAATCAACTGGTGCCGGCTAACATAAAAAAAATAATCAGATAAGATAGAATAAGCTTTTAATGTCAATAAAACTTCCCTTTCCAAGCTAGCAAGATAAAAAAAATAACCCGCTAGCCTTGTGGCTTGAACTTTCAATACTAGCCAGTTTCTTTTCCCGTGGTCAATATTAGCAATTTTATAAGTCTCTTTTGTATTGGTGTATTACAGGAACAATTATTATGTCCTCTAATCGAATGTAGAGCTACGTTCAGCCGTCAATAACATGGTACAACTTGGTATTGCTCGGTATTGCTCGGTTTTGGTTATTGCCGAGCAAAATCGACCAATATCGAGCAAAATCGAGAAATACCGAGCCATCCTGGGTCCGTTCCGGGTCGGGTTGTCGGGGCGCGCGGTGAATAGTGAGAACGCGTGGTGCGATTCTACTGGCGGCCGAACGTAGAGCTACGCCCTGTGACCGGACCAAATAAAAGTTCATATTACAGACGTTTAATACTATGCATCAAGGGCTGAATACTGTTTATTTTGTTGTATCTCTCATATGATCTTGTTTTGTGATGAAGTTTACAATTGATTACAAATTGTTAATGATAAATCAAATATGTACGTACATGTTAAAAATCATTCTTAAAAAAAAAATTGTTTTAATCGTTGTCATTGATCCAAAATGTAGTATTCTAACGGTTAAAATCGTCGCTATAGACCATATTCTAGATTTATAGGTGTTAAAATTGCTACCACATACCAATTGTCGAGCTTTGTAGGTGTTAAAACCTTTGTAAGACAACATTTTTGTAGCGGTTAAAACCGCTAAAAAATTTACCGTTGCTAAAAGTATATATAATACAACAATTTAAAAGGCGTTGAAGAAGCCGTTTGTAGGAATAACAAATACGACGAATATGCAGTTGATTTTAAACTGTTGCAAGAGAAAAAGTAGAAGTTTTAATCGTTGTCGTAGAATAAAAGAAGTATTGCGAAAGTCTGTTTTAATAGTAGTGAACTATTTGGTTGCTAGTTTTTTTAAAAAAATTTGTAAAAAATTATTTTTAAAAGTCATTTCAAAAATGTAACTTTACCATCAAAAAATATTTTTTTTTCCTACAACAAATTGACAATCACCTTTATAAAAAACTGCAGTGATATGAAATATTCATAAAATTTTGTTTATTAATACCATTTATAATTAACTGCTGATAAAGAATTGAACTTGTTTTGAGTTCTTCCGACTATCAGAGAAATTAATAGGTGCGGAGTCCGAACATTGTTCACATCAAAATTCCAATGAAATCAAGCTATATAATTTGTACCTAGGTACATACTCTATATAGAATTTATACACACACAACTCTCCTTGGCCTATTGGTTGAGAGCTTAAGCTTCCAACTAAGAGGTTCAAGGTTCGAGTCTATGTGTATGCGTTGTATGTGTAAGTTTGACTTTATTGACCTAAATGTCCCAAAAAAAATTTATACACACAAATTATGTGGCATGATTTTATTAAAGTCTGAACATGTTCGAACTCCAAGTCATAATTTCTCCCATGTGAATGATAAATTTATAAAATTTTGTTAGTGCTTTGACAAATATTCAAATATCCAATCAAAATTCATTTTTTATACACGAAAATATTCCGACCCGAAACTCTTATAAATCATATTTTATAA
Organism: Dendrobium catenatum; assembly: GCF_001605985.2. NCBI lineage: Eukaryota > Viridiplantae > Streptophyta > Magnoliopsida > Asparagales > Orchidaceae > Dendrobium > Dendrobium catenatum. The sequence continues at coordinate 7,966,494 of NW_021318618.1, read as the reverse complement.
CGCTTTGATTAAAATAGGAGGACACTAATATTATTTTAATCATATTTTTATGGTGCATGCATCATGCTTGCAGAGGTTGCAGATCATCATGCAATCTGGAGACAATCGCGCCATTCCCTATGCACCATCTTCACTTCCCCTTCAACCCGTGCTTCTCCTTCCTCCACCTCCGTCACCGCCGTAGCCATCGGAACCTTCCTAAGCTCTTCTAGGAGCTTATCGAGGGTTTCATAAGACGATCCTCCCTTCACCACCGCAGCCTTAGCTTTCTCCGCCAGCTCAGCCGCCCTCTCCCTAGCCCTCCTCCCCTTCTCCCATTCCATTAGCTCTCTCACCCCTTCTTCCACTTCCTTCCACCCAACCACCACTCCCCCCGCCGGGATTCGAAGCCTTATCCCAACGCCGATCACCTCCGCCACCATCTTCGCGTTAAAACACTGTTCCGCAATCATCGGCCACGTCAGCAACGCCACGCCGGCCGACACCGCCTCAAGAACCGAGTTCCAGCCGCAGTGGCTCACGAATCCACCGACTGCCATGTGGCTCAACACCTGCTTTTGCGGTACCCACCCTCTCTCTATTCTCCCCAAATTTGCCGAACTTTTCGGTGGCAGCCATGTTTCCGACCGCACGACCCATAGGAATCGGATCCCGGCCCGAACCAGCCCGTGGGCTACCTCGTCCAGCTGCTCATCCGAAATCTCCGCCTGCGTCCCGAACGCCATGTAGATGACTGATCGATCGGGCTGCCGGTCGAGCCACCGAATACACTCCGACTCGGAGCTGGGGTTCTCCACCGGTTCGGTTTCGGTGAGGAGGTTTAGCGGGCCGACGAGCCAAACTCGGCCTCCGGCAACCGGTCCGTAGAACGATTCAAGGAGTTGAACGTATGCCGGCGGTTCGATATCGGCGAAGCTGTTGACGATCACTCCCCAACTCTCGATGTCTGTTTGTGCGGTCGACTCCAAAAACTGATTCGCCGGGTCAAGTGGATCGACTGAGTTGATCACGGCTTCCGGTAAATCGGCTAAGGTGAGCTGGAGCTCCGGCGGTGCTCCGGCGACCGAAAAGGGCTCTTCTTTGGGAATATTGTTCCAGAGTGACTTGGTGAGCGACATGGAGAAGGTGGACATGCCGTGGAAGACTAGACGGGGGAGGCCTAAGCGGCGACAGATGGAGAGAGTCCAGCCTAAGAAGAAGTCGGAGATGAGGCAGAGGGGAGGGGATGGGAGCTGAGGAGGCTGCGGACAAGGCGGAGGAAGTGGTCGTGGAGGGAGGTGGTTGCGCCGAGGAAGGTCGGGAAAAGGGAGAAGGACGGTAGGGAATCCGTGGACTCGACGCCGGCGGGGAGATCGGGGTGGTTGGGAAAGGGTAGGATCAGAAGCTGGATTTTGGTGGCGTTGGCGCCGGAGGAAGAGAGGTGATGGCTGAAGAAGGGGACGTTGGCCGGAGTTGTGAAGAGAGTGACGAGGATGTTGCGGGAGGAAAGGGCGGCAGCGAGGTGGAGGAGGGGGATGGTATGGCCTTTGGATAAGAAAGGGAAGATGAGCACATGATCTTCTTTCTCAGCGGCAACCATGGCGGCGGTGGTCATCTTTGGCGTTAAGAAGGAGAAGGCAATATTTTTACAAGCTCCTTTGAGTTTCTCAAAGAATTATTAGGGGGAGGGGATTAGTTAAATAGGCGAAATTTTGAAAATGACTAAAAAAGAAACAAGTAGTCAGGTACAACTAATCAAGCACGGCTTAGGCTTAATGCTTTGTTAAATTTTTTTAATTTATTTTCTATCTGTTTCTGCGTCCATTACTACCTCACTCTCACAAAAAGAACATAATTTTTTTTTACAAAATTGAGATTTTTTTATACATAACATTTCAAACTATTAGTAATGTATATACATATCAAACATCCAATTTTTTGTATTTACTGATATAGTCCCAAAACCTCCCTTTTCATCTATTCTAACTTTTCATTTAAGCCTCGTAAAAAATCCCTATCTGCCTCAGTGTCGTCTTCCCTTTGGTCAAGCGAGTGAGTGTCTTCGTCGTCCAAACCCTCCGCCTTCTGCATCTCTTTCGTCGCATTCGAGTGAGCATCTTCTTAGGTCGGCAAGGTTTCACATCATTTTTTTTAACATTAGAAGGCCTAATGTTCGCTTTTCGTTTGCGCCATTTCATTGATCCTACTAGGGGTGTCAATTTCGGGTCACGGGTCGGGTTCAGGTCGAACCCGGAACTGACCCGGGTTCAAACGGGTCAACACTAACCCGACCCGGGTAGACAAACGGGTCGGAAAATCGAACCCGGACCCCGATCGCGGTTGCCGGAGGTTGACACGACCCGGACCCGGTTTTTGGCCGGCGCCAGAACCGGCGCAGACCGAGATGCGAGCGCGGCGTCGGACGCGAGCGGACAGCATCGCGCGAGGTCTGGCCGGGCAGCGGGCGCTCTGGCAGCGCTGGCAACGCGAGCGCGCGGCGGCAGCGCTCGTGCGCGTGCACGCGGGCGAGGTCCGAGCCCGGGCCAAGCGGGCGCGCACGCGTTCAGTGCGATGCATGCGCGCAAACGTCAGCCGTCATGCCCCCACAATTCGAAATTTGCCCAATAAAACGTTGCGTTACCCGCAACCCGCCGTCAATCCAACCCACCGTTTTTAAACGGTCGATTTCTGAACCCAACCCGACCCATTTGAAATTCGGCGGTTCAACCCAGATTTTCCGGGTCGGGTCGGTCGGTTTTCAGTCGTGTCAAATATTACACCCCTAAATCCTACTTTGGGTTTTTCCCTTCTTATATGTTGTCGTAGTTTCATTGTTGTTGTTTTGCTCTTCATCTCTGTCTTCTGTTGTTGTTGTTGCTGATCGTCTTCTTCATTCTTCGTTACTATGTCTCTCTTTGTGTTATTGTGAAGGTCAAAGAGTTTTGATGTTTTTTTGGAAAATTTAGAGAGGACGTTAAAGTTGTTCGATAATGTCAAGGCACCATTTGTAATAAGATTAACATGTCAAAGCCATATGAAGTTGACATCGGGGAATGCTATACATTGTAAACATTTCGTTCCTTATTTGAAGTTATATTTCTAATGATGCTTATAATGAGTTCGAGCTCCCGGCAACGCCAATCATTAAATCCCATGTAATCAAATAATTGTCATTAAAATTTTCAAATGTACATTATATACAACATACAAAATCTGTAGTTAAAATCAACACACAAACATTAAAAAGAGAAGGTATGAGAGTCATAAGAGACCAAAGATATTTTATAATGGAAAATCTAAAATGGGAAACCCACGGGATCTGACTCAGTTAAAATGATTTTCACTGATTGTTTGTGTCATATTTCAAATGATACACTTCCGCGAGGGAGAAGGCATTGATCAATTATCATTATAGACACATTAAAATTGTTATGTAGTTGAAAGATATATGATATGTGAGTTTTTTCTAAAGAGCATTGCTTTGTCATCGGCCAGAAACCGTAGTCGGGCAACTGGTTCGGAGGGGAATTCATCGGCGTATCGACAGTGTCAGACGACCAGTATCATTGGGAAGACTTGTGTCCGAGGTCCATAGTCGACATGTGGGTGAGCGTTGCAGGGACTGTATCAGCAATTTATATGTTGGTTGGAGAGACCAAATTTGGTACGGTGGCGGAGTTGTTGAGACCATAGTCGACAATTAATAGAGCTAAGAGGTCGTAAAGCCATTTTCTCCCAGATCTCCGGACGATCAGTACAGTTGTGCGAATGTTTCTGGCTGCATGGGTTTCTGGACGAAATTGGATCGTCTGGACAAAAATTTACAGAGCCAAATCCGTCCAGGACGTAATTAAATCGCGTCTGACGAAATTCGCTCCAACCGAATCTTCCCGGGGGACAAAGTTTCGATTTCCCGGGACGAAATTTTCATCGTCCGGACGATCCTCTGATATATATAGAAGAAATGAGATATTTGAAGAGAGAAAAAGCCCAGGAAGAGAAAATCGACAGAAAAAGCAAGAAAAATGATTTTTGGGGCACTCCGGTCCATTTTCATCCGTTGCTTTAGTTTAAAGAAGTACCGACTCGAGGAAGCACATTCCGCTTTCTCAATTTCAAAATGAGGATTTTGATGAATTTTATGTTTTGAATTTTGTTTCCATTTACGAATTTTGGTATATTTCTTTTGACAAATGGTTTTATTTAATTTGATGTCTTGAGATCATAATTATGCACGTTTTGAGTATTTTCTGGAAGATTTTTACCTGATATTTTGGATTATGCGGTGTTTTAAGTGAACTGCAAATTATCAGGATGTTGAAAAATATTTTGTCAGTAAAATGAAAGTCTTACAATATTGTTGTGAATGTTCTGTGGTAATTTGGTAACTTTCTGAATCTGTGAGTTTTGTGTAAATTTCGTATACTGCCGTTATGCCGCTGAATTTTCGTACGATTTCTGAAATAAGATGATTTGAATATTTAAAGTGTTTTTGTGCTATCAAAAGGGGCTATAAGGGGTCAGAATCCGTTGAGATTCTGTAAGTGTCAGGGAAAGGGGCTATAAGGGGCCATAATCCGTTGAGATTCTGTAAGTGTCAGGGAATGGAGACATAAGGGGCCAGAATTTGTCGAGATTCTGTAAGGGTATGGGAATCTAAAATCTAATATGTGATATGTTATCTGGAATATGATGTTTGATATCTGAAATTTGTTATGTGACTTATCTGATCTGTTTTATGAATCATCTGATATATGTACGATTCGGGTTATTCCGTATGATTCTGTCTGCTCTGTGACTTGAAAACTTTATGATATCTGTACTGAACGCCGATTCGACATGACTTCATTTTCTGTATTTGTTATGATTTATGATTGAATAAGCATTTGTTTTATGATTTTCGTACGGCTTTTCTGATGTGCGTTTCTGACGATTTTGATTGGTGATTGATGTCTTGCTGAGCTGTTAGCTCATCCTTGTTTTCTACATGGTTTTCAGGTTCTGGGAAAGAGAAGGAAGTTGTGGATTAGCGGTCCAGAGTCTGATCTGTGATTAGGTATTTTGTACTTTTGATTTTTGTACAGTCAGCAACCTAGCTGTGATTTTACGATGGTCAAGTGGAAGTCTGACGGTGGTCGGCGGTTGGGTGGAAGTCTGGCGGTGGTCGATGATTGGGCGGTGGTCCGACAACGATCAATGGAGGTTCGCCGACGGTGGTGCTGGAGTTCCTGAAGCCTCGGAGCTTTCCAATATGTAGTTAAAGGTCCTCCTTAATGTAGAGAGTGATGGTTTATTTATAGATTTTTTAGAGTATCATGACTCATAAATATGGGGAAGTTCCAAGGCAAATTTGGAATGCTCTATCGGCCGGCCCATATTAATTCCCTAATCATAAGGCATTTCTGAAGTGTTTAGGTGCCTTAATGATGTTGAAATTCAGTGATCTTGGGCTCATTGGATTCGTTTTACCGAGCCTCTTGATTCGACTATAAGCTTGCCATATTTGGATATCATTTGGTCATCGATATTAGGCTTTAAACATACCAATTAAGCTTCGGACACCGATTTGGACTTTTTTGGGCTCAGATTGGACTGATTGTGATATCGTTGGGTTCGTCTCTTCAAGACATTCAGTTTGACTATAAGATTGTTGACATTGGAGTTCATATGATCCCGAATTTAATTTTGTAAATTTCCAATTTGAGTATGCCTCGAGATTTGTGCACGATCAAGACTATTTTTGGTGACTTATCGACATTCATTAATGAACATTATAAGACAATTATAAAGCCTATTTAGACTTTGATAAAGATGCTCAAAATTTTATTTTCGAAGGAACTTTTAATGTTATATTCTCAAAAAATTATCATGATTGGACACGAATCTCGAGGCAAAATCGAGCCGAAAACTTCAAAAATTAAATCAGGGATCACCTGAAATTCAATTTTAGCGAACTTATAGTCAAATTCAGCGTCTCGGAAATATGAACTCAATGACACCAAATTCAACTCAATCCGAGCCCAAATGAGTTCAATAAATCAAGCACTTGAAGCACTGTTGGGAAGTTAAAAACATAATTCGAGTTACCAAACGATTTCCAAATATGACGTTCTTATAGTCGAATCGAGCGGCTCGACGAAACGAATCCAAGATCGCCAAATTCCAACATTAATAAGACCTTCAAATGTCTGACGAATGGTGCACGATCAAGGGATTCAATATCGGCCGTCCATTGACCGCTCTCTATTTACTCCTGATCTCACACATATTTACAAGCTATGCCACTCTAGAATATCTATAAATAGACCCCTCATTTCTCATGAGGGGAGACCAAAGCAAGAAGAAGGAAGAAGAAGAGAAGGAGAAGAGAGGGATAGGAGGGAAAAACTCCTCCTCGACCACCGCCAGAGTTTTGCCCGCGCCGAAATTCTGCCGGACTTCCGAACAACGCTGGAGTTCTGCTCAACGCCGAAATTCTGACTAACTTTCGAACGACGCCAGAGTTTTGTCCAACGCTCAAGTGACGCTAGAGTTCTGCTTGACACCAGAATTCCACCCAATTTCCGAAAGACGCTGGAATTCTACCCAACCTCCGAAGGACGTTAAAATTCTGCCCAATCTCCGAGTGACGCCAAAACTTTGTTCGACGTTGTAATTGATTTTCTCCTGAAGAGATTCATTGTAATATGATTGTCCTAAATTTTAAGGACGAGACAGCTTCTTGTATTTCAAGCAAACGCTAGTGAAACTTTTTTCAACTAGGTGTGGCCCCATGTTTTTTCCCTTTCTAGGATTTTCACGTAAAGATCCTAGTGTTCTTTCATCTTCTGTTTGTGTGCTGGATATCCGTACAACGCTGAGACGTGAACTTTCTAACTCTATCATTGCGTATATTCTAGTCCGCAACATTTATATTGATTCAAATTTTAATTTCAGTAAACGAACATATAAATGGGATGAAATTGAAAATTGGAGCAAACTATTTTTAGGTAAATTTTGATGTGAGAACAAATTAGATTCATATAAAATTGTTAGTAAATTATTAAAATATCTGACGTCCCATTTCTATTCAAATACATAATAAAGCAACTTACAAGTCAAATATATCTTAAAATCCAATATCTATATGTGATCTCATATTTAGTCTCTGTTTGGGACAACTTTCTTACTGCTTAAAGCAGCTTTTCACTATAAAATTTAATTTTGATACTAAAAAGCTTCTTTAAGAAGCATTAAAATAGTCACCCCAAATGAAGCTTTAAGTCTTAAATTAGTTAAAGTTTTTAATTATTAGTTCTCTAAGATTTAGGCTTTGTTTGGGGCGACTTTCTTATTATTTTTTAAAATAACTTTTTGGTTAAAAAAATTAATTTTTGTACTAAAAAGTTATAAAATAGCCGTCCCAAATCATGCCTTAATGTTTTAAATTATATATCATATAAAGGTTTTTTATAAATGAAATGTGCTTTATTGGGTGGAGTATTTATGTGATCATTAAAAAATAAAAAAACCATCTATACACTTTTTTATCAATAAATATCTTTTTGTGACCTTCATAAAAAAAAAAAAGTTTATTTGAATGCTTTTAGCAAAATAGGTTGTTAAGCCTATTAATTATGTATTAGCTACAACGATTAAAATCAATTCATTAATATCCATCCAAAAAAACTGTAATAACTAAGCAAAATAACTGTAATATATGTACTTTAATTCATTCATATATTTTCAAACATTCAGCTCATTTAACAACATAATATGATAGTATATATCTATTATCTAAGGCTTCGTTTGGGATGGCTTTTTTGTTGCTTCTTAAATCAGCTTTCTAGTTCAATAATTAAAATTTGTGTACTCGAAAGCTGCTTTAAGAAGAAACAAGAAAGCCGTCTCAAACGAAGCCTAAGATAACTATTTTCGTCTTAAAATTCATTAATAATAGAATCTTATGTTTAATTTGAGACAGCTTTTTAAAGTAGTTTTCTAATACAAAAATTTCAAGCTTAAGAAATTTTTGAACTAAAAAACTACGTTAAAAAGTAGTTAAAAGGTTATCTTAAACTAAGCTTTAATATGTATAAAAAAAATCTTACAAGTTTTGATTGAAAGATATGAGAGCTTTGCGTTATCGACTTCACCAAAACGAATCGTCGAACGCCATACAACTTAAGAGAAAATTAAAAGTAGAGAGCAATTAGAGGGGAAAATGAAACATTAAATGAAGCAAAATAAGATTATATTTGTATCCCACCCCTTACTCATTTAAATTTTTTTTTTGTCAAAATTTTAAACTAAATATCATTAATAATTAAATTATGCGATTAAATATATTGTAAAAAATTTAAAATAGGCATAGTCGACTGTTTAACAGGCGACTTGCTTGCCCAATCAGCTTCCAGGTAGCATTAAAATTTTAAAAATTCTTCTAAAAAATTAAAAGTATTGAAGCCAGTTGCCCATGAAACAGGCGGCTCGTTAGGCCAATTAAGTCAAATTAAAAAAAAAAAAAATAAAGACAAATTTATACACATCACATACATACACTCAAATCTAAAATTCTTTATTGATAGCCAAAACTCATAACCAATAGATCAAGATGAATTGAGTCCTTATTTAATATTAAAAGTAAGCTGTTTTTAAAATTGAGCCTGTATTTGGTCAAATGCGGGAGTTAATGAAAGCGAAGATGACTTGTTAATGGAGCCCACAAGCATGATCATCACTAGCCGTCTGATGTGGATTGGAAGATTATGATTTATGTTGACCAAAAATGAGGTCCATGTCAATCGGGCCCATTAATTTATTAAAGAAAATTTTAAAAAATATTTGAATGGGCTATGCCCACAATTTACCAAAATAATAATTGTTATAATAATAAATGAGAAAGAATGTATTTTACTATTTTGAGATAAATATAATATATAAATAACTAAAATTATATTTATTTAAAATAAAATTGAATAATTTTAGGGTTTATTTTGTTTAGTATTTTATTATTATTATTATTTAAAATTTATAAATTGAGTTGACTTTTGGGCTTCAGATCCTTAATTTGGACTCATTTGGGCTCAGATTGAGTTGAATTTGTTGTCGTTGGGTTTGTATTTCTGAGACGCTCAGTTTGTCTGTAAGTTTGTTGAAATCGGAGCTCATATGATCCCAGATTTAATTTTTGAAGTTTCTGGCCTGATTTTGCATTGACATTCGTGTCCAATTAAGATAATTTTTGGAGTACGTATCAATAATATATAAATAACTAAAATATATTTATTTAAAATAAAATTAAATAATTTTAGGGTTTACTTTCAGTATTTTATTATTAGAATATTTTAGAATAAATAGCTTTCATTCACAAAATGTCAAACAAGAATGATTATTTTTATTTAAAATTAATAAATTGATTTATCAAATATTATACTTAAGGTTTTAGAGCAAATTCAACGTTATTTTTTAATATTTTACTTTGGGCCAATAAGATTATTTTTTACTTTTGTTTTTACTTTCTCTATTTTTATAAAAATGTGTGTGATGTGTCATGTTTATGATATCATCATGGTGAAATTTCTTCGGCGGCCTCTCACCGTTTCTTTTTCTTATTTTATTTTTTTACTTTTTTATTAATGAAAAATTCTGAATATTTTGACTTAATTGTATTTATGATATAATTTTTAATCATAAAATATATCTTAAAGAAATATAGATTAACTTTAATTAATTATTTATTTAGTATAAGCATCTTAAGATAAATAATCTGATGGCTATGGGATTATTATTAATATCTTAAAATAATCGAGGAACGACTATGAAATCTTATTTAAATAAATTTGTTTGTCATATTTTCATATCAAAATTATTTTGGGTTATATGATTAGGGATCTTTCTTTAAAAAAAAGAAGGAATATTATTAAAAATATTTGTTTGTTTGCCATTTATGACATTATGAGAATGATTACTTTTCTCTTATTGTTTAATTTTGGAAGATAGCTAGCTTAGGAGGATTCTATGGCATTTAGGGGCGTTGGACATGATTAGGGTTGATATATCATCAAAAATTTATCTTGATCAGACACAAATTTAAAGATAAAATCAAGTTAAAAGCTTACAAAATTAAATTCAGAGCCATATGAACTACGATCTTAGCAAAGTTATAGTTGAAATGAACATCTCGAAAAGACGAACCCAACGACACCAAATTCGACTCAATCTGAGCCCAAATAGGACCAAATCGAAGACTCAAAGTGATTTGAAAGGTTCAAATCATAAATTGGGTGATCAAACGATCCCTAAATGTGACATGCTTATAGTCAAATCGAGCGGCTCGACGAGTCAAATCCAACTAGCCCAATATAGTCAAATTATGATATCATTATGACATTCAAATGACCAGTAAACAATCAATGATTAAGGGGATCGATATTGGTCGTCCATTCAAACCACTCACAACTTACCATTGATCTTCCTCATATTTACTTGTCATGCCACTATTAGAAAGTAGTAATTATATCCCTAATTTCTCATAAAAAGAGGAGGGAAGCAAGTAAGAAAAGGGAGAGAAGGAATAGAGAACAATTAGAGCTCTCTTGCCACCAAACTCCTCATCGACCATTGTATGACCACCGATCGTCGTCGGACTATTGTTGGGCTTCTGCCCGGCCACCGATTGATGTTGTGTGAAACCCCTTAAGTAAAAGAAACCAAACTCTTAAATATTGAGGTGTCATTTGGTGTAATTGTTGGAATCATTTTTAAGAAACTTCATAGTTAAGCGTGCTCATCCTGAAATAATTCTGGGATAAGTGATCTACTAGGATGTTACACAAACATGACAAAACCGTGAGGCTTTCAGGCCAAAGAGAATAATATATAAATAATTAAGAATTTGAGCTGTTACAATTATACACTAAAGTAATGAAGCAAGGCATTATATAGACAAAGGTACCAACAAAAGCTTTAACCTCAAAATAAATTTAAGTTTGCTTCCAATTATTTTATTAGAGCTTTTGTTTAGAATTGTATCATTTAAGTTTTGCTTTATAAATTATCTCAAATGTATCTAGCTATAGTTTTCCTCTAAATTAGTTTTGCTCACATAATATATATGACACTACTTAAAATATGAACTGAAATAATTTCTCAATTATTGTTAATGGTTAAAAGCTGCAATTGAATTTTGAAATGAATGAGAGTTTCTCAAAGCACCACAACTCCAGGTAACAATAGTGTCGGCAATACTGTATTTGACCGTGTTATCAGACTTAAAGAGTTGATGCGAACACTTCAAAGTGATGTGAGATAATTTATGCAAAATTACCAGGGACAACATCCTTTACCAGGAAGCTCGACTATGATATGTAAAATTAAAAATTAAATATTTTCATTTATAGATTTATTTATCATTTTAATTTTCACTGATGACTTTTATATTATTAACAAGGAGTTAATGATCAATTTTCGTTTAATTGACATCCAAGATATAGAAGAAGGAAAAAGAAAATATAAATGATCACGATATTTTGTTTATCTATGACCGATGTTTTGTTTTGAAATGTTATAAACATTTTGATTTTATGTCAAGCTCTAGACTATATGCATTTTGATATATGATAATATAGATTTTATTATCTAAATAGTTTCAACGCTCGATATTACTTAGCCCAGATTTACTAATGTTTGTTATGCATGTTCAACATTTGGAAATCTTTGTTCATCGGTGCTTTTTTTTTTTATATTGTTTTTACATATGCATCTAAATAAACTGGTGCCGGCTATCATAAAAAAAAAATAATCAGATCGATAAGATAAAATATGCTTTTAAAGTCAATAAAACTTTCTTTCCAAGCTAGCAAGATAAAAAAAGTAATCAGCCGGTCTTCAATAAAATCTCCTGTCAGTTTGTGAGGGCTTGCATGGGCGGGAGCAGCGGGTAGCGGGGCACGCGGGGCATATGGGCGCGGGCACTCAGGGTAGCGGGCAGCAGGCGAGGGGCAGCGGGCGCGGGGCAGCGGGAAACAGGCGGGAATCCAAAATTTAAATTAAACGGGTTTTCGAGTTGAGTCAACCCGAACCCAACCCATTTTTTCAAACGGGTCGAATACATGCAGGAACCCGAACCAGACTCATTTTGAAATCGGGTCGGGTCAAACCCGGATTTTTCAGGTCGGATCCGGATTGGGCTTTCGTGTTGTGTCAAATATTAACGCCCCTATTTTCTTCCATGAATTTAATAGCTAGCCTTGTGGCTTGAACCAGATAGTTTTTCTAGTGGTCAATATTGGCAGTTTTATAAGTCTCTCTGTATTGGTGTATTGCAGACGTTTAATACTATGCATCAAGGCTAGGGCTGAATACTGAGGATAAGTTGATCAATAGAGGCTTCACTGATTATACTACAACAAGTTTATTAATCTGGAAAACTATGCATCAACACTTGATGTTACTTGGCCCAAATTTTAATAATGCTCAATATTGATTTTTTTTTTTTTAAATACAAAGTGGCACTGATATTAGAAACTCTATAACTTTAAAAGTATTTTGATATATTTTATTGTTGTAGACCTCTCGTATGATTGACTTTTGTGATGCATTTTGGAATTGATTGTAAATTGTTAATGATAAATCAAATGTGTACGTACATGTTAAAAATCATTCTTTAAAAAAAATTGTCATAAATGCAATGGTTTTAATCATTGTCATTGATTCAAAATGCAGTATTCTAGCAGTTAAAATTGTCGCTATAGACCCTATTTCATATTTATAGGTGTAAAAATTGCTGCTACAGACCAATTGTTCATGTTTGTAGGTGTTAAAATCATTATAAGACAGCATATTTGTAGAGGTTAAAACAGCTAACAAAATTACCACAGCTAAAAATAGATATAATACAACAAATTAAAGGGCACTTTAGAAACCATTTGCAAGAATGACAAATACGACGAATGCGCAGCGGATTTTAAACTGCTGCAAGAGAACAAATAGGTGTTTCAATCGTTGTCGTAGGATAAAAAAAGTATTGTGAAAGTCTGTTGTAATGGTAGTGAACATCTTCTATCTTTATTTGGCTACTAGTTTTTTTAAAAAAATTGTTAAAAAGTTATTTAAAAAAATAACTTTACCACCAATTTTTTTTTTCCTACAACAAATTGATTATGGGATAAATTATTAGATGATGATTCCGAACATTGCTCACATCCAGACTTTAATGAAATCAAGCTATATGATTTGTACACACTCTATATTGAACTTGTACATAGAATTTTTTTTTTTTAGTACATAGAAGTTAGGTGACTTGATTTTATTGAAATCTTAACACGTCTCAATTCCACACGTAATAATTTCTCTAATGGTGGATGATAAATTTATAAAATTTTGTTTGTGCTTTGATAAATATTCATATATTAAAATCAAAATTCATATTATATATATGAAAATATTCGGATCCGAAACTCTTATAAATCATCTTTTCTAACGCTCTGATTAAAATATGAGAATACTATTATTATTTTAATCATATTTTTATGGTGCATGCATCATGCATGCAGAGGCTGCAGACCATCGCGCCATTCCCTATGCACCATCTTCACCATCTTCACTTCCCCTTCAACCCGTGCTTCTCCTTCCTCCACCTCCGTCACCGCCGTAGCCGTCGGAACCTTCCTAAGCTCTTCTAGGAGCTTATCGAGGGTCTCATAAGACGATCCTCCCTTCACCACCGCAGCCTTAGCTTTCTCCGCCAGCTCAGCCGCCCTCTCCCTAGCCCTCCTCCCCTTCTCCCCTTCCATTAACTCTCTCACCCCTTCTTCCACTTCCTTCCTTCCAACCACCACTCCCGCAGCCGGGATTCGGAGCCTTATCCCAACGCCTATCACCTCCGCCACCATCTTCGCATTCAGCCACTGTTCCGCAATCATCGGCCACGTCAGCAACGCCACGCCGGCCGACACCGCCTCAAGCACCGAGTTCCAGCCGCAGTGGCTCACGAATCCTCCGACTGCCACGTGGCTCAACACCTGCTTTTGAGGGACCCACCCTCTCTCTATCCTCCCCAGATCTGCAGAACCTATGGGTGGCAGCCATGTTTCCGACCGCACGGCCCATAGGAATCGGATCCCGGCCCGAACCAGCCCGTGGGCTACCTCATCCAGCTGCTCATCAGAAATATCCACCTGCGTCCCGAACGCCACGTAGATGATCGATCCATCGGGCTGCCGGTCGAGCCACCGAATACACTCCGACTCAGAGCTGAGCTTCTCCACCGGTTCGGTTTCGGTGAGGAGGTTTAGGGGGCCGACGAGCCAAACTCGGCCTCCGGCAACCGGTCCGTAGAATGATTCAAGGAGTTGAATGTATGCCGGCGGTTCGATATCGGCGAAGCTGTTGACGATCACTCCCCAACTCTCGATGTCTGTTTGTGCGGTCGACTCCAAAAACTGATTCGCCGGGTCAAGTGGATCGACTGAGTTGATCACGGCTTCCGGTAAATCGGCTAAGGTGAGCTGGAGCTC